>NC_090943.1:141717477-142019620 GCF_040807025.1 Struthio camelus | reverse complement strand
AATAATTTCTCAGAACTCAAGCCAATTTTTCTTTAGTTTGGAAAGTGTTTTGATGATTCAGAAATGGACTTGCCCATGAAAGTAAGAGATCCATAACTGTCTGTCTTGTGTATGCACACTATTTCTCCTCTGGTAAGGAACAGCTAGTGGACTGCACAACTTTCTGTTTCCCACCCTCCGCATTCACATCCATATCTTTCTCAGCTACTCTCCCTGGTTTTTTTTTTCACCTTTGCACACTTCAATCAGGACTAGAAATACCACAAATACACAGAAAAAACTGTAACACATCCTCTCTGAATGGAAGAAAATCCCGAGAAATCTCAGAAGAAAGTCTGTTCTCGGGAGACATACTGCCCCATTCTGCAGCTCAGTTAAAGCTGGGTATTCCAGCTAGGCTGAACACCCACACTTCAGTTGCTAGTCTATCACTTTACCCACTATGACATGGAGAGTACACCAGTTTCAGCCTTTGAATTTTCTGGCACAGCAATAACATTATATGAAAAAAATGCTGCTGGTATGAAGATGCAACTGTATCTAACACACTACTACCAGAAGTCTACGTATTAATGACAACTTTGCTGTGAGTCCAATATCAAAATAGTTTTCATACTTTAGAGACAAAAATAAGAAATATAATTTTTCAAATAGGGAGGCAATATTGATATAGTCTACGGGAACTAACTTGGGTGTAATAGAGAGTCCAGTGAGACATCTAAACTCCCTGTAGTGGCACAGGAGAAATGTGGCAACTTGAATAATATCTATGAGAATGCCAAATTAGCTGCCAAAAGTTTGAGTATCTCCAAAGCGTCTTCACAATACAGGCTCCAGAGCAAAGAAAAGAAAGGATCATGCTTCAGTTTCAGATTAGAAGGGTAGTAGGTTCCCTCTGCATTCAGTTTATTAACACTGAAATGAGCTGCCAGTGTCTCTACTGTCACGAGGCACCAAAAAATGACATATGCCAGTGTTTGACAAAAAATGAAAGCATGGGACTGACATGAAAAAAAGAAGATCAAAATTAAAAGGTGCTATTGTGTAGAAGAGAGAAAAGCAAACCTCTATTTATTTCCTGCATTTCTGATAGAACGACATCTTATTTGTAGACTGAAATGGGCATTTTAACCTTAAATAAAGGTTAGTGTTTTCATATTGCAGTGTTCCAGTGTTCCAGTCTTGTTTTTTCATCACTGCCACTTCATCTGCAGAAGAGAAAGCTGTTTTGGAAGATGTACTCAGATGGCTTTTGCAAGGAGTTGTTCGAGAATCGCTTTTGTTGGAGCAATAGCAAAGCAGAGGGATCGTTTTTCATAGCACTGTCAGTTTTAGCCAGTTCATTATCTGCTGCCATAGCAGAAGAGCAGATGAGGTTTCAGAGGTCACCAGTGCTGATGGTTGGGCATGGAAACACAGATGAGCTATTGGTACCGCTTAGGTGATTTTGAAGAAAAGTCACTGGAGAAAGAGAAACTGGATTCTTCTAAACCACATCTGTCCCTGTTCAAATTAAAAAGGATAGCATTTATCTTTATCTGCAACGCTTGGGATAAACTTGATGTTCTTCAGTAAAGTTCTAGAGAGCTGATTTTTCAACACGCCTTCCCCATAGTGTACTCTTTTTCCATTAGAGGCTACGAAATAGTAGAAAGTGTGATTGAGTGCAGCAATCACATTTGAGGATGGAAAGTGTCCTGCAAGTTAACCTTCTATACAGCCCCTGCTGTTCTTGTCTTCGGTTACAGTTGTCACTCTCCACAAACTATCTGAGCATTTCCTGTTGCATCAAAGAGGGAAATCTGAAGCATCGACATGGCCATGCTCTGGATTTGTCTTGAGAATCTTAACATATGAAAAAATTATTTAGTTAGCTAATGGTTTCACCACTAACAGTATGTAATGAAAATGGTCTCAACATATAAGACCAGTGGACCGTGCAAGACTCTACAGTGCACTGTGTATAAGGAGCAATGACTTCCTCAGTGTAATTTCAAATGATGTGACCAGATTACAAATATTTCCAGGCATGTAACTGGCAGAACTGGACCTGGTTTGAATAACCAGAGCAGACCAGTGTCTTTGAGTTCTGGCAAAAGCCCTACACACTCTTTGTGGAATGATTCAAATAAACTCAGGCATTTCACAGAATACATATGACATTTACCGTAAAGGAAGTCACATTAATTTAAATTCAGATAAGGGGACAAAAGTGCCATGAAAAGAGCAGGAGAGCCTCCAGAGCTGCCATTTTCTGTTTTGTAATGGAACATAAAAGGACAGGGGCAGGTGAAATTTCTTTTCCTCCCCATCGTACCAGAAGGAGATTTATTACTTTTATTTTTTATTCCATTAATAAATAAATTCATTATTTAGTATGCAGCAGCTGTATTAGGCCTCATATAGAATTTTTCCCTGTAAGGATAGGCAGAAAGTAAAGGCAGATTTGGACTGTCACCTAAAGAACAGCACAGCACAGCCCTTCCCTCAGGGCTTATGATAAATCATTGATTTAGGCCTTGTTTTAATATTTGACCTTGAGAATCCCCACCTCCTTTCTTGATTGGAATTTCCCTACCTGTTCTCAGCCAACATCTTCCTAGAAAGAAAAGCCAGTTTTCCCCAGGAGACTGCATAACTGAGTCCTTCAGCTTGCCACAGAGGACGGGATTAGAGAGAATATGAAAGGATCCTTTCCTTGTACCACCACCAGAGGCTAAGACAGCTGAAGGCAAAAGACAACATGGGAGCAAGCTTGCTGAGCCAGGCCTTGAGAGAGCTCATTTGATAACTGCCTAATCCTAAAACTGATCCACTGGATAAAAATTCTAGGTCTATGATGTTCCTGCTGAAATTACATTAGAGGAAAAGCTGAAGAAAGTAATGGCAGAACTCTGAAAATTCAGGTTTGCCAGCCAAACTGCCCAGCAAAAAAATCTTATGTTTCTGTATTCCCTCTCATCCTTCCACAGCCAATTTCGCTGGAGCGGCCAGCAGCTTGCAGAGCACAGATACTGATCATTTTTGCTGCTTCCTCATTTGCAAGCAGTACAAACAGATGAATCTGAATATCTGACCTTTCTTCCAAACAAAAACAACACAAACTGCATGAAAACAATGTCATCTTTCCCATCCAACGAGCAGTTTTGCCTGCAGGGAATGGTGTAGAATGAATCAATGTATTATGGAAGCTGATGCATGATGACAAAGACAGAGTATTTACTGCTGAACCAGAAGGATGCAAAGCAAGAGGAATTCCTGCTTCCCAGTGTACTTCTCTCATTCAAAACAAGCCTTGCTATGCCTCAGGCAGCTCCGCTTTTTATGATAAGAACCAAGTCTTCTTCTATATTTTTCATATTTATGCGTACTGTCCTCAAGAAATTATCTCAGAGCAGCACTCCTACATGAAGAGACCTTTCCCTCCCGCCTCCCCAGTATGCCATTTTGTAGTGAATATGATGGCCAATACTTTCAGCCAGGATAGATCAGCATCACCCCATTCAGTGCAGGAGGACTGTGCCACCAGAGCACCAAGAGAGAGAATTTTCGAACTCGTGAATCAAATGTTTAGGGAGCATACAAGGGACAGTGTGTGGGAGTAGTGGAGCAATGCTTGTGCCAGCTTTACAGATTTATTACTACAATATCATCATGGTCACCAAAATTAAGCCTCCCACTACAGGTCTCTTCGTCTAGTGCGTTACAACTGATATCACTCCCACCACTAACAGCATATCTTCTTGACACAAAACAGCTTTCCATACACCTGCTAGCTCTGGGTATGGAGAAGCAACTGCTCAAAAAGGCTTTATTGAAAAATTACGAGATATAATTTGGACTCGTTAGAGCTTTTTCATATTTCTCTTGTGCCCCACACTTTCTTTTAATATTACATATACTGGACTCTGCAGCAGGAGAATGGACCAAACCATTTTATATTAGATTCTAAATGAAATTATTCTTCATTTAGAAACAGAAGATGATAGCCTAGACATGAAGCATTTGAAGGTAATGCTGAATTAACCTCATCAGTTTCAACTAATTAAAAATGTCTGTGTGTTCTGCCTTGAAAAGTTAAAAAGCAGCATACTGGAGATTCCGGCATATTGCCATATTTATAGTATGTTGCCTCTTCCACAGGTAAATTCTAGTGGGAGTTACAGATAGCTGTCTTACAAAAAAGCACTTTTCTTGTCTTAAATAGAAAGTGATCGAGTTCTTCCTTGCGTGCATTTAATGACGGGTTCTTGCTTTCAGCAGTAGGTTCGACATTTTAAAAGTGCTTTGTTATGTATTTGATACATTTGATTTGTGGCTACTCCAATACTGCCTTAAAACTTGAACTGCATGTTTGTGAAAATGAAAAGTTTTTCCATAAATTTAATGCATCATGTCTGTTTTTAAACACTGCCTCAGGTATAACCTGACTTTTACAGTTAAGGAAAAAAAGAAAAAATCTTAAAAAAAAAAAAAAGGATCTTAAAAAACACTGACCTTCCCTCTCTCTCCTAAACATATTTAGCAGAAAGAAAATGTTTGGCCACTGAAGAATAGAAGACCTACTTTAAATTTTTGAGATAACTTTGTTCACATGCTTTAACTTTGATACTGTGAGTTTTGCATTTCACAAGAAGGGTCAGTAGATAAGAAGAGATGCTTTGGGGTATGGCCTTTTCATTCCAAAATCATCAAACCAGAGTAGCATAAGCTCTTGGAAGAAACAGAGAAGCGAACTTTGACCGGCCTATGGGAGGTGCACTTTCTGATTTGCTTCATTAATGGGAATAGTAAAACTGAAGCGTAATATGAAATACCATGAGTAGTAAGTATGAAATTTATGCACTGCAGAACAAATCTGTTCCCCAAATATTCTCATTTCAAGGGAAGATTCTTCTGGCATGATGCCTGGGCTGCTGGCCATAGATGTCTTGCCCTGTGCCTACCCTCTTTAGCAGCTGGTGCTGCTCCCAGGCAATGCACTCAGTTCTTGCCATCACAGCTTATTATATTTTACTATTTTTTTCCTGGAAAAATATGTTTCTAAATTTAGTTTAGGGACATTAAGCCAGTTGCTGAATTACCAAACATAAGCAGTCTGTGCATACGTTTCTACACAGAGAATCGTACTGTTCTGAGGAATACATCTGAATCCCTTGTGTAACTAATACTTTGAATTTACGAGTAATGTGTGATTGTTTAAAGTCCACCAAATCTGCTAATTCACTGAGGTAAACCAAAGTAAGCCACTCTTCTCCTGAAAAGCAAGAGTCTGCACACTGGGTTTGCACAGATTTCACTAAACTGGTCCATGCTTTGCACAGAAAAGAGGATTTACTCCTAAAAACACTACACCCTCCCTTTGCTCTAGGCAGCAGGATGCATGCAATGAAGTCATTAGCTAAATACAGGAAAGCAAAGACACAAAATCAAGCCTTTACATATTGGTCTCTATCCTAAAAGCATCTGGTTGGTTAGAAAAAACTTCACATTTAATATCTTCTTGCCATATGAAAGGGAGGGATAAGTAAAAACATCTCCATTGCTGGCTTTTATCATAGGAACATGAAGAACAGACACCCTGACTCCAAAATCTCCACCTTTGGGCTTGAGCTTTTACATCTACATTTCCACTGGCCCTGGCCTTTCCTCTTCTATCTCCCTCGTGGAAGATGACTAACAAAGGCACAAAGAGGATGACTGTTCTGCTCCCTGTTCATTCGTACTCCACCTGCAGTAGGAAGAGTGACACAGCTGCTTCAAAGTTACTACCCAAGAAACAACTTGCTACTCCATTCCCAAGCCTCCAGTTTTGTCAGCCTCCAGAATGGAAAACTTACATTGGCATTAATTTTATTTCACATTCAAGATCTTTTTGCAGCTCTAGGTCTTTAAAGTGTTCTCTGAAATCAGCAGCTTGAAATTCTACATATATGCACAGTATAAAGAGCCTGAAAATAAAGAAAATTACAGCATTTTCTAATTTAATGATGATCTCTGCGCTGAGGTGAAAAGTTAGCTGTTCACCTTAAGGCGTCCCTATAAATCTAAGGCATGAAATTCTTTGCAACTGCATGCTCTGCACATTCCTTTCCAACACATGCAGCAAATGTAAGGTAGGTTGGGCTGCAGGGTGGCAGCGGGGGGGGGGGGGGGGGGGGGGGGGGTTGCCCTGTGATACTCACTAGTCCATTCCAGCTGCATCTGCTACAAACAGAACCCTATCCAGCACTGCTGGAAGCAGGAATTTTGCCACTGACTTGAGAGGCAGTAGGATTTAAAATTACAATGCCTACTGCTTATTTTCTTCCCCTTGACAATATGGCCACTGCATTGTGAGTAGCAAGCTAAATTTCTCAATTCTAGTACGTAATTTGATCTCTTGACAATAATCCACATGCAGCTAAACAGTGCCTGCATAACATTTTGTGCCTCAGTGGTTAAAGCATATTATTTGGAACCACAAAAGCAAACCACAGACCAACTCAAAAGTAAAATAATCATTAGGTGCAGAAGTGATGGAAGCGACCAAGGAATGAGATGCAAACTAGCATGTGGGTATCCAACAACATTACAATCTTAGTGAACATTCTGGGCACAGATAAAATAGGACAAAATACCGATGTTCGGAAATCACTCAAATTCCTATTAAATACCTAATCGCAAAGAGATGCCAGAATGCAAACAACTACTATTAATAAAGCTTCTGAACTGCAAGAGGCAGTTCAACTTTGCAAGTTAAAGGGACTTTTGCCTCTTGTGGTTTTTAGGATTTCAGTTTCCGTTTGGCTGCTTTTTATTAAATGAACTATCCGTTCCCCTCTGCTCTTTTCTATTGTCTAAGACTCTCCAAGTCTCCCATTCTGAAGTGAAAATCACTTTGAGCCTGATTTTTCTTGGTTCTTATGTAAACATATAACAAGCCCTCATTCATTTCCCTCATTCCTCTGCACTGTTGCCACGTGCGGTCAGCATGGATGAAGTACTTTTCTTTCCCATCCTGTAGAGTAAATTACTCTCCATGAAATCCAAGAGGAAGTTTGCCCCTATTGCTTTCTCCTCCACCCTTTACAAGGACATATAGCTGATGTGCTCTTTCTGCATACTGAATAGCTGTGGCAAGGATTCAGTCTCCCTGAAGCAAAACCACTTCTTCATGCTCACTCTGAACTCACTGCCTGCTTTTACAGACGCACTGCCTCAGAAGGGCATTCTCCAATTCTCCACTGGGAGAGATTTTTGCATAACTCTGTTTTCTGTAACCAGTATTGTCCAAGCCTGCCCTTGATACAGAAAAATAGAATATAAATAGCAGAATAAAGAGAGCATTTAAGAGCCCTACAAATTGTTTCTTCCTTCCTCCTAGGAGCTGCAGCACACATTGATCAGGAAGGCGAACAACAGCATGCACACAGTGACACACATACATAACCTTCTTCCCCCTTTCCTGCTGTCTGAAGCATAATACAGGAAATAAGTGCTCAGTGTTAAGGTTTAGAAGGTATGCACTAGTGGCAGAGCTGAGAAACAAATTTTCTGTCCTCAAATACAAAGGATTAAACGTCTTTTTTCCCCCCCTCACTGCTAAAAAACAGAAACCATGATTCTGAAATGGCCCATGCCCTCACTGTCTTTCAGATTTTTAATTAGTTTCTTCCAAAACAGTTTTACAATTACCTGTAATTTGTCCGCCAATGATTTCCTTCCTTCTTAATAGAGACAAAAATGGTTTCTGGTCTTTAACAGCCAGACATTTCTTTTGTTTATAAAAACTGTGCTTTCCTTAGGTCAACCCCCTTGTTACACGCACAGAAACGGCACCATAAATTGTATGGAGGCAGATCATTAACATCTCCTTACAAACCTCAATTTCTTTAAAAATGAGCATTTAGGAATTAGATGTAAATGGAAGGAAACACAGTAGCAGTGATTTCCAAGTGGCAGTACATGTGCACTTCTATTAATATTCAGACGTATTGCATTAGCACAGAACTTGTATCCAGTCTGCAACTGGCACTTGCATCAAGCTGCTCTATTCAGGTTGCTGCTATGACAACTATCCAGAGGCAAATGTCAGGTCAGCTGCCAGCATATGTGTCGAGGACATAATTGCTTTGTCAGAAACCTAATAGCCACCTACTCCCACTCCTCTAACAGCTAAAAGCAATAATGTTAAAATTACTAAATGATGTGACATTCTTAACCTCCTATTCATATCCTACCAGAGCACTGACAACTTAAGATTTGCTGTCTTTTTTTCTCCAAAACTAGAAAAGGGGAGAAGAGTGTGTTTAAAGTGTCTATCTGCAAACTAACATTCATTTATGTTTCAGTGTAAACATGAGATCTTTAAACTTTTTCTTCCTTGAGGGACTAGATATTATCTTTCCCTCCTCCATGATGATTATAGACACTTAATTTGCATGGATACAAATCACAGTATGGACAAAGTCATAGCTTTCATCTTGATGAGAAGTTTCTTCAAAAATGTATTCAGTGTATATTATAAAGAACTGCTTCATAGCATCATAGTGCATCACTCCTATCGACCTGAAATGAAAAGCTCAGATAATCAATGGGTTTTTTTTCTTCAGTTTAGCTTTTATAATTAAGGAAACTGGTAGCTTCCATAGGGCCCAGAAAAATCACATACACGTTTTTCCTAATCTTACATCGTACTTTTAATCTTATGATTAAAAAAGAGATTTAACATTTAATTTAGAGAACTTTTCCTAGATACTTAGTAGATATAGCAAAATAATGAAAACAGAGATAGAGATGTAGAAATATCTCTCATGCAGCTATCTTCAAATATGATCTAGTATGACGAATTACAGAAAGTCTGCACATAACTGCCTTGTTCAGTGAAAGAGAAATTGTTTCCCACGCACACATGGAGACATACACATATCCTAATGCAGGAAACCTTTTTCTTATCATGTATTTTCCGTAAAATATTGACAGACATGTACTTTGTGAAGAGCCTACTAATTTAAAAAGCACCAGCTGTGGCTGAGAATGCCTTGATTAGGTTGTGAGATATGTAAGATAATTTTCGTTCTCCTCTGATCTTAAACTCTCTTTTGGCTTCACTTGTAATTTTCTGTCTGACTACAAAAGAAACATACATCACATGTCCTATTACTCTGGGCACAAGTATCAATGAAGGATATTTAGTTTACTCCTTTGGCTACCCAAAACCTCTGCATGCTATGGTAGCCCTTCCATGACACTACCCACTGAAACAGAGGCCAAATAGCTAAAATAACATGGATTGGCTTAAATCCAGCAGATAATCCAGCCTACTGGCTTCACAGGCATATGTGACCATAATTCTCCTATATACAAATATAATAATGAATTCTCAAAGGTTCAGATTCCTAACTATTAGAAATCAACATGGTGCCAATTAAGCTATGTCGATTTGCCAAATGATCCAGGGTACTATATACAACATGTCTACAAAAAGGGGTCATAGAGTTCTACAGAGTTCCAATATTCTGTGGCTCAGTTCTGCTACATTCCCCTGTTTATCCTCGCTTTGCCTTCCCCAGGTTCTTAGGTTTTTTTCTTAATCGCAAAAAACTGGATTTGATTAGAAGAAGAAATACTTGATCCTAAGTTTTGCAACATGATAGCATGCAAAAAAAAATTCTAAACAACAGAACAATGAAACATAAGACATCTGTTGTATAAAGTTCTTGTGTCCAAATAAAGGTGAAGATGGTTTTTCATAGCATCATTCTTATTTGCTTTTCCACATGAAGATTTCCCCTTCTCACCTTCCTTAGGAAAAATAAAGAGCCAGGTGCTTTCATATGCACACACTAATGTATATAAATTACTACTTTCTCTTAGAAGTTCCCATGAGGAAGACAACTCTTTTACTAATTTCACCTCAGAGTATTTGCTGACCTTGGAAGATTCAAAGGTCAGAAAGCTCATCCAGCAATACCCGGAATTCTCCTTGGTCTTTTTGATTTCAGACAGGAGGGTAACAATACTAACCCAGCTGCACTTTCCACAACGAATCTCTCCCAGCACTGCTGCAGACTGTTTTACGATGAAGTTTTATAAAACCAACACCATGCATCTACCTTCTCTGAAGGATTAGAAATGGACAACATTAAAGCTCTCAAAACAAAGCTTCTATCTCTGTGACTGACAAGAAGCCGAGCTGCCTGGCCAAGGACTCTGCAGCAGCTGTCCCACAAAAAAGGCATCCCAACTTGTGTTCTCACTGCCCACGATTATCAAGATAGGATTACTTTTTCTACTTTCTATATATTTAACTATTCCTCCTTTGCCCAGCTAAGACACCAGTGTGGTTTGTAAAATTAAGAAAACAATAAAATAAGTCCTCCTGTTCACTAGATGCAATGAAAGCATGCAAAGAGGTCTGTACTTCTGCTGTCATTAATTCATTTCAAGACTCCCTTGTTCACAGAAGTCCAGAATCTTCACTTCAGTGCAACTGCTTCACACTTAGCATTGCTTGAGGCGTATAATAAGGATCTTGCAAGATTATTCCAAGAAAGCATCCCAAGAAATCATTGCGAAGCACAGCAAATCTTAAGGATTCAGATAATGACTCTTCTGTCTCTGACTGAAGCAAGAAATAAAAGGTCAATCTGATTGTTGCTTCTATATTTGTGATCAATTGTCATCAAAAAACAGTCCCCAAAATTCATGACTGGAGTTACTCTTTTTCAGAATCTGGGCTCAGTGGAGATAATTAGGAGAGGAGAAACCAAAAACCATATAACCGCCCTATAACCACTTCCTGATCCAGACTGTGGAAAGGTCAGCCAAACCTAGCCCAATGTCAATGGTCATTTCATCTTTTGGCAGCAGCATAAATAAATCTATACAATTTCAAAATTTAATCTATAAAACTCATACAATGGAATAAATCCCTCCTCTTAATACCAGGCAGCATTAAAAACAATGAAAGCAACAGAACTCTTCAATCAGGTAATATGTATCAACTACGTAACTTCTCTGCATTTAAGCTACAGGCCAACCAACAGAGCTTGATCTCAAGATAATGAAAAGGCACTGAAGCTAAAGAGAGCCCTTGAGTAACATCTAACACAGTTAGACAGCCAGAGCATTATAGTCCAAGCTACCATGACCTAGTAAACACATCTATTTCACTTACAGGGAAGTCTCACAAACTGACAATGCTTTTATTGCTACAATTTCAAAAACTACAGAAATGAACTAGTTTCTTTATAGACACGATTTCATTGAGTTTCCCATTATGAAATAAATGACTGTCTTGAAATAACTAATTTTGAAAATAAATAAATTGATACCAATGAGATCATTTTTCATTAACTTATTTTAAAAATTGCATTTTTGCAGGAAGAAGATGTCAGCCTTGAGTTAAGAAATATGAAGATCACATGAGCTGAATTTGAAACATATATGTAGAATAATGGCTTCTTCCTACTGCAGATTTAATTATACAGAATTAACTATATCAGGGCTATATTAAGCACTGCAGTTTTCAGAAATACTACTAGAATGTCATTCATAAGACGCAGTATTCATTGTGTCTTCCCCACACACTATTTAGAGAGGTTTCCTCTGAAGAGATAAGAAACCTGTGTCCAAGATTAAAAGCACATAAAGCCAAGCTTTCATATTATTTACTCATGAAAGAAACAGCTAATACTCATGAGCATGGTCAATACTCTAACTTTACAAAAGAAATAATGAGCTCTTAAAAATTACCATTGTTTTGACTTCCGCGTTGGTTCTTTCTGCTGAGCAATCTCAGATCTTTTTTAATCAAATCACTGCTAATATTAATACTGTAGGCAAAATCATTCCAAAACATATTTAGTTTGGAAAGTCATATTCTTATTTTACCAAAGCACCGACTTCCATCAGGGACCTACATGCAAATACTCGGAACCTCCTGCTAAGGGACCGTGTTCTACTAGGGAGAGGGGAAGAAATGCAGAACTAGAAGAGGAAAGAGCAACAACAAGATAAGAAAAGGAGCTCAAGAAGCTGCTGAACTTTCGTCTTAGTTTTGGGACTGGGCAAAAATTTTGGTTTTGTGCTTGGAATACAAGGACTCTGTCATTCTAGCACTGGCTGCTAGATGCCCTTGAGTGATTTGAGCTGACAAGGAAGATGACAGTATCCTGTCCACCAGTGATATCTGCCATTGGAGGTGGCTCTGTTCGGCGGGGACATTACACCTTTTATGTACACGTAGTGTTCACTGCACAGGTCTTGCAAACCAGAGACAATGTATCTGCTGTAGGCAGTTTTCACCATAAATATGTAGACATTTCCTGCATAGCTATATATATATCAAGAGAGGAGAGAAAAAGAGAGAGAGGGAGAACAAGTGCAAAACATGAGAGTGCAAGGAAGTGTGATTAGGACCTTCTGAGATTCCCCCCAGTTTGAAAAAGGATCTGATTGATCACATCCTTGAGGTTCCTTTTAAAGACCTCCATGCATATGCTTTCTTATCTATCTGTATCTGTAAGTGTACATGTTCTATAACTGTACAAACATGCACACACAATTTATGGGTAATATTCTGAAAAGCTGGTGGTAGGGATGCACATTACATCTTGCTTTGGGACAGATCGACTCATTTAGAGAATAAAAGGCAGATCTGCACTGTGCTGCATGCAAGAATAAAGCAGCTTTAATTCCGTGCTTCTATTCAGTTTTGAAGGGAAATGCTGAATGAGTGCTCTTACAGATCCTCTTAAGAATCTGCTTTCCAGGACTATCTAATGACTGTCCTCCATTAGAAGGTCTTTTGATATAATTTCTGAAATGGTAATTTTCATTATTCAAACCTTAGTTCCCCTTTCTTCCTCCCAAATTTCCATGGAAGGGTCCTCCAAGCCTGAGTCCCCCCTATAGGCGTAATGCCCAATTTGGAAATTTATATTTACAAGGGAAAAGTGACAAGGCTTTTTATTTATTTGTTGGTTTTAAGCTGCTAAACAGCAAAAACAAACAAAACAAAGGTGCAGGTCGAACTCAACTTTCTCAAACTCATTCTATTTAAGAAAAAATTCCATTCAAAATGTTTGATTTTGGACATATGTAAGAAAAGTGAAGGAAACCTCAAAGTAAATGAAATGGAAAATACAGGTAAAGGAGACAGATAGAGTCCTTCTTCCTGTAAGGCATTCCCCCAGCATGTGAGGACGCAGGTCCAGTTCCCATCTCAGCCTAAGCACTGAGCACAGTAGCATGTGTTTAAATACTCCATTCAGAAATACTCTGGAGCGCTTTGCTCTCAGTCTGCTTGGTTAGTGTTATGTACTTGGAATAAATAATTAACCTCTCAACAGAACTGAGATTAGAACCAAGGTTTTCTATTTCTCTAGTGACTGCCCTAACCGATCACCTGCAGGGTAAATTTTTTACTATCAGTTTAATGAAGCTACCAACACTCTCTCCCATAATTTTTTTCCAGATAAAACTATTTAGAAAATCTCTCCTGAATTCACAGTTACTTTTGCAGGTACCACAGGTACATCATCCAGTTAATTTACTACTTGCTGAATCAAACGGCTGATGCTATTTGCAGCCATCTCCACCGTGTTCCTAGCACTGTCTGCCAAAAAAGAGGAGGAAGCTGAAGGAAGCAGAAACTAACACATTATTTTTATAAGCAAATTTGCTACTTTAATATGATCTTTGTAATTAAGGTGATCAGTTTGGAGCGATTCTGTCCACAGATTTTGAATTTTGTAATAAACAGTGAAGAAACCCCTCCTCCCTCAAAGATAAACGTTACCAAATCCTTCAGTGATAGTAACACCGCAAAAAAACAAATCTCATTAATACTCTTTGGATTTTGTCTATAGCTTTTAAAATGTTCTTGTTTCAACTGTTCTCTGGCTCTCTGAAGAATATTATGGGTTTCCTGCTTAAATCACTCTAAAACTCTGCCTCACTCTGGCTGGATTGTGATTACCAAGGACAGGTTAGTTTCCAGCCAGCGCAATGAAAGTACTGATGTTAGTACAAGTCTTTCTAGTTCCCCTTGGGCTAAGCACATTGACATATTAGCTTTTTTTTTTTTTTTGATCGTACTGACAAACTCAGAGAACAAATGACAGAATAAACTTGCACAGTCAGTTTAGAAGCAGTGCCCATTCAAAGTCATACTTTAATATTAGAGTGCTTTGACATGCCACGTAATTTATAAACCTTAAGGCACATGTCCAGCATTAATGAAAATACTACAAAAAAATTGTTACAGCAAAAAGCCACACCAACATCCATTCTCACCCCCTAATCTATCAATGCTCTAAAGGTAAAAGTAAGAATCCTTTATTCAACTAGGGTAGGAACTTGAAAGAAGTTAATGGATTATGTATACAAGGAAAATGTTCCTTTAGATACTGAATTCCAAGAAAAAGTTCATCTATTATGACTGAAGTAGATTTCGATACAACTGAGACATTACTAGGATTTGTCCCTGTGATAATCTTGAAGACAAATAAAGCATAAAAGTCTGCAATAAAAATGTCATACATTCACTATATCCTTGAAACAACGGAATAATCAAAGCCTGAAACAAGCTGCTAATTTGATTTTTAAAAAATTGAAAGAAAACATGCAGTTCTCAGCAAGTTAATCATAATGAAATCCTAATATATAATATTACAGTTAAATAATCACATAAAAATAAAATAAATATGGATTTGAACTTTAAAAACTCCTTAGGAAGTCAGTTGATAGCAATTTGGTAGATATCACAACTACTTCTCTGTTTCAGGTAAATAGGTATTTTCAGAAACACAATTTCACCTTACATTTACAAATACATACAAAAATGTGACAGAGAATATGTGCATAGATAAACACACCGACTCATGCATATATGCATTAATTCTGTTATTTACTTAAATAATATATGTTGTATGCTGTATTTCGTAACTAGTACACAGATTACACACTACACCCTCAAAATCTGTAACTCTTAATAAATAAGCATACAGCTTTATCCAACTGGACATCATTAATACACTAGCCACCCTCACACAGCCTATGTAAATATAGGCACACTTGTGTAGTTATTTAAACAGCTACAAATTTTATACTTTAATTGTTCTTGACAGCAAGAAACGTATAAGGGATTGTACCACCCTTCTGCATGGCATCCTATGTAAATGAGTCTAACTCCAGTGCATTTATAAATATGGATGTGGTAGACCCCCAAACACCACAGTACCTGCTGTCTATCCAACCGCATCCTTTTTGCAGCATTTCTGCTTTCACTCTCACAGGCGGAAGCCAGGATACTCTCTGCAACTGCTGAAGTAAGGTGTGAGGGAATAGGTCGTGACTATGAGAGAAAAAAGAAACACAGAAATTATTTCTAGGATAATCCACAATATCCTTATCAAAGCACACAACACTGTCACCTAAGCTGGAAATAGTCCCGTCATTGAAATGTAGTTTGTATCAACAAAACAGGGAAATGGAACTTGAAAGGTGAAAAAATGAAACTAGTTAGATGTTAAAGCTGCAGCTGATCCATAGATCCATAAGAAGCCCTTTCCCCTCTCAGTTCTATTGTCCGGTGCATTTAGTCTGGCTCATTAAGCTGTATTTTGAACAGACACTGGCATATTCTCTGCATTCCAGCAGCACCCTGGCCGTCTGATTCTTGTTAAGAAAACTGAAAAGCTTTTCATCCTGTATAGCATGTGACAGAGATGAGTAGTGTTTTTTTATAGTCATAAAAAAAAAACAAAATAAAAAACCCCAAGTGATAGGGTTGAAGCAACACTCAAAACATAACAGATTGTCAGAACATTTCAGCGCAGTCTCAATCTGTAGTATATGAATATTTGCATTCCATACTGCAACATGACTGATGTGATTAAAATGACTTTTTAAAAAAAAAAATCTGTTTTTCTTTTGATAATGCCAGCCTTCCAACAATGTAGATATTTTATGGTTCAACTAGATATGGCTTATTTTTCTGAAACAAAGCCTACCATTCCTAATTTCACAGCTTTCATATATTTTAGGTCAAAGGTGCAATGAATCACAAAAAAAAAAAAGAGAATGCTAAAATCTTTTTAGCCCCACTGCTGGTTATGAATTCCAGTATTATCTTCCCTACCAATTCAGTAAAGAGAACATTTACACACTTTTTTGTCCTAATTACATGCAAAATAATATAACAAAAAGAAGAAGAGCATGATAAAACCAATCTTCCTCATTCATATACAAAGATATATCGGAACTACCAAGAAAATAAAGAAAATGTGAATAATAGCATAGATTCTGTTGCAATTTATTGGACCAGGTTCTGAACTTCCATAAACTTCCAAAGCTTCATTGAAGTAAAAAGAACTGTGTAATTATATCTTCTTAGGAACTGGCCATATGTATCTTTTGTAGAGGTCCATCTTTTTACTCCCAACACCATAAATACAAACCTGCTATGAAATGTCACTGAGTTTTGGAAGTAAATTTGGAAGTAATTCCAGTCAGTATTTAGACCACTTTAGAATAATTCATTATATTAACACAACTGATCGTATACTTTTCTTAACATTCCAGAAACTATGAGGAGCCATATGTTACTAATACTAATTTTTATCTTCAAAAAAGGTTGTCCTCGACAGAAGCTCAGCTAGCCTTTCGAAGTAGGCAGGGATTTATAGTTCTCCATCTCCAGTGCAATAGGCTTAATTCTCCCCATTGCAAGAAGAGCAATCCCTCTGGCATTAGTGCAATAACAGTAAAAGAAAGACAAATGGGGGCTGGAATAGTACAATAAAATATGACATTTGGATTGATTTGACAGAATAAACAAACTATTGAACTTGTTTACAGTTTGCATAACAGTGTATTCCCACGCACTTCTGACAAAAGTCAAATTAGTCCAAGAGATGAGGGACGCTGATGTTAAACCCTGGAGTCACGGCTTGCAGCCAGTTAACATTGCAATACAAGCAGACGCCTTTCTCAGAGTTCCAGAGAAGGGTATAAGCTCTGCAGGGAGATTTTCCTGACAAATCATTATTTCAAATATTTTTGTTTCCTAGTAAGGGTATGTTACTCTCTATACATTACTCCACGACCTAGCCACACTACAGACTCTCCATATTAGGTGGACAAGTATCACTGTAGATGCCATTATTTTACTTTATGTTCAAGGTCCCTTGATTATGCTGGCTGCATGGAAGCCTCTATTCAATGCGGTGCTCTAGCGATGGCTACTGAATGACATTCTTGAAAAACGGTGAGCAAACACCTGGCTAATTCCTCCTGCGCAGATCTTTAATTAGTGTTAGAGCATATATACATCAGTGGATTTTTAGAAGGTGACGTATGGGCCAAAAAATTAATATTCTGATGAAAAAGTAAAATGATCCCCCAGATTATATGTTTATGGGAGGGAATAGGTTTACTGAAACGTTTATTAAAGAAAAAAAAGTCATCATCAAAATCAAGCAGTCACATGCTTTTCTGTAACAAGGAGTGCAGTGGTTAGGCTCACTGTGAAAACATTGCATGCAAAAGTTAGTATCTGCAGAACTGAGCACATCTCCTCAGTACTCCTCCTGAAGTATGTGTTAACCTGTAATTTCTCTCACTCCTCACTGCAGCTGGCTGTTGATATATTCATGTCAAGAACTATCTAGAGAAAACCGGAGAGACAATATAATGAATGCATGGCTGAGTCATCTGGGGAATAAATCCTATAACAAAGCACAGAAGACTCATCTGACTCAAGTTCCAGTTCTGCCAACTTAACTCAGGCAGAGCGCTACTCTGGCATTGATTGAGAAGACAAACATAGTCTTCTGTCACTGATAGTAGAGCTGTTAAAAAGAAGGTTTTTCTATTCTGTAAAATGTCGTATCTGTGAAATGTCAAAAAGATCAAATTTGAAATGCCTTGCCTAAGAGGGAAAAACAGCCTTTGAAATTATCACAATGTTTTTGTTTTTGTTTTAATTTCTAAATAAACTGAATTCATGGCCCTGACTTCTAAGCTCAGGGGCCCCTTCTGGCTTAGCTTAATTTCCTCATCTTCTTGCGCTTTGATTACTCGTGACCTCTGCAGTGACTACCAGCTATAAAACCATCTGCGTAACAAGCCTGAATGCCGCAGTCCTTGCTGGGTTCCCAACATGTCTAAATGCCTAATCTGAGGGTGGGACACAAAGATCTTAGGAAACAGGGCCAAAACACTACCACTAGGAAATTCAGTTTTCAGATTCAGTTCTGCAGGGGGGAGCTGCAGCTTTGAGAATCTCAGGCAAATCCGGGTTTTCTAAGTTCCCAGGCTCCTATCTGCAGAGATGAGTGCTGGTTCCCGTGTGTTTGGGGCTATGAGAGGAAACGGGGGAGCCAAGGAGTCCTGATTTCCAAGGGCCCCCAGGCTCCTCGCAGACCCCCTGGAATCATAACCCACCCACCAGACTAGAAATCAGGTTTCATTTTACAGGAGTTTGTCAAAACAGAAAACCTTTGATAAACTGACATTTCTTAAAGGAAAGAAAAGCATCACCACAAAATTCCTGACCAGCTTTACCTGGCAAAACATGCCTAGTGTTGTTTGATACATAACATTCACAGATCCAGTTTAATATTTCTTTCACTTCATATTGCTGTAAATCAGGAAATAACTGTAGTGGAATTACGCACGTGTAAAACAGCAGGAAAGAACCAAGCCTGTAATCTTTAGTCTATCCAAACAAAGAACTCACACGGCAAAACTAGAAAGCAGGATAACATTGTTTCAAAATGACAAAAATGAAAGATTGAAAAGAGGCAACTGACAATTTTATATTAACTTTAACATGATCAGATGAACAAAACTTAAGAGAATCTTGAAAATAGCTTAATACAGACCTTTAGAGAAGACTATATACCTCTGTCCATCACACAGCAGCAGCACACAAATTCTCTGATATTTACTTGGAAAGCAATGTTGCCTGTGACTGAACTAAACCTGCAGCAACACTTTGAATACACACTGTTCTTCGTTTTTGTTCATCACTTTGGATGACACCCAATTAATGTTCAGCCTCCAAAATATTGTAGGGGCAGAGCATTTTGACAAAAGATGTAAGGGCAACCTGCTAGATTTCATGTACATACAGATGCATCTGCTTTTACTGTATTTTGAAATGATCGACAATCAGGAGCCGGATGAAATTCCCTCAGTAGCCTGTGGGAAATGACTAACCACTTCCAGTCCTCTTGTATTTGAAAGTGTTGTTCAAGGCAATTTACACCTGATTCTTGAGACCACTACAGAGCCTGACGGTGACAATGATGAGGACGAAGCAACAGGAACATGTTCTATTTGACAGGAATTTTTGCATAGTTTTAAGTAAAATCATTTCTTTGGCAAGCTATTAGGAAGACGATCTACACTCAGCCCCTTGCCTCTTTTTGTGGAAAATGTACAAAATATTGGCAGGAATCTTTTGGCAGGTTTCTTAATGAACAGTCAAATTAGCTGATATACCCTTGTAAGGTTACTGTTTTTCTGCTTTAAGGAACACAAAAGTTAATGAAGATCCTTCAGTGACTTCAGTGGTCTTTAGATCTAGGTCTCAGTAATCAAAGCATCTTACAGCAAGCCTTGCTGGAGTGATGGAATCGTCCTGCAAGGTTTTTTTTTTTTTTTAGTAGGTGAAATCAGAAATCTTTGGCCCAGACTCCCTGAAAATTAGCTATATTAGTACAATCTCTGATTCCTTAACATAAAAGAGAGTAGCACTTTTAATACACAGTAAATACCCACTTGAAGCACACATCAACTATATACAGTATCATAAGGTCTTCTGTTTGAAGTGAAGTACCTTTACCCTACTTTTATGGGAAACATAAAATACCCTTTTTGCTATGTACACACAATTCCTGTATTTCTATATGGAATCTAAAAAAAACTGTGTTCCAATTTCAATTTTTGGTATAAATCTCCAAATTAGAGGTGTAATTATGGACATAACGCACACATAATATTTTAGTCTAACCCACTAGGAACAATATATTCACCAGAAAGAAGTTTGCAGTACTACTGTATATGCTGTACTTTTCCTGAGGTTAGAGAACTGTTGCCTCTAAAGTTACTATCCTGGCATTTTCTTTGAGGTTCAATATTTATAACATAAATGAAAGTTGAAGTTTTCCTACAGAAGCTTGGTCTAGATGCTCTGACATGTATTACACAGCTCTGAGTCAATGCTGAAAACCACAGTTATTAATGGCAGATGATGGGCACACATACACACCTGCTAAAATATCAAACTTTCTATCCTGACATTTGTTCAAAAATACTCCCCAGTAGTTTAGGTCAATTAACACTGAAAAGGAGGATCTTTCAGTACATAATTGTTGCAAGCACAAAAACATGCAAATTACTTTCTTTTTTTCATAGAAATTCTAACATAAATATATGAATGAGAACATACTTTAACTATTACCCAAACATGAAAACACATAGGTCCAAATGTTCAGATGCGATTGGGCATTCAAAGGTGAGGATCATTGCCAAGGATGCCCCACTGCCAGCAGCCAAGGAATTGCACAGGTACTACCAGGGACTCCTTTGCACTTTAGGCTCCAACCAATGTGAGGCTCCCTAGTGCTCTATTTCATGACAGCTTTTTCCTTACATTTCATAAGACTAGGGCACTGTGAAATACTACACCCCAACTCTGTCCTAATAACACATTAAGATCTACCGTAATGTTTTAAGATCCTCTACATAATTATAACATCAGTTTGCAATACCTATATAACATTTTTCATATGAAAATATCGAGAGTGCTTTACAAAGAAGGGTATACATTATCTTCTGATGAGATTTTTTGCCCTGCATTACGCAGATGATTGACACAGAGCTGCCCTACGCAGCACAGTTACAAAGGATTCCGAAGGGATTCTTTCTGAAGCACTTCTGCAGAATATAAGATATGCAATACAAATAAGCTTGTCTGAGAGTTTTAAATTTACAGACTGAAGTACAGTACTGCACTCTATTGGATGTAGTTTTATCACTGGTATTTAGTACGAGACAGTGAAATACGAACAACTCAACTGGCATTCTGATGCTTGCAGCACTGTGTTTCAAACTGGGTTTGATTATTTTGCTCAGTCTCGCAATCTGCAATGAAGGTGTGATAAATACTCAATTCTAACACCTATTAAGGAATGGGAAAAAAAATTAGAAATATTTTCCTAAAAAATAGAAGGAGCTTTTTTTAATGTTTTGTGAAGTTCATACCGCTTTTTTCGTTTTTCAACTTTTAAGTACATTTAATTGGAATATTGCATATGGCATCTTGATTATGACAGCATCTAAACAACAAAGCTGTATTCCTGTCTACATGTTGTGGAAGTGAAACATTCCAACTGAGCAGGGCTCTCCTGCTGCTGCAGTGCCTACCTATGGGGCCAAGTCCTGGAGGTCCACCTATTCAAGTGAGCAGTTTTAGGGAGGCTGGGGAAAAATTTAAATGACTTACGTGACCAGCATAAGCAAAATCCATCTAATGTGACTTTATCCACCTAACGCCTATATATTTTACCTAAACTAGGCACCTAAGCTCCTTTTTTAAGTCACTGGAAAAGAGGTATCTCCAGAAGTTGATTCATAACATTGCTGGGGATGCAGCACTCTCTGGCTGGCGTTACAAACTGCTTCATTGATTGTTGAGGGAGTCCAAGTCACCCCATCTCTCTAGATCCTTAACTCTTGATAGCAAAATAAGGTGAGCTTCTCTTCACCCAAAGTATTTCTGGTCTTTCAGAGTGAAGTGAAAGGAAGTGATTTGAATTGTCGGGCTGGACTAACTCCACCTGAGTTAGGTGGGGATTGGATTGGGCACCTCGCAAACGGTTCACTGGCAAAACTCCAGTAGGCCAGGAAAACTGAGCCAGATTTAACATTATTTCCTGTTTCTCCTAAGCAAATACACCTGCCTGGCTCCACCACTCTGTTATGCTGCTGGCACAAACCAGCTAATTAAATAACACCGTAGCCGAAGTCTTAGTCTAAGTTAGAGCCCCAGTATAAGAAAAAATGAAATATTTACCACTTCTTCTGATCTTGAGCTTACAAGTAATCAGGTGATCATGATTCATTTATCCTATATTTTTATTTTTGTTCATGAAGACAGGTTTTTTTTCTAAATCAGTACCTGCTGCCATTTTTTGGAGGAGGCTGCTTTTCTTCCACTTTCCATGAAAAGTATAAAAAATGTCACATTGCATTCTTGTCCTTTTCTCTCTCACAGAATATGAAAGACCAATTAATATCAGGTTGCCAGATATTTTTCAGTCTTTAGTTTTCATCTTTTTTACAGATATCTTGCCATTTCCCAAAATCAACTTATTCACATTTTCCAAAATTACTGGAACAAGTGCAACTTCTTCTGCCGCTCACTTTTCAAAACTGCCTCATAATTGCAGAAGTTACTAAAAAGCAAAAGGTGTTTGAAACACTTAGAACATGGTTCTGAAAAATCACATCGGTATTCGTTTTACTGTTCTGTGGGAAAAAATTAAGGTGCTTTAGAAGAAATGTTTCTAGAATTTTTTTAAGGAGATGTGAGTCTTAATACAAAAAGTCAAAGTTTGTCAGAGTAATTTTCCCCTTTTTAAACCAGCTCCACTCATCAGATATATATAAGCTAACCAGTGTCTAACAAGGGTTAGATGCTTAAAAAGGAACACTTTGGGGTATTTGTGCTAATTTACTTAATGTTTCTCAGCTCATTAATCAAGATTAGGGATGCATCCTTGCACCCACAGGCCCTCATGTTCCTGAAAACACTTATGACCTTTCTCGCTGTAAAGGCCCAAAGAATTGAAAAGCTGAGTGGCTACAAGGGCCACTAGTGCCTATTTGGCACTAAATTCAGTAAGTCATGAAAGCTTCCTCTCTCTCAAGCTAAAACTGAAAAATGGAGGTTAGAGATCTATCCTACAACATCTTAATGAGGCAGATTTTAGAAAACACACCACCATCTGAAAATCAGCCCCCACAAAAGTTGCTCAGTTTGGTGTCAAAAAATGGAGGCGCTCCAACTCACTAGACACTTTTAAAACATCTTGATCATCACGTGCACAGTTGCAAATCATCAAAACACCTCTTACAGCCAATTTTCACAAGCAAAACACAGAAGCAGCAAAAGACATGGACCTTTCTTATCTGTTATTGACAATAAATAGCATGAACACTTTCTTCCTTTCTGGCCAATGCATCCAAACTCATCCTCAGACAATGAAAGCCATTTATGACTGGCCTTTTCTCTCCAATTTATAGCAACATTTTGTTCTTTGATATTATTTCTTTGTTTTACAGTAATGCCTAGGAAGGAAGGTTTCCTCTTGCTTGAACAAAGGGAAGAATCTCTGTGTTAATGAGCTTTTTACCTTAAGGCTGTGCTCTTGCATTGGGACGCACATGAAAAAAAAGGGCATGTTTGTGCAAAAGATACTGTAAAGTACAGTTTCAAACCAAGTTCAGCAAGTGAGACTAATGATAGGACATGAGGAAGATGGGAGGAGGCAGATAGTAAGAAAATGTAATTATTAGGCAAATTCACACCATCTGATCATTTCTAATATCTAAAATTTTCTGAACTGTAACTAAGTAAATAGATATCACACATCCTCAGAAATTTTCTTCTATCTATCCTTTCAATTAGCCATTTCCTGTGGCTAAGGGGTCTAAAGGAGAGGTTTTTAAATGATTAGAAAAATAGGTCATTTGACCACTTCATGAAGAAAATACCTCTTCTGTGGCATATACAGATCACAAAACCATTAATATATATAAAGGAATTCTCATTAACTTCTGTGGAAGACAGGCAATAATATTATAATCTTTTGGCTTATGGGCTTATGAAGAGAGAAAGAAAGAATTTCTTTAAGAACTTTTTAAAGTTTACAAAGTGCTACAGCACACCGTAGGTGCGAGTACAACCTAGAGATCCCACCTGAGAGCCAATGATTTCAGGACTAAATAAACTTCCTTCCACTCGAAAAAAAGTGAGAAAGAAAATAGAACTTAATATGAGAACTATAAGTAAGAGAGCATATGAGGAGAAAAACGATTACACAATTGATGAGAAAAGCTTTGTCATTGCCTTGTTAAGGGATATGCTTGTGTTAGAAGCAAAATGAAAGCAGCACAATCACAAGCTGAATGATCAAATGAGTAAAATGTTTCCAATGCAGAAAGAGGCCTTCTCAAAGGAATATTTGTAGCAAGAAGCTATGCTAGCTGTCTTGGAGTCCACGGACAGCCAGCTGTCATAAGTAGAAGCAAGGCAGCTATCTATAAGCAGTTCCTTAAAAACAGGATATTAATAACTAAGAAACATATTAACTAACAATAAAAACTCATGAACCTGAACCTTTGCTATTGCCTCAGAGCTACAACTAGCCTGTTAAGCAGCAACTAGCGTTGTCTAGATTACAGATGGCAAATAACTGACAGAAGCACGCTTCAGGCATGCTTTTCATCTTTACCATGCAGTCTTAAACTAATTAAACACAGTGTTTACATTTTCTCTTAACTTTACAACATGACGCTGTAAGATAGCTGCACTGTTCCACACAGTCTGAATTTTCATATGCCACATATGAGATTTTTCTCTTTTCTCCTGAAACTAGATGCTCAAAATATAACATTCTTGCTCCGAACAAAATGAAAACATTCAATATGTCTATAGAAAAGGCATCTCCGTGGAGATTATTATCTGACATCCTATTTAATACAACAACGGCAGCACTATCATTCCTAAGGAGATCATTATCTTGTTTTGCTGTATTTGAGGTAGCACCCGATTCAAATCAACACCAACACCTTCTCTCATGATTGTTTTGAACAAATGTTATTATCCAGACAAAGTGATTCTTTTCCACTGTCAAAATGGTAAGTACATTAAAATAATCATACAGTCAAGTGCCTCTGTCCAAGGTAGCATTTTGAAAACTGCTTAGAATCACAACTACTGATTCAGAATTCAGAAATCAGGAAGTAATTCAGAAATCAGAACATAATTAAAAAGAACAAATGGGTATGTGTTCTGCTTCAGAATTACCTGAGCTCAAGTCATAAAGACAAAACACCATGTATTCTCTCAGAAAGTGAATGGGAGCTCTTCCAAAGGCTTTGGATAGTCTTTGGCTCATGTTCCTACGTGTGAGCAGGGAAGCAGGACACATTTCCCTCCTGGCCCACGAGGG
Organism: Struthio camelus; assembly: GCF_040807025.1. Classification (NCBI taxonomy): domain Eukaryota; kingdom Metazoa; phylum Chordata; class Aves; order Struthioniformes; family Struthionidae; genus Struthio; species Struthio camelus. Next base: position 141,994,385 of record NC_090943.1, on the reverse strand, counting down.
CCGCAGTCTTTGGCAGGAGTGCCAATGCCCTATCACTTTCATTCATGGTCAGTAAAGTAAAATTTTGGAGGGAAATTTTTTATTTAGAAAGCAATAAACCCTACCACGGACTGTAATGGAACATTAGAAAAGCAGGGAATATTTCTGAACTGCAAAGATTGCCTGTTTGAATCATGTTCCTGGTAATCTTTACACCTTTTCCGCATCCAGGAATAAATTTGATCCTGCAACCTTTATTTATATAAATATGTGAATAACCTGTTGAAGTCAAGCCAACTTAGCTGTGACAGGCTAAGGTTTACAGGTTTACAGGCTGTAAACCCCTTATTCATACTGAAAAGCAGTTGTGCAAGTCTTTCAGATGACAAAAATAAGCCAGTTTATATAAGTGCTCAGCAGTGTGAATAATGACAGTAAAGATGCCATAAACTGGAACAGTGGGGAGATCCAACAGCATTGGCTACTTTTGTAAGCATTTTCAGTGAAAGTACAGCAAAATAAAAATATTTGGCACAGTGATGGTTGAACTTGACATTTGCTGACTTATTTTCAGCCAGAGCGGGCAGATGTGACTTGATGCTACTTACTGAAAATATTTACTTTCTGGTTTTCCTGCTTTTACTTTGGAAGGCTATACAATCTGACATCTATACCACCAGTAAATCTTTGGCACGTTTATCTGTACAGATGTCCTTTATTCTACCTGTGTCTTTTCATCTATGTTTCCATTGTTCAGAAACAGCATTAACCCATGTTTCAAATAATAAAACCATGCAATCAGTCAGAATCATGAACGTGCACAAAAATTTAGTTTTTTTTCTCTGCTTTTTGGGTTATCTGGTAGTGGTCTTACTCTACAGATAAGTCTGATATTTTGCTCTTATAACTGTCAACTAACATCTTAAAATCAACATACGGACTTCATAAGTATCCTGCAGAAACTGCAGGAAAGAGAGAGAGAGAGAGAGAAACAGTAAAATTCAGTCATCCCCAGTAAATTTTTGTACGTAATCAATGGGTTTGCAGATGATTCATTAAAATAAAAATGATATGTTTAATCACTAAATGATGTCTATTTGTAATAATGAGGTGATCTTACTGTTATCTAAAGGCTAGAGAAATAGATACAATACATCAAACATAACATAAGTTGCTATTTAATATCCTGTGATTCTCCTGGATTTTGGAAATATACAGGTTATTTAGAGATTCTTAAGTTTCCAGTCTATGTGAATAGCTATTCTTTACACATTCTTGGGCTACTGGGTCATATTAAAATATTAATGTCTGAAAATACTGCCAACTGTATACTAATATAGTTTTCATGGTCTTTGGTTCAATTACAGTTAATAACCCCTTGGGACAGTAGAAATGCAAACTTAAAGATATTGATGTTTTAAAACCACATGTAGATGTGCAAAACACATTAAATCAACTGAAAGATTTCAAAAGGATAACTTTTACTGATCGTTAATAGGCTAAAATATGCAAGAAAACAATAAAAACCTTAAACTATTGCTAATTAAATGTTTCTACACTAGCCATTTGCTTGGGTGTAGCACTTCCCTAATGGGATCTACTTTATACAGAGCTCACAGAAAGCCTGTTAGCAGAAGAATTTTAAAGAAAAATCCATCTTACTGCAAGACTTCGCCAGGTAAAAATCTTCTCTAACTATAACCTAAAGAAGAAAATATATCGCTATATAAGCCTTAAATTAGCTTCTTTCCTCATGCTTTATGCTTCTTTTCCTATGGATCCATACTAGTTTATCTTGTGAACTATAGCATCTCAAAGCATTTATAAATTGGTGAACAAAGGGAATAAATCCAGGAAGAATGAAGGAAGGAAAAAGAAACCTCTGACCTCATATTACCAAAAAAACAAACAAACAAACAAAAAAAGATGCTAAGATGAAAAAAAAATAGTGCCATGGATTTACATATGGGGTTTTGATGAAAACTAGGGCTGGGTTTTAAATCAAAACTCACCATCTCAAAACCACTTCTTTTCATCCGCCTGCAGGACTTGAGGTAAGTACGTATGCGTTTTCTGGCACGCTCTTGATACTCAGGGAATTGTCGCCTGCATGAGTCAATGATAGCCTGGATCTTTTCTTTGGGCTGCTTAGAGATTGGGACCATTCGGTCCAAGTTTTCATCTACAAACAGCCTGACAAACATCTGTTGGCAAGAGGGAGACAGAGGAGACGGGTTTGGAGGGCTGCTCTCTTCTCTTCCTAGCTTCCTGTCTTGATTACTGAGAGGAAGACACTTTTTCTATCCACTGAAGAGCTTTGTAATGGGAAGCCAGAAATATTAAGTAAACAATTCTTTAAAGGATTATTGGGGGGGGAAGGGGAGCTGATTAGAAAAAAAAAAGACAAGAAAAGAATAGTCTATAGGATACAGAACTTGTGAGATAAACCAGAACAGATTGTGAAAATAGGCATCACTTAAGTTTCATTATTAACAATAAGTTGTGATTGCTACATCATTTGATTGAACTGAATTTTTTTCTTTGTTTGAACAATTGCCTGTGTTTTCATGCATAATTACATCGGGAAAGCAATTGAAAACAGCTGACCACCGGAATGGTCTTCTGATAAACTAGCTACAGCCCCTTTGCATTCACTGGGTGAACATGCACACACACACACATACACACATACACACATACACACACACACACACAAAACAAAGCTTTGTTTTCCTCACTGGTATAGATGGCACTCTGGCCTTAAAATTCTAAATAAAACACAGTAAATCTGGTGTCTGTTGGCAAGAGTTTAATGTGTTTTAAAATAATAATTAAAAATCCTGCAAATTAAATTAACGTGCCTCTAATATTGTCAAACTTACCCATAAATAAAAATTTAAAAGGAAGGTAGTGGAGGTAAACAAAGCAATGAGTGCAAGAGGACTTACATTAAAAGCTTTCAGTCGCTCAGCTTCTACCCCATCTGATTCATTAACCTTCTCAGGATCTTCTTGTTCATCATGGTCATCCTCATCCTCATCTCCTCGATTCAGAGATAGATCTTCAGCACCTCTGCCTACGCTCTCATTCTTGCCAGAGTCATAGCTTGAATAGCTGTGTGCAGGGGACTGAAAACAGATAAAAATAATACATTTGTAAAAATGCAGCACATAGTAAGGTCTGCACATACTTTATAAACACTTAAAGAATTGCATGATTTTAAAAAAATTCTTTATATTACTCTCTACGGAGCCAACATAAAGTGCTCATGATCATTGTAAGAGGGAATAATTCATGATACTATTCATTTCAGTACTTAAAATAAACGACTAGATGCAAATTCAATAAATCAATTACTAAATGAAGCTCCTACGATAATTACAGTTAAGATGAGACATGTTATATAGCCCTATTTAAGTTCTACATACAGCTAAATACTGGCTTCTTTATATTAGTCATGATGTAAATAAGGGCAGTGCATTTGCATAAAACTCCAAAGGAATAAAAATTACACATTTTAAGGCAAAGCAGAATTAAGTAGCAAACATTGATATTTATCCAATCATTATTAATCATCATCAAGACCTGCAATAAGCTATTCAAAACATGGTGATGATCATGTTCTAGTTTTCACACACAAAAACCCAAAATGAATTACAGATGTGAATGTTAGTTAACATTACTAGCTACTATGTAAAAGTGAAAATTGAATTTCCCCCTGAGTAGAACAGCTAGTTTGCTGGATAAATTAGATGACCATCTCATTAGACTGCTGTCCACTTATATTGTCAAAAAAGCCATCAGCTACAGGAAGAGACAACACTGTGCATTTTGCCTCGCAATATTAAGATTTCAGTTATCCGGTTCCTCCGCATATACTTCAAACTGCAAGCCTCAAAAAGATAAACAGTAATAAAAAGCCTTCCATGGCTTCCATGGATCTTTAATGTTTTAAGATCAAATTTTCCCCAGCTACACAAAAGTATCCTGGAGTACCTCCACCAAAGCTGTCAGATTCTCATTCAGGTAATTTGACTTCTCTAGTATTTTAATCTTCTAGCACACCAAAATTTTCTTCTCTTGTGCTGAAGCACATTGCATACCTGATGAATTTCTTACTTTTTTCTGCACCTCCTGTCTAAATGTCACAAAAAAATCAGGAGCATAAAGCCTCAATCAAATATATATTTCAAATACCTATGCGTTAAATTATATATCGTCATCTACGTTTTGAGCCCACTAAAGCCATCCTTATTTCAGAGGTGTTTTCACCAATAGCAGAATCTAGCTGGGCAGTAAGATAGGAAGGAAAGGGAAACAAAACCAGTCAATTTTAAGGTATATTTCTTGCTTTATATTTTCACTCCAATTTCTTTTTTCTTTCTCTGTTCTCATTTCCATCTTATCTTAGTCCTCTATACACCATTAGCTTTGCAGTTAGCCCTGTTCTTTTCCTTGCCTTGCCTTTGCAGCACTCCTACTCAAAGCCCTCCTTTCCTGGCCCTCCACCCCAGGCTTCATTGTCCTCACAGAACAAATCCCCAGAGTTCCGCTTTTTAATCCTTAATGCTCCTAGTATCAGAGCTTGCAGCCTCTCCCCACCTTTCTTAAGAGTCTCTTCATTCCCTAGACCACTGCATACCCTCATGGTAGCTGTAGGGAGAATGAAAAGAAAACAAATCAACAACCTATCAGATTCAAACACCCTCAACAAGCAGCAAGCTTAGCATCACCTTTCCTCTTCCAATAGTCTGTGACTGCACAGTCAGGAGGCAAAGAATTTTACTGCTGCCCCAAGGGCTCAGGATGGCAGAGCTGAAAGGGGGCAGGAAGATGAGACTTGGGAGAGCTAATGGCAGGGAAGAGAAATTGCTCCTGTTCATGGCACGCTGTGCAGACAACAAATACCTGCACTGCTACCCATTCAGGTAACTCCTGCTTGCAGGAGGTGTTGAATCCATTGGGTAATCAAGCTCAGGAAGAAAATGGTTCTGTCCTGATAGGAGATGACAGCTATAGTGTATTAAGAGAGTTTATCGTGTATGAGCAATAGTTTTTAACCTGTCCAATGAACACCTGCAGGCAAATAGCAGCAGCCTGCTAGCCTGTTATTAAGGAAGGGGAAGGGTGAGTTCCCTTAACCCTGAAGAGATTTCCAGAGCAAAATGTTTAGAGTAGAAACTGATGACCTGTTAGCATTATTGTAATTATGTCCAAGTGCTATGCAATAGAAGATCTGCTCTAGATCTGATCTGATCTGATCTTTATTTCACCCTACATTACAGCTGTAGTTCTAGCAGTATTGTGGGAGCATGCGGAGGGCACCTAGATAATTAAGAAGCCATTTCTTGTACTAGGTACCATATAAAGTTACAGTAAAACGGAACTACTGCTCTGAAGAACCCTACTGTCTGAAACCCTTGTTCTGCAAACACTTCATTTCACATAAGCCATTTCATCAGACAAAATCCAATTAGGCTACTCACATGCATAAAGCTAAGCAGATGCAAAACTGATTTCAACATGTACATATGTTTGGGCTGGATGCCAAGATCATAAATTATGCACCAGGACTGAGATTTGCTTTCTGTGAAGGGAAGATATTTAGGCCAAAACGGATTAGCTATGGCTCTCTAAAAATTGTGAGACTGATTTTTTAAGAAAACATCATACAGAGAGCCTTGCCCAATATTTTCTCCAAAATGTTTATTTTAAGAATAACTTTGGCACCTGAAATGGAATGTGGAGAACAGCATACTCTGAGAAAGTGCCATGCGGCAGGAGACCATATTCATTTATTAGGCAGTTTAAGACTGTTTATAGTTGCAGGAAAAAAAGGTGGATTTTTTTCTAGCGCTGATTAGGCATACTAAGGACAGAGGTTACAAAAGCTCAGTTCAGAATAATTTTAATTTTTTTCTATTTCTACACAGGTGAATATTGAGTGATAGCAGAAACTAACTTTCTCTCACTTAATGTTGCCTCTGCAGCAGCACAAAAGTTTGTAAACATTTTCATTTGGTACTCTAGTGAGCAGTTTCAAGTGCTAATCAAACATGGAGTATGATAGCAGAGGACAACTTTTCTTGAATTCCCCAATCGTGAGTCTTATCCATTGGCAGCTGATCACCTTAGGCTGGCACTTGTCCTTTAAAAAGGCTGCTCCCATCCATGCCGGGTAGGAAGCTACTCATTCTCATCTCTGTGCAGCCCCTTCCCTTGCGCTGACACATTCATTTTTCTGGTCCTGCAGTGAACTAGATGGGAAAAGTGATCCTATCAATTCTTTTTTCTCTCTTTTGGCAGCCTTTTTAACAGCAGGATGAGTTCCTGGCTCCAGTTCACCACCTGAAAGCCCAAACCTTTGGGCTGACAGGGAGGAGTGAGCGCTGAGGAGACAGAGGGAGCACATGCATCTCTTGACAGCAGTGCAAGAGTAAAGTGATCATGGAGCTGAAGCATTTGATAGACACAAGATATTCCACATGTGAAACTTCTGTGCTTGATAAATGTGGATCGGAAAACAAAAACGATAGCAACATAAAAAACTTTCTCAGGGAGAAAAAATGAGGCCGAGGCTCAGGCCAAGAGTATTGCCTGCCCAAAGGATTCAGATGATTACGAAGTTATCTTAAAAATACTGAAATACGAATCCATAAATTCTGATCATTTTTGTTTCTGTTCTTTTCTTGATGCTCTGAGTTCTTTTTTTCTTTTTAAATCTCTCCCTTGCAATAATAAACACTAGAAGCTTCTGCTTTATAAAAATGAAAGCAAAGGTTCTTGCCTAACAACCTGGTTCCAGAAGCTCAGAAATTGAAAAAAAAAAAGTTTATTCTTGAGTTGGCAACAGTAAGTCAATGGAAGTTGTCAAATCATGGAAGTTGTCAATGGAAGTTGTCAATGGAAGTTCTCAAATCATAAGTGTCAAATCATACAATACAAGACCTGAAAGGACATCACAGTGTTTCCTAGCATATTCTCCTTCCACAGGGCAAGATCAGAAGGTCATTCGGGACCACTGTTTTCCTGGTCTAATCTTTAAGACTTCAGGTGATGCAGATTTCGTGCATCTCCCAGACACTCTATCTCAGTGTTTCACTGTCTTTAGAATTATCAGGATATTTTTAACACTTACCTCAGTGTTTCATAGACTCTATTAAGCCTGTTTTTTTTTTCACTTCTCCATCACATATGGCAGTGGAGGACAAGCATAGCTGAAGAAGAGATAAATCTCTTCCCTCTTTACTAGCATCTTTCGGATGCTTAAAGACTGCTATCATGTCCCCTCCCTTCAATTTTCCCTTCCCAATTCATTCATTCATTCTTTGTAACACATGTTTTCTAGATTCATGTTCATTCTCACTGGTCTACTCTGGATGCTCTTTATTTGGTCCAAAACTTCTGTAAAAAGCAACTCTCAAAATCACAAAGGGTATTCCATCTGAGGTCTTTCTATGGAGTTATTCCTTTATTGCTTGACTGATTTCTAATATGCTTGTAGCAGAAAGAGTGTATCATCCCATTTGCCAGACTAAAGAATTCCCCATACATGCAACAGATAGTAATACATAAATTCCACAGCTGCCAAAATAAATCATAATATTATTTTGTCAAGAACAAAGGAGCGTGAATACAACACGAACAAAAATAAAGTCTGCCATAGAGCCTCCAGCGCCTGGTAGGCTCACACATTGGTGGATGACCATCAGATATGATTTGCGTAGGCAAGATGAAGCCACATGAACTCACTGCAGGAGGCTTTTCCCAGGAGTTGACAGCAGGAGACTCTTAGCTCCTCTTAACTATCTCAATGACTGTACAGGGAAGGTTGCTGTTGTGTAGGCCAAAGCTTATCCAGTATTAAAAAGCTAATCATTAAGGATGATTATTTGTCATGACCAAAAACTGGGAAAATTATGGCTTTATGATCTTTTTAAAATGATGAAAGGAGAAAAAAATGCCTTTTAAGGAAAAGCTCTGTGAAGAAAGTCTAGCATGATTTTTTTTTAAACTAGGCTTCATTTTTCTACATTTAGCTGGATAGCATATAATTATTTCAGTCATTACATTAAGCATTCATTGGTTACATAAATCACAGCACTCCTATGAGGTGAAGAGATTTGTAGCCAGAGAGAAATTTAGAAATTTGAAGAGTTAGCAGGTATTAGCATAGGTTTTCATACTGCATGGAAAGGAAAGGAGTTGGGAAACAATACTTACTGGTAGGTAGAGACGAAAATGCTCTACAGGCTCCACATAATTATCTTTTAGAAACTTACCTCCACAACCATAAGAGTTACTACCTCATCCTTTTTCACCAGTAAATAAAAACATAGGCTAAAGTGAACAGAGTTCTGGTCGTCCCCTCATTCATACCTCCAATCTTTTCTTCCTTCTCCTTCTACACTTTAGTCTTTCCCTGTCCTCCACTGAATATGTCAAATTGTGTAATTTTAGCAACTACTCTTGCAAATTAGGTGTGCTTTTCTGCATATATTTTCCAATGTGCAATTGTCTATACATATTTTCATAGAAATCATTCATATGATACAGAAATGGATTAAAATATTATTATGACATCCAGTTTGATTGCTTTGAAAACTTCTTTTCCAAAATTGTCAATTAAATTAGAACTTGGTTTTAATTATTTCACTTTTCCATTTCTAACTGATTCTATATATAACAGGGTTTTGGAGGAAAGTATAATATTAGTTTTCAGTGAACTGACTGTATGAATAACGCAGTTTATTTTATACATAAACACAATTAAAAAGTCAAGCCTGTAAAGTTAAGAAAAAACTTGTATCCTATATCTTCCTCCTAAAATTATATTTGATCTGTATATTGATTTATAGAATGCCACTTATTTTGCTATGCAAATTGTGAGTTTTCCATATTTTATGTAACTCATATATAGATTTTTTAAATACAAAATCTATAATATATATATAATGTAAATCACAAAACATAAAACAATAATACCTCTAGGAAATACGTGCCTTTTCATTATTAAGAGAGATGAAACTATGAATTCAAACATTCCTATTTTTTTCTTTTCAATTCAAACACTAAAGTATCAGGCAGAACTGTGAAATTAAGGTTTCCTAAGCATTCCTCTTCCAGTTTTTAATAGATAGAAGTCCAACTCTCTATGATTTTTCATTAGCAAGCCATTTGTCCATAATTTCATTTAACCCCTATGCCTTCCTCTCTTTCAGACTTTACTGCTATTCTTTTTCCACACACTCTTTAAACTTTCATACTATCACATGTGAAGAACTTTACTGCCATCACCTTTTTTTCATTACAGAAAAGGCTGTGAAGTCTCAAACACAATTCCAGTGTCTCACTATTTATTTCTGGATCCAATTAACTTCATTTTATAAACTTGTCATGCGTTACCCATATCTTTGCATCTGATTATGACCATTCTGCTCCCTCTGTTACACCACAATTGTAGTGTACACAATACAATTTCAGCCTCTTCGTAAATTTTCAAGCTTGATAATGGAAAGGTATCATCATGCATAATTCCTACTATTTGGAGCATGACAGCATTTTTAATGAAAGAATGGAAAGCTGAAATCAGGATTTTGTAGGTTTGACTCTATTAAAGTGTAATCTAATGTGTAAAGTGTTTTGGGGTACATTCTATAGGACATTTTACCATAAGACTTGTATTACACTGAAATATTAAAAGATCTTTTCTGTTCTCTCTCTGTTAATGTGAGGTCCAGAAACATAACTCTTCAGTTATTTACAGTAAGAAATAAGAAACAAAAGGGTTTTTTCCATGGTCTTTTCTGCAGCCCTGCTGTTTTTACAATAGTCAATAAAAGAATAGTGACCATTCCTAAGACTATCTATTTGTTCTTTCTCAGTCATTAGCCAGCCAATATCGTATTATCTGTTTGCCTGTGACACTCCTTTTACAAGAGGCACATTTATTAACAATAAGTAGAGTAAATTCTCAATTATCTAGACACTTTCATTCCAGTAGGATTTATCTGGATAGACAGAAGTCTGGATAATTGAAGGATAAGAGATAATTGGAAGATCTTCTGAAATAGAAATCTTCTTGTGATATATTTTCTCCTTTTAGCTAAAATATATTCTATCCTGGGTCTGTCCCACTGGTATTGATTAACTTTATTGAAATTAATCACTTTGCCCTAATAGAAATTATCTCAGAAATTAAATAAAGAGTGAAAACAGAGGCAACTGAAAATTCTCAGGCAGATAGAAGAATGAAGTATGTTTAGAGGTGATAGTTTAAAGAATTTCTTTCTAAATCCTCCTGTAATTCTTGCCGCTGCTTGACACTAGGATATTTTGCAAGGCACTCTGGAGGAGTAGAATTCTTTGATGATCGGAACAGAAACGTCAAAACATCCCTAGCCCACCAGTGTCAAGAGTACCAGGGCACAGTGGATTTAACAGAGCAGGAGCCTTGCCTACTTCTTATAGTTTTTATTTTATAAAGTTGTTTTATTAATGACTTCTAGAACTCCTGTCATTGATGTAGGAAGTGAGACACTTTCAAACAGGCATTAAAAAACTAGTAACATAACCTACAACAATTGGTTGTATTGCACAAGATGTGCATGCTGTGTTTTTGGCAAAAATATAATGTCCTTCGTGGGAGTTAAAAAGCCAAAGCTAAGTAGTGACAGATTCAAATAAAGGCCGAAACTATTTTCAGCATCATACATTGCTGTTTTGAAGCTTTGAGAGGATTTGACAGACTTTCTGTGAATTTGTGAAGCAGGGGCTGTCACACGAGAAAGCTCCATCACAAACTTCTGGCTTTCTCTAAACCAGGAGCCAAGAGAGGCTTTAAACACTTCCAATAGTCCACCCAAAATTAAACCAGAAGATCTGACTGTGGATATTTTAACCCTTGCAGAAGCAAACCTTACTAAAAAAACCAAAACCTATCTTATTATCAAATGTAAGTAGCCTTCAAAATGCTCTTCTAAGGACAGTATTAGCATACTTTGTAGATACTACCATAGCTTTGGGAAGCCAAGAGCCAAAAGGTGACCCATGTAGCTCTTGTGCTTTTGTCTAAATGCAGTGATCAACAGCTTTTACTAGAAAAACACTATTACCAATTTTTGGTGAAGTTTTGGCTTTTGGCCAAGAAACTTTACCTTTCCCACTTCTCTGAGGAAACGTACTTCAATGATTATGGAGGTTTACATTACAGGCAGCTAGTGAACATTTTTGACCACCAATAAGTATTCAAACATAACCATCATTCTCTGGTAGACTGCTAGAAAATCAGCTGCTAAGAGCTACACACTATTGTGTAAAGACATTAGGCTGTTTGTTTCCTATCCTTCCATTTAAACTGAGAATGAAACTTCTAACATAGGCAAAAGCATTTAGGAGATAACTCAGATGGAGAAGAGTGCTGCATACCACAGTGCCAACTGCAACAGTTCAAGCCTAAAGACTCTCACTCTTCCCTTTGCAGCCCACCCTTCTTGTCTAACGGAGAGAAGAGTTAGACATAACCTAGCATGTCAAGGATGGTGTAATGAACCGCCCAGGTTCATAGGTCTTTGACGTGGGAACGGCAGAGCCCCTGCAAAACTCAGTTGATCCTTCAAAGAGCACACGTGCTGGTCAACAGTGTTACTGCTAGTGTTAAAACATATCCTAAATAACTGCCCATTTCAAAACTAAAGTAATTGCTGTCTACTACAACTGCAGTCATGGACTCTGAAGCCTAACTTAAGTATGAAGTTATTGTCAGTAAAAACAGGAAATGAGATACAGGAGTGAAATAATTTCTCAAAAAGTAGCTCAGTACTCCTAAGCTTAATGTTTCATTTCTAGGATTCTAATTTCTTAGGAATGTCTGCATATAGGAGGAATAGCTGCATACAGGGAAATAATGTGATAATGCGATCACACAGAAGAGCAGGGTTTCTTGTCAAAATGTCATAACTGGATGCTCTGTTTCAATCTTGAGTGCATCGCTGCTGGAAAGTCTGGAGGTAGAAGTATCCCCTCCCTCACTGCCAATATTAGGGAAATCACACCTCATTCATTGGTCTAGTCATGGGTCCCTTGCCAAACATTTACAGTGAACTAGAAAATTGCCACAACCTTTGTTGTTCTTTCTTTCTCCTTTGCTATTCCTTCTGTTTATGCCCCTTATTTCAGTTTAAACCAATTTTTCAGCTAAGCTGCTTTCTCCTAAAATCCTTTTTCTTTTCTCTCTCCTTTGAGCCCACTATGCCTTGGGTCCTTATTGCTTCATGCTCTTCTGGTGTGGTTCTTTTCTTCTCTCATACTATTTCCCTCCTATCTCTCCTTAGTTTTCTTTATGCTCCCTCTTGCCACAAACTTAGGCTTTGACACCAAAAGGGTTTAATAACCATTTTCCTTCTTCAGTTACAAACCTGAAACATAAGACTATTTTCTCAAGTCCTAAGCATGAATCTACATTGGGAAATTATGTTCTTATTTGTGAACAGCCCTTGTGTCTGCTACAGGCAAAATCCTTGTTAAAAGAACTACAGCCACAAAGAAACTAAAGACTTTATACCTGTCCCTTTACCCCACCTCTTCCTTCTTCTTATGCTTTACTATAAATTTCCTTCTACTACTCCATAGCAAGCTCCTTCTATCTGTAGTGCAATATTCCCAAGGAGCAAATATGTTCACAAGTAAAAAAGTCCAAGTTACATCAGGAAGTAAGGAGATGCAAATTTTTGTTTGGTTGGTTTTAACACTTACTTTCATCCTGCTCCCCTGTCTCTGTGTATTCCAGGAAAGATAAAGACAGAGGCCATGTGAGTGGCAGAGTTGCGCAAAGTTTCAACAAGAAATTTCAAGAAAGTAACTGCAGAGACAGATGCATGAGGTAATAATAGGCCCACACTGCAGGGTTTGTGTGCCACAAGAGTGACAGCACCAAGAGAGGAGCATCTGTTTTTCCTAGGTAGAGAGAAGAAGATAGCAATGAAGACCAGGAATGCCTCCATCCCTTTCTTGCCAGGACTTTGGCAAAAGACTGCTATTTGAGGTTCAGGAACCCAGCTACGCCCTGTAAAGTCTGCCTAGGACCAGACAGTCAGTGGATGTATTAAATGCAGAAAGTTATATGCTGAAATGTGCTCCGATCTTTTCCAGTAAGGAAGGAGAAGCATTATTTTTGAATATTGCTTGGCGGCCAGATTGGAGGATTTTGAACTTGAGACAATTCAAGAGGGGATCAAGACAGCACTCCTGAACTGCGGGGAGTATTCCTAGGTATGCAACACTAGGAATGATGGGGGGGCAGCTGAGATGTCAGCAGCTGAAGTAGACAGAACAGATTGCTGCTTATTTCCCTGCTTATCTGATATAAATAGATCTTTAGACTGATTTATAAGAAATACTTGCAATTAGACCTCCTTTCCCTATTTATCATACCTCTCCAAGAGAAACACCGCATCAGATCTATTGCTTGAGGTTAGCACATGACAGCAACCATAAGAATAATGTAGGAAAATTCTTCATAAAAGCAATCTCTAACCTTTAGTCTCCAGATCAGTGTGTCCTTAACATTCATACAAAAATATCACCAAAAAGCAGAAATGATAAAAGAACCTTTCAGTTCCAGAGCCATACCAGTTGCGTGGCTCCTGCTAAAGTCATATTCTGTCATTTTTGGGGTAGGAAAGAGAGGACAATATTATAAAAAACATTTAACATGACTCCTAAAACAAAAGGCAATTCTTGATCAAACTATTCTGGGAATCAATTCTAGCAAATAACACTGTGTTGAAGAACATTCCAGAAGAATTAGAGCAATCACAGTAGCATCCTAAATCCCTGTCAATAACATTAAGTATCTCTGTTGCCTTGTAGCTATCATGGTACAATCCTTAAGCAACCAGAAACTCACTGTAGTCTCTAATTTTGCCTGCTTGAGATAGCTGCAGCACTTTCTAATTTGCACAGACATGAATATATATATCTGATAGAAAAGTGAGCAAAAATTTCAGGCGGCCTGAATGTAAGGGACCCCTGTGACTTTATGCACAGCCTGTTAAATTCTCAGTGCTGTTGGCATCTTGCTTCTTCCTCCTGGTAGCCTGACAGCATAGCATAGCAAAAGCTCCCAAAACATCTGCTTCAGAAAGGAAATTGCATGCAGCGTTTGTCCAGCGCAGGAGAACATTTCTGAACTTATCTCCTGACTCCAGGACTCTCTGTGCTTTCTTGTAGCCACATAATCTTTGTTGTCTGAAGAATGCTCTGTCACACTGACACTTAGAGCTCAGTTAGAGGAAACTGTACAGCCATCACACAGCCTAGGATTTTCTGAGATGATCTAATAGGCCTGACTGGTAGAAGCCCGTGTTCACTTACAACAGACAATGTTTGTGTTTCTATTCGTAGAGATATTTTGAGTTGTAAATTCTAGCACCACTTTGTTATAGGCATTCACTTTGGATTACTGAATCAGTGCACAAGGCTCCACTCCATTTCCAGTCAGCAATGGAGAATTCCCTTAGCAGACAAGAAAATCCTATTTGGCAAAACTCAGCTTCATCCACAAACCAATCCCAATCCACTTTGCTTGCTATAGAGGAAAAATCTAGGAGGAAAAACTGCTAGAAGGATAGTAGAAAAATGGTATAAAGCAGAGCAGTCAGAATATTTTCTCATATTGATACCACAATCAGCAAGTGCTTAACTATGGAGCAGTGGCCAGCCATTAGAACTGGTTTGCATTTTGCTCCAAGTCAAATTATCTAAAATTTTCCTCTTAAATTCAGGAGAAGAGGGATTTTATCCTATCTTAAATTCAGCTTACCATGTAAAGAGAATCAGTTGAAAAGTTCAGATCCAGATCTAAACCAGCCTAAAGCTTTAAAAGAATGTGTGTCCGTCTTTATTTACTTGCTTGTGTTATACAACTGCTATCTTATCCTTAACTTCAATGGATGAAATTGAAACAACACAGAGGAAAACAAAATAAAACAAAATTCTAAAAGTGAAAATAAGTCATCCATAAGTCTAGTTCCAGAAAGTGGCACTCCTTTCATGGTGCCACTGCCTACATTATGAGCTCACCCACTTTCCTCTTTATAACTGAGTGCAATACATGCAGTGCTGTGATCTTGACAGGCTACAAGATCCTGTTACAGTACATATGGGAAACATAGCCCTCATTTGCTGCATTTTATTAACTCCAAATCCAGGATGCACAGAATGTGAGGGACTTGTGAGAAGTCAACACCCATATCATCTTCTTTGGAGGTGGCAACAGCTCTGCTGTGTTGTGGTGCCAGGCCACGGACCAGGAAACTAGTAAGTAGGAATTAATTAATTAATTAAGACTGAAAGGCAGGACAGCTTTAGTAATGCTCCCCCCCCCACAGGGAGTAACCAGATTTACTGAATCTAAGTAGTGTGGTTTCTTCTGTTCATGCACTATCCACGCAGTCTTTCCCTTTGAGTACCAGTGTGATGAGCTGGTGCACATGCACAATCCCCACAGCACTCTGAGCACTTTCTGGCATAAACCCTGCTTTTTGCCTAGTGAGGTGCATCAGGGATGACTCAGAGTTGATTTTCAGGTGGTTGTGTGGGGCTGAAAAGACATCCATATACCTAAAGCCGGTTTAGCTGCAAGGAGTTGCATTGTGATCTACATACCAAAGAAAAGGCAACAGTTTTCATGCCAAGATCTTTATAATCTATTCAATCAGTAGTGTGTGGGCTAAGCATTAGAGCGTAGTTCAAATTCTGTGCATTCTAAGATAGTTGCATAAAAAAACAAAAACTCATCTGCTCTCCTTGCTTTACTGATTTTTGCACACATGAGTTTGAGATCTCCTGATGTGCATTTAAAAAGCATCTCAGCTGGTTATCCAATTAGATACTGGACATTAGTAGCCAAGAGTCTCTAAATGTAAAAGTCCTCAATGAAACTGTGATTCAGCTCACCAGAAGGAATTGGTAGGGGGTCTAAATTGTTGCACTGTATTTATTTGGTAGCAAAGGGATTACAGGCAGATTTTCTAAAATCCAAATGAAGACTTTATGACTCAAAAAATGCTCCCCATATAGTAGGTCTTCCTGAAACACATGTCTCAGTGCATTTTTTAAAGATATATATATCAAACTTTGCAAAGGTAAAATTTTAAAACAGGAATGCTTACTTATCTATAATGTATAATACATAATGCATAATACCACTTCATATATTTTGCTTTCCACTCCAGTATGTTAATCTATCTGTTAATCTTCTAGGTAACAAAGTAAATATAACAGCATTTCCTTTTGTAGGCCCTGGCCAACCTGTGTGCCAGCAAACCCATATAATAGGGCTCTATGTGAACACAAAGATCTGTTCACATGCAGCATAGGACATTAATAGCTTTCTTTTCCATTAGCAAAATGTAACATCACACAGGCAATAAAAGTTTGCAGAAATTTGTTTTCTATGATAAATATGACCTCTTCAGTCTTGTTAAGAAATTTTGTAACTCTAGTAGCACTGTTTTAAATGAATGGAATGATATGGGCCCCAGTTATTAAATTTTTCTATGCAGTAAACTCTTTCCGCAACGTTACAAGCAAAAACAAAATACAGGACCGTGATTCATTCTGGCAGTATATGGACTATCTCCCAGGAAATCCAGCGTCTGTTATGTAAATCAACTCATTTCTGTAAGTCTCATAAAGGAGTACCATTAACGTCCAGTTGGTAAATCCTATACAGAAATATCCAGTATACTATAAGTAGATTCAACAGGTTGATCTTAAAAAAATGGAACTGAAAAAACTTGATATCCTATTGACTTACATCCTACACCTTCAAGTGCTCATCAGCATGCTTTTCCATATCACTCCACATCACTCGCACTTCTCACAAGGCAAGGGTTTGTGGCTTACTGGGGGCTAAGACAGTACTGATCGCCCAAGTGGCTTCTGCCTCTTAAAATGAAAGACCCTTCTGAAGGCAGTAACCTGGGTTTTTCTACTTGAATTAGATGCATATTTTCATAAAACCTGTAGGAACTCAACATAATCACGATTATTGTATTACCAAATTAGATTGAAATCGGTCAAGAGGTTTAAAGGTTAGGTTGGGAAAGACATTAAGAGAGCTGAAAATATTTCTTTAGGAAACAAAATCAATATTGTCTAATGATCAGCAGGAACTACAGTGAACAGATCTATTCACATTGATGAAATAAACAATACCATACAAATAGCAGAGTAAAATTTTTCCTAGATAAAACTTTCTTGTAATCAAGGCTTTACAAGACATTTCTTACCTGGGTCATGAGTAAAATAGGGGCAGTTTGGCATAAAATCTCTAGAACACTTGGCATCCAAATGTATTTTTATGGAAAGTCATACTTCAAAAAAATCTAGCAGGTATCTTACAAATTCTTGCTCTAGATAGAGTGAATTTCAAAGTGGTGTGTGGGAGGTATCCATGCACAGAATAATCCCATATTTATTAATCACCTTAATATCGCTTTGAATACGTACTCTTATTTTTCTGGATGTCCATAGAAATATGAATATGTTCAGGGCATTATGTAGTTCTCAATATAGGATGAGATTGGGGATAATTTTTATCTAATGTAATTTTAATTTACAGCTTGATCAAAGGAAAGAAACGTAAAGTGATGTTTACTGAAAATAACCTGGGCTGAAAGCATGAAATACTTCTCTCATGAAAATGATTTGATAGGGTGATGTTTTTAAAAAGATCCAGCTTTCCAAGTAGCTACCTTTATTTAATAAACCTATGGGAGGTTAACCAATGTACGAAGCAACACGCCTGCACACAGCAATATTCCCACTAATGTGCTGCCTTCCAGGGGCCTGCTCTTAAGTCATGTCTGACAAATGGAGCATCCAGTAGTTTTTAACTGCTAATAAATTCTGCATGCTATGCTTAATCAAAGGGTCACGTGCACTTTTCTGGTTTTCTTTAAAACCAGAAAAAGCCAAGATTATAACCCAAAAGTAAAAATTTCTGTCATTTACCATTTAGTCTTTCAACAGCGAGTAGGAAAGACAGATAAACTATTCTCCTTAATAGAGTTATCAATGTGGGAAAACTAGCAAAGAGGTTACAGCTCTGCTTGCCAGACCACTCCCATTGTACTACCTCAGACTTCAGGATTTGCAGAGGAGCTCCCTACAAGACTTTCCCCAGACAAACTCCACAGGGAGGAAGATGGAAGCAGATTTTATTCTAAATCATCAGTCTTCCTTTTCACAATGCATTCCCAGGAGCAGGATTATAAAAATTATTACCGGAGCCTGGCAGGTGAAGTCTTACCTTGCCAAGGAGATGGAGCAAAATCATCTAGTTGCAAGACTTTAAAGATCAGAAGTTTTTGTTCTGATCCCTCACTAACTCCCAAGAGTGCTCTTCTCCAAAGGCTTTTCATTGAAAATTAACTACAAGGAATTTTTCTCCCTACCACCACTCTCAAAATATTTTTAATATATTCGTGCTAATATTTTAAATGAACAAATAATTCTTATTTTTCATCTTGTTAATATTAAGAAGTAAATATTTAAGCAAAATTGTACACGTACTGTGAAAAACGTCAAAGCTAGAAAACTCTCTTCTCAAGAGGCAGCACTACACCACTCCATGGACTACACTCTCAGTTTCTAATGTCAGCACTTCAGTAGCTGTTTTATAGAGCCTTGAAATAAACCTGAAGCCTATTTATCCTCTCTTTTTTTGTTCTTTGTCCGCAAATGAATCAGACTGTAACCTGACACTTCTTGAGTAATGTATCTATAACGTATTGTTGCATTTTTAATGATTTTTTTAATTGTAAAAATTAGACCACAGGCAAATTCATGCTTAAGCAAATTTCTGAAGATCCAGAAAAGACAGGAAGATCATGGGGCCAAACTTAAGCCTTTGTTATCTTGCATTTTGCAGTTCTCATGTTTCACATGTTTAAACAACTGGAGCTGTGGAAACACTCTGTCGGCCTTTGCACATGAAAAAGTTGTTTACTTTGGTTAGTCCTTCACTTAACCTGATCACTGAAAACTGCAATGCACTCAACTAATTCACAGTAAGAACCTGCTTTTTTTCCTGGAGGAAAGACAGGTTTTAGGGTGGGATTAGCGAGGCCCATGAATTTTTCAGATCAAATGCCTTTCCTTTGCCTTGGATCCTGCCATTTCAATGCTCTGGAGTGAGCATTACCTCCACCTGTATTGCGGTCATCCTTGGCTCCTGGCTTGTCTCCCCTCAGGGAGGAGTGCTGCTCTCTGGTAATGCTAATGCTCAAATCCACTCTAAATTCTGACATGCCGTTTGCAGAATCGGTTCCTTTCAGTGCTCTGCCTTTGAACATGTAGGATCGTTTCCTCATTTGCTCTCTATTTAGAATAATTTTTGGAATAGCTGCATTAAAAGTGCCATGTAAAAATATTACTGCATCAAATTGAGTCCCAATCTCAATAAAATCTACCACAAATTTGCTTTGTGAAAACCCTACTAATTTCATTTTACAAACTCTTGACTAAATCAAAGTACCTCCATAATATTACACATTTTTTCTTCACTTTTCAGAATTTTATCATTTATTTGGCTGTCCCCTTTTGACGCTTCCTCACAGGTAACGCAATGACCTGAAATGTGTGCTCCCAAGATCATGCAGGGAATCTCTTCTAACTATTCTTGCTAATCTCACCATTTTTTCTGTTCAATAAATTGTCTACTTTGACTGAATCTTTCTGAACCTTTTTTGCTGAAATCAGCCGTGACAAGAAAAGGTCACGGAACTAAGGCAGTGAGGAGGTAAAACTTAGCTTTTTTGACTCCTCTGTTCACTTTTGCCATCACATATTGTAGCAGAGCCCACAGGGGAAACTTCTGCTTCTGGCATAAGTGTAAGAAGAGACCTTAAAATTGGATGATCATCTATTGGGATAATCATGGATGAAGAGAAGACCACCAAACAGAGCAGATAGATACACTTTTTGAGCTGAAGACTCTCATGCAGTTATTAGGTGGCAGATAACAACATAGCTGACCTGGATTAACTTGTAAGGCTGACTAGGGAAGAAGTCCCAACACCACAACAAACAGGAGGTAATAACATAAAAGGTCATTTATGCCATTTAGGAAGAATGGACAGATGAACTGAGGGCAAAAAATGGCTGCATGGCAGTGGAAATTTCATATCCTGGTGACAAAGCCATTTTCACAGAGAAAGGAAGGAAGAGGGAGGCTATTGCACCCCCAGTCTCTGACCTAGGGCAGAAAAACTTTGCAGAGCACTGAAGAGGATGGAGCATGACCAGGTGTTCATTTTTCCCTACAACTCTGTATATTCTTTGCTATTTAAAGTAAAAAAGCTGCTAGTTTTTGTACCTTTTTAAGTTTTCTGTTAGATGTTTCAGTTAACACTTGCCCATAAAACAGCGAATTGTAAACCAAGTGTCCAGCCAGCTGTAACACTAGTTAAGTGGTATGTGCAGGCTGCTGCGGGATGTGTTTGTGTCAACACTGGTTATGTGCTTTTAGTGGCTGAATCATATAATCTCAGCTTAGAAAATGGGCTGCTAGGAAAACACTCTGTAATGTAAAGGTGTGTATACAGGCACACTATCAAAAGCGCTTGCCAGGAATATGTGGAAAGTACATAAACTTATTAAGTAGGACATAAATTTAGCAATCCGGAGAGCATTCAGCTCAGCAAGCTATATATACCAGCACTGTGAAACAAGGACTGCATGATAAAAAGTAATATTTAAGGAGGAAGTCAAAGAACTTGCTTGATTTACCCATCCAAGTATACATGTGCGCACACACATATTCTGTACACAAATTGTAAACCTAAATTTCAAGTCCAATACTTCAGTGATCTGAACTAATATTTTGCATTTTGTCATTTTTTTCATAATTAAGCAGAAGTTTCTTGTCTGATCATACTGCTATACAGCTTTAGACAATTATTCTCACACTTCTACAGTCCTGTCATTCTGCAGTCCTCTCAATTTTGGCTACATACTCATTACTTAGTTCAATCAATGATCCAGTCAGCAAATTAATATCTTTACCTTGTCCAACTCTGAAGGGCCAGGGCCATGTTCTGAGACACATTTAAGGATGTTCATAGGCCAAGTGTTAGTCTCCTATCCTCAGAAATATAAAGAAAGGACTATGGCATAAAGGTAAATGGAATTAACTGCAATTTATACCAGAGTACGCTGAACCTGGCAATAAATGTAGGCTACATTAACTGATCACACTAAGCTTCTTTTTATGCTTCTAGTTTGCATCCCTTCTTATTGCCAAAATACATAATCCATAGGAAGATACAGTTTGCATGCTTCCTCTAGAACCTCTAAATCTGGTTCACTGCATCTAAACAAGTGGAATAATCCATCTCATACAGCAAGTGCCAGAAAATAAGAGAATAAGAAAATCAAATATCATAGCACACACACTAATTTAAGCCTTTCCACAGAGTAACTGAGACTTTTTTACAACTTCTGATCTCTTGATAAGTATGTTCAATTCCTTTCCTATTTACATGTATATAAAAAGGTACAAGAAGAAAGATAATTTAAAAAATCAAAATTCATGAAATAAACTATTTAGACTTCATATTTCTTTTCCATTTTTGGCCAAAGAATCCTAACTCTCTTTCTGAACTATTTCTATGATAACGTATTGCAAACAGCAAGATTATATTGCAACAAAATGTTAACAGTTGAGCTGCACCTAACTGGTAACCATTTGTTACAAAATGTTAACAAAAACACTTTGCTATGGTATATCTGATTATATTATTTCTGAAATCAGTAATGTTATCACCAAACTGAATTCCTCAAGTCAGTGGCTAATCATAGGCTTTGTTACACGATACCTGACATTATAGATTGAAACTTCATTTACTTCGGTATAATTGATATGAAAAAGAAAATATAATACTGAAAATAAGTAAACAGCAGTTTTAAGAAGAACTGTGCAACCCTTAGGATTCCTGTCAATTTTGTGGTTTTAAGAAGACATATCACATTCCCAAAAACATCTTGGGAAATGCAAAAAATTCACAAGAACAGCATAGGAGGAGCTCTGCATGTACAAACAGAATGGATGAAATTCTCATAAACTAATTTTTGCCAACTAAACACTAGGGTTCTAATTTAAGGCATTCATATAGGCTCCTCTCCTGTCAGTTTCATGAAGGCAGACACCTCATGAAGAGCACCTATACCATCCTAAAATATAGGTGGGGTTCAGTTGCCTAAATCTAGGCATCTGGTGCCCTTTTAGACATTCTTGCACATCCAGGAGTTCTGTACAGGGCTGCCAAACACAGCTCAGGGCCAGTGTGACAGATATGTCCTTTCAGAGAGCCGTAGGCTGGGCACATGTTACCCTAGGGTGTCTGCAAGGAGATCAGGTGCCCATGTCTATGCAAGCAAACCCTATTCTGCTAACTTAAAGCAGGATGAACTGCCACAGCTGCTTACTTCTGTATTACTGCTTCTCCAAATACAGTATAGAGGGAAGCTAGATGACTAAATTTAAGGTAAAAATTTAACTTAAAAGGCAACCTAGCTTTATTCACATAACTATTAGTAGTGAAGTCCATAGGACCTTTTATGTGTATACATATATACATTTTCATGATAAGGGCTGCATAGATTTAACAAGAGAAACAGTGAAATTGTCTATTCTCAGAGTTCTGGCACTGCATAAAACGAAAACAGACTTCTTTTTTAAGCTTCTTTGAATTGTAGGTCATGCTAACAAAAACAGAAGAAACTTTCCAATTCTGTTTGGCTCTGAGAAAGTCAATGAACTATTTCATGCCTATATCTCCTAATCAATAAACAGTGATGGAGAATGCCTGCCTCATGGCAGTGAACTGAACTTAAGCTGATTTATTTTTATGGATGTTTCAAGAATCCAAAATATGCTATGTAAATGCAAAGAATTAAGACACAGGACTCCCTGGCAATGAATATATAGGCATAGATATAAATATCCCAGTCTTGTATGAAGTTATCATGCACAGGATTATCTTATTAGAAATAACATAGCCTGAAAATTACATTACCTGTATGAATTATAGATGTTAAATGACAAATGTAAGAAATAGCACTGCAGCATAATATACAGGTTAACGGACATACCTCTAAACTAGGATAAAACTATGAAAGGTGGAGCAAAAGTTCTGAAGATTCTGCCACCACCAAGTCCACTGACACACCTACCTCAAACGGGCTGAATAGATCAAGTAGAGATAACTAAATGCCTTCCAGTTGGACTATAAAGTAGATTTCACAGAGTTTAAATTCATTTTTGAATTTGCTCTTTGACAGACGTAGTCCTAGGCATATGCTTTTGGTACTATAAACATAATTAGAAAGTAAGTATAAACTATTAAAAAAAAAAGGAAATCTAAATACAGAGGCAGAGGAATGAAATAAAAGGAAAGTAGCATATTCCCTTCCTGTGAATTTCCTATTTAAAATAAAGCAAAAATAAGATAAAATGTGGTCTCAATCAAGTTCAGGCACAGTCCTAAAAACTATTTACCTCTTATACTGGTAAGAATAATTTGAGATTGATTTAGTGACTGCAATAAAAATAAATGTCCTGTCCTAGGGATTATACCCAAAACAAGACGTATGCAGGACTAAGATCTACTAAAGATTGTGAGATATAGACATACAGGCCAGATTTTCCAAAAACTTATGCCAGGGAACTGGCAGCTTGAGAGGCTAAAAGTCTTTTGGGCTCTTTAAGCATTCCAGATGCTTTTACAGATGCATAGATTTGAACCCCAGAAGAGTATTTCCTGCACTGTGAAACATCACCCAGCAAGCCTTGAAAGGAGGGAATGGTTCCCACTCTTTTCCTAAATAACACAATCATGCTAAATAACTTGCAGCTGAATTAGAAGAAATATTTCCCCCCAAAACCCTATCATATACAGTTCTTTGTGTAATAATTCACTACTTCCATCAGAATGATTGGTTACAATCATTGCAAAGAAATTTGATCTCATTTCCTATCTGTTTTTTTTTTAATTTAACTTTCATCTAAATTAAAAGACAATCTATTAATTGGTAAGAACCAGGGAGAAAAACTGCCATAAAGCCACCACTTTCCTTTAGCTCTAAAATGGCAATTCTCTCCTTGTATAGCAAGTTTTCATCTCCTCAGTATTACTTTTCTGAATCCAGTATAGCTTTCCAATATCTTTTTTCAGTATTACAGAAACCTGTACAATACTTGCACGATTGGGTATGTAGGTGGATTTAAAAAGCATCTGATGAACCACACAGAAACACTAGCTTTGTGAGATGGTCATCTTTGAGGCACAATTAACACAAGAAGCATACACCAAGACATGCCTGCCTGTCACTCAGACCATCTCTCTACCTCCTGGCTGAGCCAAGAGGGTATGAAGTGGCACACGTGCCCTAGATTCATGTGTCTTCTTTTCCACTAACCACAATTAATCCCTATAAGCAACCACACAGAAAGAAATGGGGATCTTTATACATTTATTTTAAGTGTTTAATACAGTTTTTGATAAGGGTCCAGTCCCACGGGGTTCCACCTGCAAAAGATTTTTTAAGAGCATATGACTAACTGCACAAAGTGAGACAAAGATACATGCATGGGGAGTGGGGGGGAGAGAGGCGCAAAAATACTTATATATCACTAAGTCAGTACAAAAGGCCCAAGGAATATCCATGCATATTTTTGAGAGCTGATATAGAGCTCACAGTATAATGTTGAGGACTGAAGACATGCCAAATTGGGGGCATTCTTGCTAACCTCTAAAGAAATTAACTCACCTTTCTCTGTTTTTCAGGCTGATTCTCTTATCCATCCTGAGACTCCACACAGCCCAGGAGCTCAGGGGCAGAAGGTACAAAGCAGAAATTCTGAATAGTTCTGCAAGGATCTTCCTGATGGAGCCAGACAATTCTCAGATGCCATGGGAAACACAAGAGGAGGAAAATATTACTTCATGAGCTCTACCCAGCACTGACCATAAAATGGGGTTAGAAGTGACATACAAGACATCATCACGATTTTAACTAAAATGCACACAAAAGACAATCACACTTGCCTACTGGAGCACCTGTACACAAGGTTAGGTGCGTGACATGGCAGATGCCTCAGTGACATACAGAAATGTGAGCTCTTCATATGCTCCTGATTTGCCTGTATGATGCCGTTAAGTTTGGGGACATACCCACTGGATAAGACTTTGCATCAGACTAATGCAAAATGAATATAAGCATACATATATACTTATATCTCTACAGTATATAAATGAACAGAACAGCTCATGGTGTCTTCATGACGGGAAGAGCCAAGAAACTTCAGAATAACTAGATGTGAAGGGACACTAAGAATGACAGTCTGTGAACAAAGTAGCCAATGAGAAGAAACAGGTATGTGGGAAATGGTTGTACCATGCCAAGATCCAAGCAACACCTGCAGTATTTCATACAAATACTGTAAGCTCCAAAACCAGCAGCTTATTAAAAAACCCTACACACGCATATGAAATTCACCCAATATTAAAATGGTTCTTGATATGCCACACCTGTATGGTGTGGCATATCAACCCACACCAGTTACAGATCGCTACCTTTGGCTGCATATTTTCATGTTTTCATACCCTGTCATCAGTGCCCCAGTGAACAGGATACTTTGTTTGCTTATATAGCTCTCAAATACCACTTTCCAGGATCTTCTGCTGCTTGCTCAAGGTTACTATTCTGTAATATTCATAACAGTCAGTGGTTTCTTCAGTACCGTATGTTTTGAAAGACTGAAAGATCACAGTTTGTTGACTGTTTAATACAAATATACATGGCACACATTTCATGGCTTCCACTAGTTACCTACATCCCCATCCCCACCCCCACCTTGATAATTAATGCAGATGCTGCATTTTTTTCATGTTTTTTGGAAGCATTCAAGTGTTCAAATACTTCAAGTATTTGAAGTATTCAAAATGGGCCACCATTAGAGGCGAATTATAAGGCAAGACGTTTTGAAACATAAGGCACACCAAACCTCAGGCCCATTGACAAGGATTGTTGGAGGCTGATTTTTGCCTCCCTCTACTGTGGAGAATGATACACTTCCAGGAACCATGTGAGAATTTCACCTAGGAAAATTCCTTGCTGTTGCAGGGATTTAGTACATCAGTAATGACTTCATATCTCACTCTTGTTCTGCACCACATTACAGCTGCACCATTGTTGTTTACTGTAAGTCTGAAGGCTAATACACACAACTTCATGTATCTTGTGGATTTTGTGAGTTGAGTTGTTGTGGACCCGCCTGGATTAAATGTCTGTTAAACAGGTTGCCATTTCCAGAGGACTGGATTCAGCAAAGCAGGTGATTCTTTACAGTCCTCTTTTCCAGTAATTGACTTTGTTATTTACATCTACTGTTCTATTCAAAAACACAAAATTTCAGCTAGGTCTTCCTAGGAGCTCTTTGGAAGCAAATGGAGGCAAGCAGAGCAAGAGGAGCAAACAGAGGGTTAAAACTCTAGCAACACAAATATAAAAAAGAGCAAAATAATTAAATAGTTTTGAAGTGGAATTCTACTTCTCCTTTATTCCTTCCCTTTGTTAAAAGGATTGACTAATTCACCTCTCTAGTATCACCTTCCAGTTACCTGAATAAGTAAGTATCCAGAAAAGCATTCAATATGCTAGTGTACCTGATTATTCCTAGCAATTGCTACATATAGCAACATTTTAGGTGTAACTGGAGTTTCTATATTTTTTCAAGAGCTGCACTTACCCTACTACAATGCCTAGACATTTCTGAATGTCATTTCTCAGTCCTGCTGTAGAGGGAAAATGAAGAGCATACAAAAGCACAGTATGTTTGAACGTGTGTCAAGTAAGCAGCAAAACTTTTAACTACTGGCTTTCATTTAGCAAAAAACAAGATTAGAAAGGGAGATGTCTGTAAGATGACTAATACAAGTTATATTTATTTTAAAACTCCAGCAGCATGGTGTCATAAAACAATCATAAAAAAAAAAAAGAAGCCTTTTTCTTCTTTCTTCCCTTTCTTCAGCTGCTCATTTGGTATACAGAAAAGATTTCAATGCCAGAAGAAAAAAATACAGGTAGCCTTTCAGGGTTGTCAGCTCCTTAAATAACAATGGAAGAGTGTTGGAAGTGGCCAGTTATCAAGCCATTCATCAGAGAACAATTTTGAGGATCAGCTCTTCAACCTCTGACATCTGAAAAAGAAAAAAAATGACAGTTCATTAGCTGTAAATAGTACTAAGATTAAATACAGTTGTGGGGCAGGTAGCAGTTATTGTTGCCCCATTATATCTTGCTCAATTTACCATCAAATAGCATTTAATCTTCCAAGAGCAAGATTTGCTCTCAGGCTTCTCCAGTTGACAGAGGTGGTTCATATATTTCGTAACAGAAGGGGAAGAGAAAGCTGCTGCGAACCATTTGACCTGATAAGACTTCAACACAAATTCAACTTCCTTCCTGAGAAACAGAACCACAGAAACAAGATTAGGGATTGAAGAAATTCATTGCAACAAGGGCCTATCCTGAAGGTCTCCGTCAGGAATAAACCCTGGCTGAAGTCAACAGGAGTTTGCCTGAAAGGTACAGACTTGGGTTCCCAAGCTGTTGAGTCATAAAAAGCTCTTGGCTGTACACAGGGAGGGAATTAGTAACTTCATACACCTTACCTCATCGATTGCTGCTGCACTTGATAGCATTCCCTCTTGTCTCAACAGATGTCCAGCCACTAAAACCAAGTTGGACAGAGTCCTGTATCCCCTCCAGGTACAACTGCTTCTGTGTCAGTATGAGGGACCAGGGGCTCCGAAGGTGAGTGTGAATGAGAACAGACAGCTACATCTGTGACCAATACACATGCAACCTGGAATCAATAGCACCACTGCCTGATACTTGACCAATGCACACCTGTTCCTTTAAAAAAAAATCTGAGAAAATTTATAAAAAGTCACATTAAAAATTATTCTATTCCTTGCCAGTTATATATTAGCTGGGATTTTATATGCATACCGAGCCAGATTGTATTCTCCATTACTGCTATGTAAATCTGGAGTAACATCATCAACTTCAATTTAATTGTTCTGAATTTACATCATTGTAATGAATGCCCTGCAGGAAACCAATTTCATTTCCAAGAGTTTTCTCTGAACATGAAAACCAGCTACTAAATATATTTCCAGTGGGAGGGATTAGGCATAGAACTGATGTTATCATAGACAAAGGGCTTTGATGAATGCAACTGTTTCGCTAGAGCATTCACATTTTTCTGACAAACACTTATTGCACTGAATTTTCACATGCCTTTAGTTGTTTCTCTTTATAACACTGCTCCATTTAGACATTTATTATAGGTAAACCCCCAAACCAGAAGATTCAAATGTGGGAAACATAAATTTCTTATGAATTTGACTTCTACTAAATTTAACTTCTTTTTCAAGGAGAGGCCATGTTCAATTATTTTCCATGAAGCAAAATTTAACATCAAATGTTTTGGTACCAGAAAACTTCTCAGTGGCCTGTACCAATTCCCCTATCAAAGAGCAGCAAAAAGGAAGAAAGACGATTTGTTCATATAGGCAAGCAGCTTTGTCCAAACAACCAATAAGTTGACTTCTGGAGACAATTATGATTTTCTCAGCTTTCTCATTTTCGTAAGATAGGGAAAAGTAAAGCCAAAGTATTCGATGAAATGGTGCAGCAAAAAGCTAAAGTCTTTACAACGAGACCAACTTTTAGAAATCCTATATATGAAGTAGGAATTAATATAGAAAGAGGTAACAGGCTGGTTTCACTCTTGCATGAGCAGGTGGACAGGAAACAAGGAGGAGGCCACAAAACTTTTTGATCTCCTTTCATTAATTTGCTCCATGCATAGAAGAAAAAAAGCAGCCTATCTCCTTCCATGGCAAATAATAACCAAAGGAGTTGTGGAAAATGCTAGCATGTCTGCTAACTTTGAGCCAATCTGAAGATAGAAGAGAAAGAACAAGGTGCTCAGTTCAACAAAACACTTGAGCCTGCCCTCATATACCAAAGATGTGAGGTAAAAGAGGTGTGAAGATGTGAGCTACAAAGATGTGAGATGCCAACCAAAAGGTGTTGTAGCCATGCATCACCTGCACATGATGGCTGTAGGGAGTGGATTTCACCTTCAGTTCACTTCTTCTATCATTCCTGCTTTTGAATCTCATCACAAACTACTTCCAGGTATTTAGTGAATAGCAGCGATGAAAGAATCCATCTGAAAACAAATGGGGAGCAGCTGGAAGAAGTCACCATCCTCTCCTTGGTGCTGTGGTTGGGAGGGTGGAAGCAGCCTGGGCCCTTCTGAGGGTGCTGTAGGTTCAGTATGTGCTGATGTCTTCCTGTGCCGCAGGGCGTGCACCATGCTGGCATTGCATGTGCTGGCATTGCATTCTGTCCCACTGTTACGTGTTTGTCTGCTCAAAATCTACTATGCTACTAAGCATTGCGATGAGTCCTACTTACCTTTTTACCAGACTTTTCTTACCTCCCCACTGATTAGTCATTACAGTAACAAACAGAATTTCATTCTGAGTATCTTCCTAATTTTAACAATTAAGCCTGTCAAACACCTGGACTGCAGACTCTTAAGGTGTTTGCATAACAAAACAGCAGTCAGTAACGTATGTCATTGCTTTACCACTTTCTCTCTCACTATAGAACCGAAGTAAAACTAACAGTTAAACTGGAAAAAAATTTCCAGTGTCCTGTGATGCTATACGTAGGAAGTGAGATCCAGCTTCAAGCAAAATAGATGAACAAGAAGCTTTGCAGAGAGGATGAGCTGGAGCCTAAAAATCCTTTCTGAAAAGCTTAACTAACTCCTGATCCAGACCCACGATCTGTAACCTGAGCATACGGCAACATGAATTAGAAGGTCAAAATGGTTTTTTTTTCCACCAAAACAGCCAGCCTTGCAGAGTTCAAAGGGTTTCCTAAAGAGGAAGAGAAATTTTTATCCTACCCTTCCCAGTTTTCCTTCCTGCTTAGAGCTAAGGTGAGCATCTCATATGAGCACCATGTGACAATGCTGCAATTCAGCTGAAACCCTTCTATGTCACTTGAATATAAATAATGAATGTTGATGAAAGAAAAAAAAGAAATGAAAAGTTTCAGTTAGTCAATAAAAGTAAAAAAAAAAAGACAAAATGAAAAAGTAAAAAATGTCTCCAACTTTGCTCTTCAAAACCCACACTCCCACAGATTACATTTTACTTCTCCTTTCAGGTAGAGGCACACCTGTTTCACTCTTTACTCAGAATATTTTTTTAATAAATTAAATTACTACTCAATGAGCTATCAGTCTGTATAAAAGGCCATTACAGCTCCTGAGGGCACAACTTAACTTTGGAAAAAGTCATATGCTTCCTTAAATTCTGAGCATTTCCCAAGCAAACATACAAACAAAAATATATGTAGAGTCAAACAGATAGACAGTGACTCCACACGTCTCAGAGACACAATGTCAGATGTAATAATGTTCCCACTGCACGTTGGGTCTAACCTTTCATATTGTGCTAGGATATAAACGTATCTTTAAAAAAAAAGAAAAAAAACAGTGAGAAAGAAATACATTGGAATGGTCTTATGCCTCAGAGATGCAATAGGCTGACTGTGGCTAAATTAATATGCAATGTTAGAAACCAGTTGGAGTTACAGACCTTCAAACTACAAAAGGTTTATGAGTATATTCATTTTTTCAGGTCAGGCTGCTTGGATGGTTAAGCTCTTTTTCTTCAATACTGATGAGTTTCAGCAAAACAGATGCTGTGAGATACTGCAGCTGGACTAACTATGAAGATGACTAAGGTTTTAACTGGAGCTGAATGCAGTAACTTCAAATGACACTTCACCCTGGATCTTCCACATTGCTCTGGTTTTCAGTTCCCAAGCAAGTTTATAGTCTTTAAAAGCCTGCTTTGAGTGGGACCGTCCTGGGAGTGGGCTCTTTGGTGACAGCCTGTCAGGCTAACCTGCCCTAGTGTAAATACATCCCTCAACAACATCAGTTTGAAGTTGCAGTACTTGGGGACAAATGGCCCCCTGCAGTGGCCCAGAACAATGACATTGTTCTGAAAATCGGCTGAGGAATAGATCTGGAGAAATACTTTAAAAGTGCAGCATTAAAGGAGTGACAGAAAGTAAGGTCTTCCATTTAGAAATGACAATTTCTAACTGCTCTGCATTGTTGTGGATCATAGTAACTACAACGACATGCACATTAGAATACAGTATTATAATTTAAGGTAACTGGATGCAACAATCATTAGCTACTGCTCTCTCCTTTAAAACTGCTTTTCTTCTTCAGTCCTAAAGAAAAATTACTTATCTTGTGCACATCTCCATCCAACCGCTTACACACTGAGACATACTAACTATAGGAAATACTAACTCAGGCTACCATACGTTTAGAGTCCCTGGATGCGTCCAGTTTTTCTGTTGGAAATTTGTCTGGTGAAAAAAAGCAGACATTAGCCAACTGTCTGCAACTAGTAAATAGCTGGACAAAATGGATGCTCAGTGTGTCCTCCGTGTTACTTCACTCTAATGCATCTCCTGGGCATTCATGATCACTAGCACACATTTCTATCTGGGAGATCCCAAAAAGAAACAGGGAAGTTCTGTGCATTAGAAATGTCCTTTGCAATACAAGCATGGATAACTATTTATTAATCTGGCTAAAAATATACAGCACAATAAAAGTGCAGCTTGCTAACTCAGAAAGATATTTTCCTATATTGCATCACGAAGACTTTGTTGCAGAGCATTTACAGATGAGTAGTGTATGTCTTCTGTAGTACAAAAACCCTGTTCTGCTAAGATAAATACATATGCAGATGGCTGCACCTGTACAAAATTTCACTGACTTCAGCAGAGCCCTGAGTGAGTGAAAGAAGTTCTACTGCTGGGAACATCTGGTTCTCATTGGAGGATCAGGTCCTTATTCTCAACTTAATAAATGCATATATATAAAGCATATATATGCATAAACACATACACACACACACACACACACATATATATTTAAGACTATGAAAGACAATCTCTTCCTTGTATAACATTTTTCAGTACAAGGTAAAACCCTTTCGGACCAGCTTTTAAGTTTATATTACAATTTGGCAACCCCCTGCACCACACATAGCATGTAGCCTTTTCACACAAAGAAAAGGTTACTGTACTTTTCCACTGCCTGAAATTGAGGGTTCGAGAGAGTAAAGTTACACTGTCCTTTGAAATGCAACTCCAGTTTAAAGAATATTGTCAAGATCAGTTTTCAAAGTCATATTTTAAAGTGATTCAAACAGCATTCTTTAAATAATATACCCTAGTACTTTAAAAATTTGAATTAAAATTTGTTCACAGGGTTATCTAATCTCCAGTTATTCATCAGAGTCTTTTCAGATAAGGAAACTTGACCAATTAGTCCCCACAAATGAGATTTCTTAAAAATGACTAGTGATTTTGTCTGTGCACATTAGAGAGGCCTGATTTCAAGAAAATGTTAAGCATCTATGTTTTCAAATTCAGGACTCTTCCACAGAATGAGGGGACTATCTAGCAAACTTTCCACATAGCATAAGCATACAACCACTTAAAAAAGGACACTTACATGATAAGTACTGTAAAAATGGGAGTTCTACAAATAATTAACCACTTTCAAAAAACATTTGCCTACTAGATGTCAGATATGGAAATAAAACATAATGCAAAAAAGTACCCTTTTTCCCAAATGCTTCTTCTAATTATGTCATACATATTACTGCAATAAACAGAATATTATCAATCAGAACTGTGTTGTCAAATGGTGGAGCCCACCACCATAGACGTGAAGGAAATACCATTCTTGAAAATAGTGTTGTACAGCCAAATATCTACAACACAGCTGTATAAAAAAAAGCTTCTTTCCAGGAAAAATAAAATCCCGAAGAAAATATATGATTTGGTGGAAGAGGTATAATGTGTTGATAATTTTCCACCTATACGTAACCTTCTGGCATTCTGTGGCTCGGTTGAGTTCTGATGAGATAGTATGAGCTGTCATTAAACCTAGAGACAGGCCTGAATTGATTCAAGTTGACCACAGAAAGGTTGGTTTCTAACTAAATAAAACATATATGAAGCAGCATCCCAGTTGAGACAGGGCAAGAAGGGCACACCTCAGTAAGTAGACCCTCCCAGCTCGCCCTTTGCCTGTGGGTTTCACAGGAGTGCTGGCCATCTCAAGCAAGCAACATCTGCTAGCTAAACGGGCCAAAGCGGAAGCTAGAGGAAGCATAATGTATTATTTCTTGTAACACTAGTTCAATAAAATAAAATATAAATTATTTAAAATTAATTATATTTAAATTAATTATAAATTAATTAAAATATATTTCCCTTCACTTACAAACTAGATATTTTCTTCACTAACTTCTCATATAACCTTTCTCAACTTTTTGCCACATAAAGATACCATAAGAACATTTAACTATAAGAAGTGGCATATCAATTTGATATTTGGTGAACACTGCAGATTATTTCTCTCATATGGAAAGAACACGACTCAAGGTTACTCTAAATATATTTGCTTACACCTAACTCCCAATAATGCCATTATTCACAGAATCACAGAATCACAAAATGGCCAAGGTTGGAAGGGACCTCTGGAGATCATCTAGTCCAACCTCCCTGCTCAAGCAGGGTCCTCTAGAGCATATTGCCCAGGATCACATCCAGACGGGTTTTGAATATGTCCAGCGAAGGAGACTCCACTACCTCTCTGGGCAACTTGTGCCAGTCCTCTGTCACCCTCACAGGAAAAAAGCTTTTCCAGATGGAACTTCCTGTGGTCCAGTTTGTGCCTGTTGCCTCTTGTCCTGTCACTGCACATCACAGAGAAGAGGCTGGCCCCATCCTCTCGACACCCCCCCTTCAGATACTTGTAGGCATTGATGAGATCCCCTCTCAGTCTTCTCTTCTCCAGGCTAAACAGGCCCAGCTCTCACAGCCTTTCTTCATAGGAGAGATACTCCAGTCCCCTCATCCTCTTTGTAGCCCTCCGCTGGACTCTCTCCAGCAGTGCCATGTCTCTCTTGTACTGGGGAGCCCAGAACTGGACACAGTACTCCAGGGGAGGCCTCCCCAGGGCTGAGTAGAGGGGCAGGATCACCTCCCTCCACCTGCTGGCAACGCTCTGCCTAAGGCACCCCAGGATCCCATTGGCCTTCTTGGCCACAAGGGCACATTGCTGGCCGATGGTTAACTTGTTGTCCACCAGGAATGCCAGGTCTTTCTCGGCAGAGCTGCTTTCCAGCAGGTCAACCCCCCGGCCTGTCCTGCTGCATGGGGCTATTCCTGCCTAGGTGCAGGACCCTGCACTTGCCTTTGTTGAACTTCAGGAGGTTCCTCTCCGCCCACCTCTCCAGCCTGCCCAGGTCCCTCTGAATGGCAGCACAGCCTCCTGGTGTGTCAGTCACTCCCCCCAGTTTAGTATCATCAGCAACTTGCTGAGGGTGCACTCTGTCCCTTCCTCCAGGTCATTCATTGAACAAGACTGGACCCAGGACTGACCCCTGGGGGACACCACTAGCTACAGGCCTCCAACTTGACTCTGCGCCATTCACCACAACCCTCTGAGCTCGGCCATCCAGCCAGTTCTCAATCCACCTCACCGTCCACTCGTCTAGCCCACACTTCCTGAGCTTACCTAGGAGGATGTGATGGGAGACAGCATCAAAAGCCTGGCTGAAGTCCAGGGAGACAACATCCACTGCTCTGACCTCATTTACCCAGCCAGTCATTCCAGCACAGAAGGCTATCAGATGGGTCATGCATGATTTCCCTTTGGGGAATCCATGCTCACTACTCCTGATCACCACCTTGTCCTCCACATGCTTAGTGAGGACCTCCAGGATGAGCTGTTCCATCCCCTTTCCAGGGATGGAGGTGAGGCTGACAGGCCTGGAGTTTCCTGGCTCCTCCTTCTTGCCCTTTTGGAAGACTGGAGTGACACTGGCTTTCTTC
This sequence comes from Struthio camelus, assembly GCF_040807025.1. Lineage (NCBI taxonomy): Eukaryota > Metazoa > Chordata > Aves > Struthioniformes > Struthionidae > Struthio > Struthio camelus. Next base: position 141,959,306 of record NC_090943.1, on the reverse strand, counting down.
CAGTCCTCAGGCACCTCTCCTGATCTCCAGGACCCTTCCAAGATGATGGAGAGTGGCCTAGCGATAACATCCGCCACCTCCCTCAGCACTCGTGGGTGCATCCCATAGGGGCCCATGGATTTGTGGATGTCAGGATTGCACAAATAATCTCTAACCCAATCCTCGTTGACCAAGGGAGAGTCTTCCTTTCTCCAGCCTTCCTCTCTTGTCCACACAGTCTGGAATTCCTGAGGACTGGCCTTAGCAGTGAAGTCTGAAACAAAGGCAGCATTCAGCAACCCTGCCTTCTCTGCATCCTTTGTTACCAGGGCACCTGCCCCATTCAGCAGTGGGCCCACGTTTTCCCTAGTCTTCCTTTTGCTATTGATGTATTTGAAGAAGACCTTCTTGTTGTCCTTGACATCCCTTGCCAGATCTAATTCCAACTGGGCCTTAGCCTTCCTTGTCGCATCCCTGCACACTCTGACAACATCCCTATCTTCCTCCCAAGTGGCCTGTCCCCTTTTCCACATTCCGTACACTTCCTTCTTCTGCTGGAGTTTTGCCAGGAGTTCCTTGCTCATCCAGGCAGGTCTCCTGCCCACTTTGCTGGACTTCTTCCTCAGAGGGATGCACCCGTCTTGAGCCTGGAGGAAGTGATACTTGAATATTAACCAGCTCTCCCAGACCCCTCTTCCTTCTAGGGCCCTACCCCATGAGATTCCTCCAAGTAGGTCCCTGAAGAGGCCAAAGTCAGCTCTCCTGAAGTCCAGGGTTGCAATCCTACTTATTGTCCTGCTCCCTCCTCATAGGATCCTGAACTCCATCATCTCATGGTCACCACAGCCAAGGCTGCCCTCAACCTTCACATCTCCAGCTCGACCTTCTTTGTTTGTTAGTACAAGGTCTAGCAGCACACACCTCCTCGTTGGCTCATTCACCACCTGTGTCAAGAAGTCACCATCAACGCTCTGCAGGAACCTCCTCGACTGCTTGTGCTCAGCTGTGCTCTCTTCCCAGAAGATGTCAAGGTGGTTGAAGTCCCCCATGAGAACCAGGGCCTGCAATCGTGAGGCTTCTTCCAGCTGTCTATAGAAGGCCTCATCAACTTCCTCTTCCTGATCAGGTGGCCTGTAGTAAACCCCCACAACCGTGTCACCCATTTCACCCACTCAGGTCTAGTCATGTCCAGTAACTGCATAGCTGGAAATGACTGGGTTAGGTGTTGTGGTACAGCCAGCTATCTCTATGCTGTACTGAAGGTGTACTGAAGGTTTCTTGGCTGAGGTTTCCATAGACTTGGGAGAACCCTTAGATGACTTTGACAAACACCCCACATATTTGGTATATTTGGGGTAAAATGATATGTGTGAGGTGGCTCCTAGTAAATTATAATACTCTGTGTCTTATCAACCTGTATATGTCAACATATACCCTGTATATATGTGCATATGAAACATGAAATGTTTTACATTCCCTTTCTATTCTAATACATTGAAGTTTTTTGTTGCTCCCCCCAAAATTTTACAGTTATTTTTAAATTTGCAAAGTAAGAGTAAATTCACCTGTAAAATAAGAAATCAGCCACAAAAATATTCTTTTACTCTATGCCTAGCTTACAAACCTCTGACAAAATTTTGTTTATCCCAGAAGTGTGTTCTTCCTGAAGTCTTCACTCCATATTTAATAATCTTTAGCATGTACTTAATAGATCATATATTTAAATGAACTGTAAATATCAACATAAGTTCCATTCTAAGACAAAAAGGGGAGGCAAATTTGCATATTGTTGGCAGTATGCAGTGGGTAGGATGACAGTAGGATTCTTTCTTGATGAAAGAATATATGGACGTGGGGGCCTCTGATGAAAGAATGTATAGATCGGAGCTTCTCTTAAATTTGTAGAATAGCAAAGAACGAGAACGCTTTGACTGTTATCTCAATTCACTGCAAACACATTTTTAACACTTTTCAGTAACTTTTTTTTGCATCTGAGAATATACTGTAGTGCTGGAACTGATTAAAATTAGAAATATAATATTTAGACTATATTTTGTCTTAGTTGCAGATAAGTTCCATGTTAAGACTCCTCCTTCCTTTCATCAAGCCTCCTTGTGTATTTGCAAGAGTAATGGCAGAAGCAGTACTGTACCTCAGGCAAAAGAGCCTATGTGTCTATCAATATTTAGGTGACTGGCTTATAAAAGGATCTTTGGAACATTGTGCCCCGGAGCAAATGAAGATACTGTTTATATTGGTCAGTTTGGGATTCACTGTGCAGCAGTCAAAGTACCAAGTAAATCCAGCACTAGAGTGTATACACATGCTAAGTCTAGAGATATTCAGAACTTTTTCAATTAAATTAATATTTATTGAACCAGAAATATTCCATGAAGCTAAACTGTTTTTGATAAAGATTTTATGGAGAAGGTTTGGGATGCAGTATTTGCTAAACTGAAATGGCCAAGAAAGGGAGTAACTAACAATCTCATATTTGGTCTCCCTTCTTCCTACCCACCCAAACCAAATACCTGAGTTAAAAAACATTTCAAGTTTTTATTTTCACTCCACAGGCAATGAAGACAGGAGTTAAAACTTTAGCATAAATAACTGTCATTCTCTAGACATCAGTCACATACAATCTCTTTGGATATAACTAGGAAAAGTGATTTTTCATATCACTCCTATTTCAAAGTCTTGCAGGAAATGTAGCAGTTCAAATATATCTATATTGTCAGGTTATTTTATAGTGTGCTACTGTAAGCTAGTGACCAGCATTAACAGCATTTGAATCCAGTACATTCTGTTATTGCTACAGTAAAAGTATAGTGACTTATCAGGCTAAGTTGTGACTTACCAGGCAACAAGAGTAAACTTGTCACCAATAAGAGCAGAGCAGATCAATGGATAAATTCTGTTATATAGGCCATTTCTTCATCCTCCATGCAACATGCACTCACGACAAATACCTTTCTATCAAGCTAGCTATGTAATCTGTAAGATCTGCCCTTACCTACAACAAAACCACCTCACTTCTTACCCACATAATGGAAACTACAGAGAAAAGCCCTCAGGGGATTACAGCTTCTTAGAGCAAACTTGTCAGTTTTAATTCAGGTTGGGTGCCTGCATAACACAAACAATCAGGAAGGAACCAGATCAGTTCCTTTCAGATGCTATAATTCACATGTAGTAATTTGCCTGGGCATATACACTTAACATTCAAACAGATTCATTCTGTAGATACACAATACATGTAATGAGGTGGTCATCTATAAATATATATACCTATATATGTGTATGTGTTGTAATATATGTACATATACATATATGTGTGTGTTTGTATAGAATGGATGATGTAGATAAAAGAACTGATACAATTCACACCTGATTAATAGAGAACTGCACTGATTTTTGTCAGTGTGTAAGCAGAATATATATGCATATACATACATACACACCTATGTACATACACATACACTTAATGTATGTATGTATCGCATATGTGTAACAGGGCATACAAGTCTATGTATAGCATTTGAGAAATGATGTGACATATATTACATACATCGCGTTAAGTGCTTAGCTGGGAATAACCTTTGATTTGGCCGTACAAATCTTTTCCTTTTCTAAGCTACACACTTCATATCTGGAGCATGTGGAAGCACCTTACCTTGCTTCCATTTTCTCTTGCCTCCCGTTCCATCTTGAGATCAGAAATTAGGAGAGTCTTGTATTTGTTCTTTCCATTACTGCTGTGATCATCTAGTCTGTATTCTGAAGTCAGCTGAGCAGAGAGGGGACTGTCACTCAGGTTCAGAGGCTGCTCATCCTGCTCCAGATTTGTTTTGCCATTACTGTTGGTTTCTGCCATCTCCCTGCAGTGTGTTCCCCCTGAAGCATTGGAACTGTGTCCCACGGTCTCATTGCCATTAAAACTCTCTGCGGCTGAATCATCTATTAAAAAATATATATTTTCAGTCACATGCCACATCATCATCTCTGTCCAGATCAAACATAATTTATACCTTCACAATGTTTTTCAAAATAGAATTAATACGATTTACATGAGTACTAGCCCCAGTACATTTCTGCAACATGTGCACACACACCCCTCCATGTTTTCAAGTAAAACCTTTACGTAAAGCTATAAAATATTACTACAAGTTAATGGAAATGATCTGGGCTGACACCTTAGTGTCACTGTGTACACAAAAGATAAGTATCATACAGGATTTTTAGGGACAAAGTCTGTCTTAATCCATCTGTCTGTCCATATGTCTTTGGAGCTATTTAGATTTTTATACCAGGCTCATTACTGCAACATTGCATATTTCTGAAGTCAACAGAAACACATGTGGTATTGAGAGAGAATCTAGCTCTCAGGTTTTAAGGGTGCAGAACAGCATATGTCATATCCATAAACATTCTCTTGCACAGATATGATGTAAATATATCTGGTGCACTCACTGCTGGCAGTAGAGATTATACTGGGAAAGCTGACTCCTGAAAAAAAGACACATTCTTCATTTTGTGAATGTGCTCATTCACTTTGCTCATGCATTTTGTGGCATAATTCATTTTAAAATACTGGTTAATAACAGATTAAACTGCACTATCAGCCTGAAAGTTATGTCTGAAACTTTAGAAATGTTGTTGTTATCCCTAAGACTTTACAGATGAAATGTATGCTTAAGATGTGGTCTTTACATTCTCTGGGAGTTTGTAGCCTGTGTTTGGCAGGACTGCAATTCACCACCTGTGCTCAGGTGCACCTACTCAGCAGTAGTTTATTCTCAAAACAATCTTTTGGCTAACAGAGCTCTCTAGAAAAACAATATATCACTCAATGGAGGATATGGGAGCAGAATTTGGCCCTCAGTTTGCTTACTCCTTGTTCTCCAAAGCATTCTCCAAAGCACCTTCTGTATGGCCACTTACATAGTTTTCCTAATGGTGCAAACACCTCCACAGGGCTCTACAAGACTATGTTTATCATAAACAGTGAAGCTAGAGTCAAAGCTGGGGAGTCAGCAGCCAGAAATATGTACAGATTGAAACTGGAGATACGGGATGAAATAGACCATAATATATTAATGCTTTAATATACTAACTGCATTCAGACCCTTCTAAACTCCTTCCATGGAAAAGAAACACATTCGTATACACACTTAATTCAAAAAAGAAATTAAGACACTTTCTTTGAAGGATGTGCTCAGAAATACTTATGCTTGAAACTACATTATTAATCAAACTGTTGACTCTCCATCATTAATATAGTAGAATCCAACTACTCACTGCCATCAGATCAGAATTTAAAAGTGAAGAAAATATTGTACAAATGGATAATAATCTAATTTAACTAAGTACTCAGAGAGCCGTAGACAAGCCATCATACATCAGTGTCTTGGCTGCTGTACTCATTCAACGGTACTATGTTATAAGGTATACAGGGCTAGGCCCACATTTTGAACATATTTCTTGATTTGTTTTGGTTTTTAAACCTGTAAAAAAATTCTAGTTTCATGAAAATATATAACAGTCATATTTTAAAATGCTTTAATTTAAAAACATTTTTGTTTTTAATAGAATGCTCTATAATTAATGGCTGCAATAAAATAATTATGCTGTGTTGTGGTGTATACCAATTCTATATTACCTCTCTTATAAATACAAATGTATATACAAAAAAAGACACAACATTTCTAGAATAAGACTGTTAAATGCACACAACATATCTGCTAGTCACCTGCCCAACTTGCAACATGAGCAATGGAATCATTTTCGTTTAAAGAGATTCATATTTACAGGGCATAATACATCTAAAAGGTTACAAATTCTAAATGCAGCTTCAGAAATAAAAACATAATTTTATCATAATAATTCTGAACTCGAAAACGGTATGGAAAATTCTAATACAAGGTCTTTTTTTTTTTTAAGAAAATAGCTACATTGACAATTCATTTTAAAAGGTCTGAAATAGCAGAAAGAAAGTCAGATTGCTTTATTTAAGAGAGAAACACTGCTTAATGCTGATTTGTATTTTGGACTGTTAACAGATAATTGGCTTCTTGATTATCAGTTTAACAAGTGACAGCTAGTTTCAAATTAATTAAGTCAATTATTGAATTGTTCACCAAGTGCAGGATGCTCCTCCCTCTGAAGAGCTCAGAAAACTCCCCATGGCTCGGAGCAGAGAGAGAAACAAGTGAGTGTCCAGAGGACATAAAGTCCCAGCCAGAAGCAGGGGCGGTATGGTTTAGGCAGGAGGCCCACTTCACCCCTAGGAAGCTTCTGTGGCCCAGTGCCTGAGTGTCTGCAGGGGTGGCACAATGCTGAGAAGCCACCGCGAGGACACAGAGGGCTAAAGGGGAATGAGACAGCGGGAGGGCAGCTGTGTCTAGGGCCAGATCCAGCTGTTGCTGTAAAGTCCAAAGTACAGCTGTGAGTTTTGGCTTGCCATCATAAACAGTAACGCTTCTAATTCCTTTTTTTTTCCTATATGATGACTGGCTGACAACTTACATGCGTGTGAGAATGTTACAACGCAAAAGGAAACAAAAGTGAATCTTCTAACTAGTTGTTCTGAAAGAGAACCACTGACAATTCCTAGGCTCAATAAGCAAGATCAAGTGTTATATTTGTTTGAAACAATAATACACTATTTGCCTTGCTTTGCTTAGCAGAAGCTTAGTTACTTGATGATAGAGCTCGGTTTCTACTATAAGACTATAGAAGACTATCTATGTACTTCTATCAATATCTGTAAGTCCGATACCTGCTGCTACAGTCATCTCACCTTGCTTACTAGAAATAGGAACTACTGCTTGCCCGGATAATGTTCAGGAGAACAGCTACAGTGATTTAACCACACTTTTGCCAGGTAAACATAAATATGTATTGCCATAAAAGAAATCAAGAAAAAATCAGTGTTTTAGCGCTGACAGTTCCTCACAGATGTTACCTAGGTAACTAAATTACAAGGTTTACTCTAATTCATTCCTGGGCAGTCAGGCTATTATTGCCACGAATAAGGTTACACTAAGCCAATAACTACTCTGTACTTGATGTATCAGAAACGCAGACCCAGTCAGGAGTAACCAATTTGGGAACCGATTTGAATTTTTGGGAAAAAACCAAGAGGGGAGAGGAAAGGCACTTGCCTCGCCGGAGCAGGCAGCCTCCGGCCACAGCCCTGCCACCTGCCCGGCCCGGGCCCGGGCTGCCCCGCGGCTGCGAGGGCCGAGGCCGGCTCTCAGGGGACCGTGCCCTTGGAGCAGCCGCTCCAGGGGTTATTACCCTCTGCGGAGGCAGGAGGCGGGGACCGACCTTCTCGCTTTGTCTATGGGGCGGCTTGCAAGCTGCGGCTTCCATGTAAATAGGAGCGCGGATATAGACTCGCACGGTTTTCTAGTGTGTATTTATCACAGCACCTCAGCGACAATAAAGCGCTGAGGCCGAAAGCCTGTTCCCTTACCAAACATCCTTTCTTCCACGGTGCCGGGGCAGAGGGGCGGCTGCAAGGGGAGAGCTGCGAGCAGGCCCAGGAGACACGCGGCGCCCGGCTGCCCGCGCCCGCCCGCTGCACGTGCCCCGGGGGGGTCTCCTCTCAAGCATCCAGCCACGGCCGCCCGCGAGGAATTCCCCTGGGCACCTCGAGGCCAGTTTCTGCTTCACAAAAGGACGTCGAGAGGGAAGGGGCCAGGCGGGCTGGCGGCGGCGGAGGGCAGGCGGGCGGTGGGGCCACGGGGAACATGGCGCCGGCGGCACCCCTGGAACCCGCCACCTCAGGGCGGCAGTTGGGGCTGCTCGCGCCCGCCCGGCGCCCCCAGCCCCTCACCGGGGCCCCCGGCCCGGCCCGCGTCGTTAACCCGCGTTAACCCGCCGCAGAGCCGCCCTCCCAGCAGGGGCTGGAGAAACCCCCGCCGCCCTGCCCGCGTGCTCTGGCAGCACTCGGGCGCGCGGCCATCGATCGCGGCTCGTCTGCCATGGCTGGTTGGCGCTGAAGGGAAATAAAACCCCATCGCGACCAGGGCCGGTTTTACGGGGAAACGTCCAGGGCCACTGTCCCCAGCTCGAGGTGTTGAGAGCTGGGAAGGGAGAAGGCCGAGGGCTTCGCTGCCCGGAGCTGGGCGCCAGGGGCAGTCAGGAGAGAGGCTGCGAGGCGAGCTCGCATCTTCACCTCTTCCCAGGGCCGCTGTGCACAGGCATCGCCTACGCCAGTGAACGAGGGCCTCGTGAATTACCGGTTTTTGGTCAGGGGCAGGGCGCACCTTCACACCAGAAGGATGGGAGAGTACTTCTAAAATCGTTTTTGCTACTTAAGCCTGAAGAAAGGAGAATTCAACTGCAAAACACGCATGTGTGTCAATCCTCCAAAACAGAGGGTGCCTCACCTACTTTGGGATGCCCCTCCAAGGATCCAAGGGGCATTACACCTCAGAAAAAGCCTCTAAGGCGACAGCAAGATACCTTTGGCTCAGGCAGTGTCCCTGCTTCCTGCTGAGCAAAACAGCACGACTCAGACTTCAGCACTGATTTCTCACTCGTGGACCAAAGCAGCAACCAATTACTCTTAAACCTCCAGATGCCAACACCTTCTGCTCCTCCTTTGCTGCAGAGCTCCACATGGATCACCAGCCCTCATCCACACCCTTTGGACACCTGCAGTCCAAGTAGTCTCTGTGTTAGGAGTAATTCCCAAAACAGGAGCTGCAGTTATTTTCCTACCTCAGGTTAGTTTCTTATTGCTGTACTAGAGCTTCCAGCTCATCCTTCCAGATCGCCTTGAGGCCGGCAAGGCACAAGGTGACATCGACTTTGCTCTCTAGCTTTTGGACTTCTTGAGAAGTCCAGACTCCTGCTTGAGAACTTTCTGGATTCATTGCACTGCCCATTGTGTTAGCTTCTCCACTGCTTTCAAAGGAAACTTGGAAATGGTGGAAGATAAGACAACACTAAGCAAAGCCCAAGTAGCTCACTCAAAGAGGCATTATTAAGAGATTAAGGGACTGGAGCATCTCTCAGATGATGAAAGGCTGAGAAAGCTGGGAGTTCTTAATTTATCGGAGTATATTCTCCCACCTAACAATGTCTAGATTTCCAAATGAGCTGACAACACAGTTTTCAAGAATTAGATATTCTTCTGTGAAAGGTTTAAAGTACAGTTCTTCCACACAGAAGGAACTGTCTTCAGACCAGATCTGTCAGATACTCAATACGGTTCCCAGTAAGACTGCTTTCTTAAAGGCAAGCAAGTTGGAGTGTGCATAAAAGCTGGCTTGAACAGCAGGTCCCTCAAACACTAGTTTTCTACAAGCATAGATTTTAGATCTGAACTTTGATATAAGCATCATTGAATTATTGTGAACCTCAAAATAAGATACCTATAGTCAAGTCTCCCTTATCTCCTTGAGAGAAAAAACTGTACATGTTTTGAAGGATCTTTTGCATTACTGTTAGTGAACAAATGCATACTATAAGTCACCTAGACATTTCATAGTCCTTACAGATAAATCAGGGTAGGAGTCAACAAGCCATTCTACATGAAGGCAGATCTCTTTGAATAAATGCTCTTCCTTTCTCAAATTAATTCTGATACTAGAATTCAACAGACATTTAGAGTATAGTTAAATTGTTTCTATAACTGAGATTTGTATGGCAGCTACCTGAAGCTTGCTATGTGCTTTACTAGTCATTAATCCAAAGTGTTGGCCTTCAGCTCTAAGAGCAGTAGTGCAGCACAGTCCTACAACCATATATTCACAGGGAAGCTCAGATTTACTGAAAGAATAGAAGTGGAGATGGGTCAGGGAGCTATGGATCCCCCTCATTAGCAGTAAGAATGAAGAGAGAGCTTCTGGACTTCATGATACCAAAACAGCTCTAACATAGCTCCCATTTTTATCATGAAGCAAGCAGGCAGCCTGCTTAGGAGGCAGACAAAACAGCTGGAAAGGTTACTAAACTTAAAACATCTTTGGCTCAGACACTATAAAATGTCTTGGCTGAGACATTCTGATCCCTTGGATCTCACAAGCCACCACCTTTCCTGGATACCAAAATCTGATTAATCACCCCAAATGAGCAAAGTGATTATTGGGGCCACTTCGTCGTCCCACTCCAAGGACGGAGATGAGATAAGGGCACAAAGGCAGCCCAAACACTGATCTTCCAGGTTTCGCGGCAGCTGCACACGGGTTAAATGAATGCTTTGAGTGGGTAGCGTGTTGACAGAGCATCTCTGAGAGCTGCAGCTACTGTAAGATGGGTAACCGTTCTTTCTGAGAGGGAGATGTTGGATATGAATGAGCTGAGTGGGAAGAGTGAGACTGAAGCTGCTGTCTGTGTAAGTGCAAGGCTGTCTGTCATAGAACCCACTCTTACATGTTGTCTACCAAAGTCTTGTATGATAAAGTCTGCTTTAATCTTTTGAAGCCAGAGGCTACCAGCCTAGGTCTTACTGAACAATACCTGACACCTGTAGCTATCTGATTCATTTGAACAAGATCACTTGCAACAGACAGTGCTATAGACCAAACAGTGGCAGACTACAGTTTCCAGTTATTATGCTGTTCTTTGGCTTCAATATTGCAAATGCTTTATTCTTTTTGTATATTAAAAACAATTTTAATGAAAGTAATATGTTACATAAGGAAATAGTTAAAAATAAGTTGTTAGTTACATCCTTTCTGTAATTCCACAAATCAAAGATGCACTACCAAACTTTCATAACCAGAGTTACTGAAAAAATTACTGTACTGGCGGCAACCAATGGCAGGCAGTTTTGGGACAGCAACACAGTGAATCAGACAAAGGGTGGTGTAGAGTGCTGACTCATGGAAATTTATGTAATATGAAATAACTATAGGGACTTTTCTAAAAGAACTAATAAAAAGGAGAGGTCACATTTTACTCCCACCACCTTTCACAATGACCATTTAATATCAATTTGTCACAGTCATGTCTTTGGTTATGCTTCATTTGCATCACAAGACATGTTTCAAGCTCAAGTTCAATACATAACTTGCAAGACAGTAAAAAGCCACTGTATCTATTCATCTTCTCCATTCCCTTTCATATTATGATAAAGAACAGCAGTAGAATCAACAGAGGTACAAAGGTGATTTCAGATCCTCCATTACTGCCCATTTCATAAAGCATAAGAATGGCCATAGTTGGTCAGATCAGAAATCCATCTAGCCCAATATCCTGTCTCCAGTAGTGGCTATCAGGGGATGTCTAGAGACCAGAATAAGGCAAGCATATACAGTTCTTCCTCCTACGGCTTCCCCAGCCTTCAATAACTTTCAGCTCAAGGTCTTCCTCAGCTGGATGAGGTCTCTAGGAACACTCAACAGATTTCTCTTCCATGCGGGTGTCCAGTCTCTCTTTGAACCCATGCAGACTTTCAGCACCTTGGTCTGCTCCTCTGAAAAGCTACTACCACTTATTTTGTTTGCTCTACAATGCCAGTACTGTGACAAGTAAACAAGGAACAGGAGTTAAGAGGTGGGCAAGATCCTTTCCATAGGACAGGAGTGCGACGATGTGCACAGAACTCAGTCCCTTCATTCACATTGGGACTACACTTGCTCCAGTACAAGAATATGTATTAATTGTCCTCTTCAGCTAAAGTTACTAACATTAATAAGTTTTTTCTCTTCCAATACATGTAGCTTTGTCCTGACTTGGCTGGCTTCTGTAAATGCAGTTACGGTACTTCTGCATTAAGATTTGAACCTTCCATCAGTTTCAGTGCCATGCCAATCAATGAATCGCTCATTGTTGTCTTCAGTGGTGGAGGAAGAGGTCTGGAGTTACTTTATGTGATCATTCACTGCATCAGTTTATGCAGAGAAAAAAAGAATAAAGCAAACTGTAGAAATAATCCTTAGCTGTGTCAATCACAGTACAGTAGGTTTTATAGGTTATACATACATGCATTAGCCAGACTTTAAATCTTATTTCATAATTAAATAAAATACAGTAATTAAGAAATGAACAGAAAAAGCCACATTTTTTTTCCATAAATAAACTTCTCTTTTCTCGGTAGAAGTACAAAACGGGCAGATCATTTCATTCGATTATAACATAGTCATTAAACAACAGTATAGCGAACAGCTACAGCTTCAGCAACTACAGAAAAATAATACTGCCCTGTCAGTCATACTGAAGATAGTGTTAGAGGAGAAGGGCTCATTTATAAAGCTTCATGAATGACCGCATGCTTACTTCGCCTGCAGAGCTACTGTCTCTCCTTATACACAATAAGGAGATGAAGCAGAGTGGCTATTAGGAGGGTACTGCACATATAAATAACCAATTGCATAACTCACTGGGTGCACAGTAGTGTTAATATTGCTATGCAGCTAGTTTGTACTTGTGCTTTGGCCTTTCCACTTCAAAAGATGTGGCCCTCAGTGCCTCTGGGGACAAAAACCTCTGGTTTTCTCTTTGCTCAGGAGAACCCTCTAGGTCACTTTCTGTGGCAAAAACTCTGTAAAGCAGTTCCTAATACAGAAAATTTGCAATTCTTCTAGAAGTTTTTATGCTGCATAGAGGATCTTTATTTGACAGGCAAAATGTTACCTGGCATTGAGAACTGTGGCTTAAGAGTTCCTTCTCTGGACAAGTATTACAGGAACAAATCTCTGAGCTGGACAACGTATGAGCAACACCAGAGGCATTGGCTTGCAACACTCATCTTATACATGACTCCAGACTTGAAAATAATATATTGATATGAAGCTAGGAACTGAGGAACTCTGGGATACAGGCAAGCAAGAGGTGGTTCAGGATAGATTAATGCTGATTTTCGAGATGCACAGAAATTCCAGCCATGTACAGAACATATCTGCAGCAAAAGAAGTTTGAGATGGCAACTCATTAAGAAAAAAGGGAGAAATAGGAAGCCTTTTCCATAACATAAAAGGAGGGAAGATTTAAATGAAGGGAAGATTTAAATGAAAACTTGACTGCCTTTTAATTGAAGGAGCTCAAAATATAAGTTCCCCCCGCAACTCATGATCAAAGATAGAAGATGATCTCATTAGACAAAAACACCAAAATGAGTATCCTAAATGAGCCTTCTTCTCTCCTTAAAAACATAACTAGTTGCATACATGGTTTTCAAAAGTGTTTGGCACAAACAGTTTGCCCTGACCTTACTGTCTCCTCTGTCTTGCCCAGCGTGGAAGAGGCATATCTGCTTCTCTAGCCAAAGGCTGGTGCAGTCAGCAGCAGCTGCTGCCACTCCTGGCAGCAACAAGCATCTAGTACAGTGCCAGCAATAAATAAAAGAAAAACACACAGGATCAAGTTTGCTTCCTAAGTTTCAATTCAAATGGGGCTGAAAAAAATTATGCCAAACTTATCTGCCACTCAGATCTAGTGCATGTGTGTAATGTCATACTTTACTTCCTCATCAGGATCTGTCAGGAGACAAAAGCAAAGAGGAAAAATCAAGCTGGAGTCAGCAGAGGAAATCCTCTGCAGCCTGGATGCCCCAAATACTGGCAACTTTAATAAAGCTCTTTCGAAGTCTAAAACTGACATATCAGCTTTGGTGTGTCTAGTGGGTTCACACAGTGATATCAGTCTATGCTGTTCTGGAAAAGGGGAAGCCTTGAGCACAAGTAAAGCAAATGATAATTTGACAGCTCTGCAGCCCCTCAGCAACCTGCAGCCTGCTCTTCTCTAAAGGCAGCAAGGCTGCAGAGGAGGAAGAATTAGGGCGCATAACAACCCCCCTCCACCAGTAAAACTGGGGGAGCAGGAAGGAGAAGCCTTAAGAGCAAACACAAGTGGCTGCTTTGAACTCCATACATCTATAGAAACATTCAACCCAAATTCTTAGTTGGGGCCCCAGACTTCAAGTATCAGCCGCTGCATTTGCCTCTCTGCAGTATTGCTAGGAGAACACAGAAAACTGACCAGAAGCTTTCTCTTAAAATATAAAGAATCTTATGTCTGCTAATGTTTTGCCTATCACTAGAAAATAATGAGTGCAGCAGAAATAAGAGATGATCTTCTATACCCAGTGAAAAAGAAGAGAATGGACAAAAGATATCTACATGTGCCCTAATGTGGGAAAACTTAAGAGTTCTGCTGAAGTTCAACAGATGTTGACAGAGTAACTCTCAGTAACATTAATATTTCTCCAAATAGTTAGTCTTCCTAGACCTTCTGTCCTCAGGTTTGTATCTCTGTATTTCAGGATTTCAAAATTACAATCTCATTTTTTGAAATTTTTTTTAAACAGGAAAGTGTATTTTAAAGACTTGCATCAAGTAAATTAAAATCATTAAACCGATTTATAATCAAATATGCACAGTTATTTATAACTGTATATATAATCTAGGACACTAAAAATGCTTCTAATTTAGAAATGAAGGCATTTCCTTTCATTTTTATAATTTTATTTCTAGACTTCTTTTGATAAATATTGGTAAAATCAACTCTCTTACAAAAGGTTTGGTTTTCACTTTAAGCCAGTTCTGTCACATCTTTTCCGCACAGGTTTCTCCACTTGTATTCATACAGGCTTGCAGGAAAATTTCCTTACTTAGGATGGAGAGTAAAATAGGTATCTCTAATACTCACATACTGAAATTCAGCTTAAAAAAGATAGTGAACATGTACTTGGGAGGATAGAGGGAAACAAATGAAATGGAAAGTGGGAACTTACAGCCTTTTGTACTTTATTGCATTCTAGCTTTATAAACATCAAACTACAGCTTCCCTGATACATTAGAAAAGCAGATGTTAGTGAATTTGAGGAGTAAGAACACTTAAGTAGTTGAGTTCAGGACCCCAGCAGAGTTGCTGTTTTCTTGTTAAATGACTGTTATAGAATTAATGTCTTTGCTAAGACAGAGTCTCAGGGAGTAAAGTGTAAGATTTTGTTATAGATAAACAAAATCTGATGAAGAATTCCAGAGCTCAGAAAGTTGCTATTATAAACCTGAGTAAATAAAAATGTTTGAGGGTTCTAGATCACATGTCCTTTCTGATTTTAGTTTTATTTTTTATTTTGTCACAGTAAAATGTGTATGAATGCCTATGGCAGCATGTACATTATTTGTTACTGATTTGAATGCACCTTGGGTAACTACTGTTAAGTGGCCTCCTTGCCGCTTGAGTAAAAACGGTACCCTGCCCACGTCAGGTAACACTTGATAACAAACTTGACGGCATTTCTCCATCTGGGATGCAACTACTCTTGCATGTTGCATCCATTATGTTTTTCTAATTTTATATTTTACTAGCTAAATCAGATAAAAGAAAATTTAAAAAAAAATCAGCATCTTCAAAGGCTGTTTACCAAACCAAGCACAACAAAAGAATGCAAAAGATGACAATAATCATCAGTGCTAAGGAAACTTTACCAGAACACAGCAATACTGCCATTGAGGTAATGGAAATAAGCACATCAGGGAATCTCACCAGTATATTGATTACTATTATAAGCACCAAACAAAAGGAAGAAAAATAAACAGTGCTGATGACTGCCCTCCCTTTGATCAGTTTGAAAAATCTCTCTCACATAGTGAATGCCAAAACTGCTGTGAAAGACGTAGAGGCATTTTAAATATGCAAGGCATTAGAATCAGCTCATAAGTATACAACAGTTAATATTTTTGCATACTAAATATAGTATGGGCCCAAGACAGCAGAATCCTGAATCACAGAGTACAACTTTGATTGAAAAACAGCAGATTTGTAAACTTTATCCATTAACATCCATTATTTGAGGTCTTGGTAAGCAACTGGGTGATAGCAGGCAGAAGACAGCAGGCTTTCTGTGAGATGTTAATACTACAGCAATTCTCTTCTACCTTCATTAAACTCATCACTTTTAAAGCCCACCTGCATCATAATACTACAGGTAGACCTGTTGACTTCCAATCTCACTGACAAAGTTAAAAGAGGCTTTTGTTTTATACAATATTTTCAACAGAGCTATCAAAGTCAATACATTTTTTCAGTTGCTAAAATATAGCCAGTCATTTGGTCACACACCACCTACAAATGTATTACAGTAAGAGGCATCCAAAGACAAAAAAAGAATAATTTTGCTAGATGGTCTGTCAGCACAATATCTCTAGCAAACCAAATAACTATGATACAACACCAAGAAACTTAACAAAGCTCAGAGGGTCTGACAGATAGTTCTGGCATTTCCAGTGCTATCCCTCATCAGAGCTGTGGACTTGAAATTTTAACTGCCAGGCCACCCGACTGAGCGATGCATCTCTTGTTTCGAACCCTCCCCATGAACCCACAATGCAGCAGACTGCCCTTGGATTGGCAGGGCAAGGATAACAGAATGAATTAAACAAGGATAGGAGAATGATTTAAACAAAAATGTAAATGGAAGGTGGGAAATGCTTGGAAACTTTTGCATGAAAAAGTGATTCCTTTCTGTGGTTCCTTTCTGAGGAACTAATCTCAATAGAAACACTACAATGAATTCTTGGACATAATACAATTTTGGTGACTTCCATAATTTTTCTTCGTGTGAAATGTAGTCAGTTTGTCCTGGCTGCAACAGCACTGACAGCTAGACCCCAAAACAGATTATGCAACAATACTGGGAAGAACAGCAAAGAGAATATAATTCGTCAGTGAGAACTCATGAACTGTTTTGCAGTTTTTTGCAGATTGGAGAGATTTCTTAAGCAATAAAAAAACTGGTTCATGTTTCTAATTCACTTTATGGCTTCTCATGTCACAGCAGGATTCAGCAATAGGACCAGCTCAGAGAGTATTTGTAGCACTTCCTTTTCCTGTGATTTAGAGTATTGATAAGGAACTATTACCTATGAAAACAGAATATTTTGAGAAGATTTTAATCACTGTGAATCAGTCTTGTCCTCATTAAAATTCCAACTGTTTGTGCACAGATGATTGTTGTTAAAGCTCAGAGCACTAGAAAGGAAAATAATAAAGCCAGACCACAGGGTCCTGCTTTAATTACCTACTTGACCTCTTTGTAATATGGGATTGGCTAAGAATGAAGGGCAGCATAAAATTGTGGTAAATGACTATTTGCTGAGCTGGCCCAATGGATTTGTGTGTGGAGGCTGGCAGGCTGCTGCTGGTAAACAAAGCATCCTGCCCAGAGATGATGTTCTCTGTTGCATAACTAGCTATGAGTGGAAAGGGAAAGCCTAGGGTGAGAGCACTCACAGAAATGCTTGTCATTCTTTTAAGTAACTAAGTAAAGGATGGTGCTTGGATTGCAAAATCCACTCTATAGTTTGTTTTCCCTTTAAAAACTTCCTGTGAACAAGATTGTTTGGCCCATAATACACGCTGTATTTTGAAGGGATCATCACTGCTGAGCTACTTTAATCTAATGGAAATGTGCATTAGAAACAGAAACATAACAAGTGTTGCTTTTACTGCTGCGTGACCAATCTACTCCCAAATTTCCAGAGGAGTTAGAAAAAACAGTGTCTGCAAAAAACAATGAAAACAATGAGAAATGCTTTCTCCTGCTTAAATGAAACAGTAAATGCCCACCAGAACAACATAATCACGGGAAGTTCTTCCAAGTCCCAAGTCGTTGCTTTGCCTTTCTTATCATCACCTTCATAAACTGATCCTCTTCCATCCCAAATAACAATTATGTACCAATTCTGAATGAACTGTGTTTTCCAGGAGCTTCCTTACAAAATTCTAGAAGTTGAAGATAGATCTTAAACTGGCTTTGAGAGTACAACAATCTTTTGACTTCGGCAGAAAGTTGCTACGATTGGATCAACCGAAGAGTTACGCATGCTGCAATGTGGAACACCTGGTATCAATCTCGATCATGAATAGAGTGCTATTTACTATAATTACTACAATCTCTATAGGCTGTTATCTTTTAAATCCAGTGCAAAAGGAAACAACAATAATACCGATACTCAACAACACGAAATGCCAAGTGTGGTCTCTTTCAAAGAACAGCAGCAGATTTTTCATTTTCTGCAATTGCAAATTACTGCTATCAGATGAAATAATACAACCAATGCAACAAAAAGATTCATAATTTAAGGGAAAGCTGGCATTGGTAAAAGCACTGTCATCAGCTCTATTACTTGTACTTCAAACAAATTTGGGTGGGAAAGCTTGTTGCTGATGGCACCTAGAGGTGCTCCAGATATGACAGCTTCTGAGATGGCTGCTTGTCCTGTTCTGCATATTGACATCAAGAGAAGTTTCAGAGCTAGACAGTGAATTGATCCAAAAATTACAGAACAATCTGTGAAAGCACAGCTTTAGTCCCACTGATTAAGCGAGTACGTCAAGTTCCAACATACAGAAAAGTATTGATATAAAATGACCAATCACACTGTACATGTCTATTCAGGTACTTTAAAAAATGTTTCAGCCACCCAAGCAAGGAAAAGGTTACCATCTTTGATTCTCCAGCACATAAACAGAAACATTTCAGAGGGCTCAAAGGGTAGCCTTTTTAAAAGAAAAATCTGCTCTTTATTACCCTATGCCAATTACAGCGACTCCAATGCAGAAGCATTCAGAACACAGTCTAAGGAAATGGCCTTCCTATTCAGAAAAGTGTGTAATACTTCAAAGATATTCTTGGCATTCCTCTTTATGAAAACAGCTGAATATAGCAGTTCAAGTTCCTGTTCCTCTCTCCCTGATGTTAGCTGAACTGCTAGAACACTGGGATACAGTTAGTGCCTTTCTGTACAGTGAATATCCTGTTTTTTACACATTATCAACAGAGCAACAAAGAGAAAAACACACAGACATGGAGATGGAGCAGTTATCAGTGATGTAGAAAACATTTAAATTCACATTTCTGCACTACTTGATTCAGATCAGAGGCTTGAATGAACCTGTATGTCTCATACCTTAGGAAAAATGCCCTATCAGGTTTTTGGACTTCTAGTCCAAAAACATTTTAAACTGAACCTGAGTAGCCTTTCATAATTAAAGTTTTGTCAGAGTTGTTTTAACTTCAGCACTATCATTTTATGTTGAAGAACACCTGAAAACTTAAAGTATCTCTGATACAGGGCAAAAACACTCCAGAAGTATGGCGAAAATCTCTGGCATGGAAGAAGTCTTTTTTATGTAGATGTCAAACATTACCAGGCTCTTTTCCCAATATGCATTTTTTTTCTAACTAACTTCAACACTGAAATCTGCAGCTTCTGGAGTTTCGTGTACTACAAGTACCTGCCAAACTCAACAGTACAGCTGCTACTGCAGCAAATTAAGATGAAATACAGGGCATAGAGGCTAAACTGAGTTTTTGTATTGGTAGGGGAGTTATGCTGACAGCACGTTTCTGGACAGAAAAAGGACTAGTACTGTTAATACTATTTCTACATCCTGTGATAACCACAGTATGAGCCATTAAAAACAATATTCCTTGGCTTACACAGTAATCAAGAGTACGATGGAAAGACATTAGAGAATATCATTGTACTCTTGCACTTGGACTAGGAATATCCAAAGTGCAATCCTAATCAGAGCCCATTTGGTTTGCTGCTGTCTGAAAACATTCACAAATCACAGATGCTCTCAGGATTGCGGCTGCTCTTGCCATCAACTCACACAAACAGTAGTATTGCAAGGGCCAGACATTTCAGCTGGTTTAAGTCCGACTTTCAGTTCAGCTGCTCACACATACAGGATGTATTTGTGAAATATGAAACAGATAAAGCAATGGAAAGTTGAAGCAAATAAGCAATTTAATCTACTTATTAAAATTCTTATAACACTGCTATGAATCACAATGGATTCATAGAATCCATAGGATCTCACCATGCATGGGATTTCTCTGAAATCTAGCAAAATAAACTGAACTTAAAGAGTTGACTGGCACACAAAAATTGTTGACTATAAACCATGAGGCATGCAACTTTGTTATAATATAAAAATAAATATCTAATATGTAATACATTTTTTCTAAATAAATATCTAATCTTCTTTTCTTCAACACGTTTCAAAAAACACTTTCAACTATAATGACTAGACGAATGATAAACTCTAAATTACAGATTATCCACCTAAGGACAGCCTATTACGGGAGTCCACACCAGGATATGTCAATGACTAATATGCTGTCAGGAAAAAAATTGCAGAGATAAATTAGAATGCACTACATGTAAAAAGATTGGTCACTCAGACCCTGGGTTCACATTCATTGTCCTAGTCCCTGCAAAACTCCAGGTGGACTCTTTCAGGAAAAGAATGAGAAACCTTGGATTTCCACTGTATAAATTTCTTCTACAGTTGCAATTTTGACATTAACATGTGGGTGCTAAATGAACCTACGTGTTGGCCTATAGGATTCATGTTCACCCCTCTTGCTCCTTGTAGCCAGTTGCTGTCACAGTCTCACAACCAACCTCTGGAGAAGACTAAAAAAGGTAAGTTTCCTATGGATAGCAGCATATAAAGCTATTAGAATAAGAGAGCCGCAACAAGAAAAATCCCACTCCCTTCAGTACGAGGGCAGCCAGCCAGCCAGTGTGTAGTATCTCCACTACCACTAGAAACAGAGAACTTCCCCACAATATCTTGGTTTCTTACTCTTTGTACTTGGCCTTACTGAAAATTAGCACTGCTATTTTGCTTAGCTCTTCAGCTAATCTAAAAACTTTTTTATGCAAAAAGCCATGAGTCAGTAGCACAACACTGAGAAAGAACTTTTTAACTGCTACAAAGCTGGCCAGAAGAATATCATACACAGGGCTGAAATCTACCTTTGGATGTATATGTTCTTAATCTCACTAGAGTCAACAGGAACCAAAGCATGCAGCTTGGGAAATGATTCAGTCCGTTAAATTCATGCAAATTACATACAATTAGTGGCTTCAGACTTTTACTTGGGGGGGGGGGGAAGGAAGATAAAAGAGGTTTAAAATAATCAAAATACTCCCATGTGGTTACTACTGTTTCAATTAGGGCAAACATCAACTCTAAAAAGTATATTTTTAAATCCTTGCATATTTTTTAAGCAACAAAAACATAGATATTAATCAAAAGGTTTTGAGATGATGTTTAAAGACAAACAAAATCCCAATAGATTTAAACTTCCTGTTTCATTTGAAGGTGCAGTTCTTTTTCATTGTAGGCCACTGTGGCTACTTTCAACCTTGACCATTTTATGGTCTCTTTGGATACATGATGTGTATGTACATTGCAAAGGACTTAGAGAGACAAGGAAGCCTCAGGAAACAAAATGCCTCACAGACATGAAAAAAATATCATCGCTATTGCATTTTCTTACTAAAATGTGAAGGATAAATCTCTGATGCAGAGAGACAAATAGATTGTGCAGTATAAATGCAGTGTAGCTTAAAGGTTATAAATAGTATAAATTTGTGATTTCTTTTATTGCTCTAATGAGAATACCAGCGAGATTCCTGCTGGGACAAAATAGGGTTTATGACTTTAGCATTATTTGCGGATGTTAACAGCCAGTAGGTTCTGTGAGGTGCAGAGTACCACCTGGGAAGTACCTGGAAGTACCACCTTACCAATCTTTCCTTGAATGTGTGTCTGAATGAAAGACAGACAAAGTATTATCCATGAATTCCAAATGGAGTAAGATCAGGTTGTAGGCAGAGGCTGTGCTGAACAAGGTTTTTTGTCTCAATAATGAGAAATATTTCAAGGAAAGAGAGTGACACACTATTAACAATATTTTTTAAACTGGTGTCATAATTCACGATCTTGGTCTGGTGAACCAGTATATACATTAAATCATCCTACCTACTTTAATACATGGAAAGGACACATCAAAGGGCATTATGTTAGCCAGCTCAACATCTAGCCAGCAGACAACCTGAATACCAGGAAACAGTGGCACAGGGAGAAGTCAACTCAGAAGGAGTGCGATACCCCTAGGGAGCAGGAATACTAGACAGAAGCTGAATGAAGAGAAAAATTGGGCAGAGGAGTAACCCACTGCTGTCAAGAAAGCCATAGTTCTCACAACAGGAGTGCAGTAGAGAAAATCTGGTTGAACTTGCTACCGCTACAATTTTTAGGAGTTTAGGAACTCTGATTCATTGTATAGAGTAATTAGCCATCTCAATTTTTTAGTGCCTGTTAACTCAAGGAAAAGAACATAGAGTTTGTATGGGAACTCCCTTAAGGTTGGAGGCCTAGCCTTTTGCTTGAGCTATCTCTACCAATTGTATCCCAGCTTGTGTAACATATTCAGTGGAGACACATGCAGTGTCACTTTCAGTAACATCCAGCTTGACAGTGGATTGCTTAATATGTGTGTTTGTGTGTGTGAGTGTGTGTGTGAATTTATAGCCCAGATATTCCCTATATATATCTCATAATGGAGAAGCAGCAAGTGACTTTGGGGACCTAAAGGACATTTTGCAGCTCTTCTAAGTGGATACATAGTCTGCTTTATAAGATGCAATTACTAGTTCTGGGCATATTTGAGTGAAAGTGGATACCTAGACTGGGGCAAAATTAATTATATGTGATAACATACTAACAGTTAATTGAAAGACAGCATTTTCATCTCACATGAGGTTTTGATATTTAAAATTTTATTTTATTTTGATTCTTCTTTGTTCCTGTTTTCAGATGGGGACAAAAGTGTCTTCACACAACTAGAGGCGTGAAAACTCAACAACATATATTTTGGTTCAGAACTAAACTATTTCATTTTAATATGTCCAATCTCAAATGAAATGTTTTGGCAATCCCACATCACTAGTCACTATTGGAGATAGGCCCTAGGTCTCGGCCAGTATGGCATCTCTTATAGATAGAATAAAAACACTCCATGTTGACTTGATTATATATTGTGTGCCTCCCCTACAGTGCTTCACAGCACTCCTTTTCAAACTGATCTCTCCAGCAAGACTATGATGATGACAGTGATGCACTGAGATAGGCCAATGAATGAGACAGCCATATTACATCAGAACAGAGTGTGATGCCACAGGACTCCACAATGTAGAAGAGAACTACATCTAGCAAGAGTCTCCAGAAGAAGGTCACATTAATCCAAAATCAATGCTCAGCTAATCTGGAACATTTTAACTTAAACCATTTTGATTTTCCTGACACAAATAGAAAACTTTTTTTTTCCCCAGTATTTTCCATACTAGAAAGTTAGCTTTTCTGAAAATTGCATTTTGCGTGAATAAACATTGACAGAAAAGGTCCAGCCATCTTTAATCAGCATACAAGTTAGCAGGTATTTGAGCAGCAATGTTGTGAATGCAAAACTCCTAATACAACATGTGTATTGAATGTACTTTAGTAAACAAGAGCCAGCTAATCTCACTAGATTATGAACCTGGGGTAAGGCTTGCTGAAGACAAAACGATTCAAACATACCATTACAAGAAGCACTCGCACCCTTTTCTTGGAAGAGAATGCAACACAAGTTATGTTTTTGGTTGCATATTCTGAACCTTATTGCACTTCCTGCAAATAGTCCTGTTTTCAGTGGTGCTTACAGCTGCCTAGAAATAGAGATAAGGAACACAGCTCATGTGGTGAAAATTCAGTCCTAATAAAACTTGGATCAGCTTTTGAAAATCACACATTTTACAGAAGACAGAAAAAGTTGATACATTTGACCAGCCAACTCTATTCCATACAAAGGTTAAATGCTGAAGAAGAAAAGAAAATAAATCATGACCTTGAGACAAAAAATCTAAAATCTTGGTTAATTTCATGTAATAAACAGACACAACAAGTGGAAAATTTGTGCAATTAACTGTCTACAATTTTTAAAAAGCTGCAGCTATGTTAAAAGGTGTCACTCCAAAATACAGTCAAATAGAATTTGTGAAAATATGCAGTGATTTCTCTGATAAATGTTTCCTTGTATTACTTTATTAAAGAAGGGATGTTTAAATCAATATTTTAACTTGAAAGATAACAAACAATAATTTCTCAGTGCTCCTTCTCATGGAAAACTTTTGCTGGATGGATTTCTTCTTACCTGATCCCTACTTTGCTTGGCATTTGTGTGAATTCCCTATCACCTATATGTCTGCCACAGATTATTCAAATCAGCCAGCATAATGGCTTAAAGCTTCCATAACTTTTTTTATTTCTATAGCCTTCTATATAATAGATGCACACTGGCTACTGAGTCTATAGTCTACAAAGAAGACAATCATTCTCTTCGATTATTTGTGCTCCTACTATTCGGTAAACCACCCGAAAGAAAAAGTTTTCAGGAAAGACCTCTGTTACATAGACTAATCTGGGGTTTATGCGTTACTTTTGCTGAGCTGCCCTGGGAGTATAAAAAGCCAGAACGTCCCATCACTACCTGTTTCACAGACCCAGATCCCTGAAATGCCAACACAGTGCTTTCATCATACCAGTCAATCATACCCCTTTACTACACAGACAAACACAGCAATACAACATATGCTAGTTTTGTAAACGGACTGAGTATGTTTATTAGGTCTTTGCAACAATAAACAGTTTAGGGATGTGAAAAATACCTATTCCTCAGGAGTGAAAATAGGTCTTCTACTTTCTGAGCATTATATTATTAGGAATCACTAATGGGCCTCATTAAAAACAACAACCCCATTTATCTGCATATATATATGCATATGTGTATTGCAGAAACGCACACACATACTTTATATATATGTAAACACATACATGCATAAATAGATCTAAATTAGAAAGGATTTGTATGTATTAAATAGCCATAAAGTTACTTTCTTTGCTTAAGAATGCAACCGGAAAAATGTACGTACTAATAACGCAAAAATACATATGCTGAACATATAAACTCTGCTGAAAAAATGAAGTTTTAGGAAAAGCTGACAGTAATAAAAAACAGACAGTCCAAATCTTATTGCAAATCTAAATCAAAGCTGGGAGACTTGAGCATCTATTAAAGTAAAATACAGGACCATATCAAAGAAAGCTAGAGCATTAAAATAACCAGAAATAGATTAACTAGAATACACTCAATTTAACTACTACCAGCAAAAAAAACAGACGTACATTTCACGCACTGTATCATGTCACACATCACCTTAATTTAGCGAAATTAAAATGAGTTTTCCTCAAAGAAAAGCTTGTATTATGACTATACCTTTAAAGAGCTCATATTTCTCTGTGTGGGCATTAATATGAAGAAAAACAAATGTTGAATCAGGAGTTCTACATTTTCATGCTTAATATTGATAGTTCAGCACTTTTGCAGTTGAGGATTGTAGCAGCAGACACAAACAGGTTTCCTCACGCTTTCCCGCTTATTTTTTAGCACACAGGAATTCTTAAGCACACCGCACGGTGCATGCACAATTTGTAAGGCACGCTCATCGGCACTTCCTCAGCTCTGTGCACCGAGTGAGACATGCTTCAGGTTTCTAGGTGCGTATCTCACGATGATGTTTTAAAATTTTATCACCGAGTTTCCAGGGAACTGAGGCTTTGAATCTATATTTGAAATACCACCTAAACTAGTGAAACATATTGGTATTCCAGACACAGCCTCCTGCTGTCATTCCACTGTTGGCATGGGACAGTTTTCACCAAGACTTAGAAAACCTCATTCAATATTCCTCTCTGGAGGAGCTGACACTTACTGTGAATTCTGCTCTTCAACTTAAATATCAGTGTCTGTGGCAGGCCAATTCTATCATTGCAGATTCAGCATCCCTCAGGCGAGGTCCAACCTTTCTCTCGCAGTGCACCCAGGGATTAGCTTGACTTCCCCTAAATTCTCTCCAGTGCACAGTAAGAGCTAATCTTTCCTGTAGGAAGCAGGAGATGGGGTTGCCATGACAACAGAGCACATTCTAGCAGTGGGACCACTGAGATGAGCTGCAAAGACGACAGTGAAACATGCACTCAGTCTTCCTCCGGGGCTACGGGCTTCCTCCTCTAGGATTTAATTCCCCAGCAAGTTTACTGACAGGCTAGGATGTTGATTATCTGTGCATTTTGCTACAGGGCGATTACTAGTTAAGAATATGGTTGAAAGATCATAGCATTAGTTAATGAAACTGCCATTCCCGCTCATGTTAAATTGCTGATTTTATATGCAGCGGGGCTGTTTTTAAATCGCTACTTGTTCATACATATTTGTCCTATACTTAGTCAAGCCTAGTATCTCACTCTAATATAGGAAAAAAGTCACTAGCCAAGTCCTGCGCTTCAGCTTTGGTTTTGCTACATATTAGCCACACTGTCTTTCTTTAATGGTTTTACACTCATAGACATACGTGCACACAAAGAGCACAGTATAACATCTGTGTTTGAAGCTGTAAGGTCTCTGGTGATGGGGGAGGGGATGCTGACAAAAGCAAATCATAGTGGCCACGTGTCTTCTATAAATGAGACAACAGCCACAGTAAGCTTTGGGAACATTGTTCATCAAGGAAAGGAAAACTGAGTAATCCATATTGTAAATACAAGCTATTAACAGCCCTAGAATAATGTCTGGATCTTACGCTTGAAACAACTTTTCTCAGTGGCAATAACAGAAAGCTTTTATAGTCTCTACATTTCAATAATTTACACATTTTTTTGTTGTTCAATCATATGTTCATGCAAATTATTTTTCCTCATGTTTTAATTTCTGTTAGAAAAAAAATATATAACATGCTACTGTGGTAAATGCCTGGAGGCTGTAGTGTAATTGTGTCTTGTGTTATTTCAAACACAGGCAAAGAACATTCACATTAAAGAAGCAGTAACTTAGAGCGTAAGGGCCAGCCTCAAATCATGTTTTCAATCATTCATTTACACAGAACTGATTCCTTTCTCCTTTGTGCCTTCACTCTTGAGCATGAAATCTGTGTGGATCCACACATAACACAGCATCAGCAGCTATGATAGATCACATCCCCTCAGTACCTGTAATGATGCTGTTTCTGAGCACTAAGAGCGGTAGATGAATCAAATCTGAATCCACTTCTCTCATTAGAAATTAAAATGAAAAGAACCTCCATAACGTTCTCTGACATTTGAAAGAACCAAGAGGTTGCATCTGAGCCAAATTTCCTACTGGCTGGGCAGATATATAACAGCTTTCCCTCTAGAGCAGGTTAGATAAGATAGTTGGTAGGTTAGTCCCAACGAACCTAATCTTAACAGACTAGTATAGCTGGGAACAAGGTTTTGGCTGGGGCGGGAAAGTGCCCTCTTAGGGAGGCATCTTGGTGCTTGCAATGGGTAAGTACGTTAATTGATAGGAAGCTCCAGGTAGAAGGATGGGTATGTCCAAGTTGGGATCTCTGTGGGTGGACTTACCATCAAATTACCTGTTTTTACTGGTACTACACTGAATGCATTTACAATGGGGAGCCCACAGACAAAACAAACAAACAAAAGCATACAATTTATTTTCCAGCATCAGACATGGAAACCTTGACAAAGCACCTCAGTGTTACACAGCTCTTTCAGATTTACCTTATTTGGACCTTAGCAAGACTATATATGCATATGTACAAAATAGCATCCTCAAAATATACTGGCTCTAACTATTCCCACAGCTTGCTATGAAGATGAATTACACTACACATACAGCACCTATATTTATTATCATCTAATTAGCATTAGGTTTTTCTTTTTTTTCACTTTTCCACTCATGTTCTGTGTAACTGGAGAAATGCCAAATCATGTAAACGACATATGCTTTTGCTTTTGAAATGATTCAGCCAGAATTCCCAAATACTGAAAAATCTTTGGCTAAATAATTTTCAGCTCAAGAGACAATATTTTACACCCTCAATTCCACTGGGAAACACTGATATTTGTAGGCATGCAAATTGGTTTTGAGGAAAAAAGGCATATAATCAGATGTTGAATGATGTTACAGATTTTTCCTGTCATATGCTGTCTTTTCACAATGCAAAAGGAACAGTTAACAGCAAGATTAATGCAGTGAAAATAGCTAAACTACCATTATGGTTAATGAAAGTGAGGTTGTTTCTTTTTTGTTTCACAAACTATGAATGTAGAAATCAGTAAATACTGTCCAAAGAATGCAAACATTCCTTGCTTAACACTCATGTACAGGACTTCCGTTCGATAATACCAAACCTTGTATTTCTAGAAATTCAGTCTTTTAACCCAATACAAAATGTAAGCACCATATTCCTTTAGTCATTAGATAGTTGATGGATTTCCCTGCCAGCACTCTAACCAAGTAGCATGCAGTTGCTACAATGGGTCCAAATTAACCTCGAGCATCTTCTTCCCACTTCAGATGGAAACTTCTTGGGTTTCACTTCAGATGAATAACCTAATCATTGGCTCAGCAGAGACGTACCCTCTTACATACACGTGGAGAACCAGAGGCACTTTAAATTTGCAAAGATCAGACATTTCCTGGGGCATCGAAGAGCTTACAGCTGTCTCTGTTGCATACGTTCTCTGGACCCCGAGAAAGTTTTTCGTGAATTCATTTTGAACTTGTAAACATAAGGAATAAGGTAAAATTAAAAGTGCATTTAAACAGTCTATCTGAGTAAGGCGCAACACGTAGCTACAACATGCTAGGAGCAAAGAAGGATGGTTGTTTGCTCAGAAGTGTAGTACCCAGCTCTAGGTCCTTAGCAGAAACAAGGTGGTACCATTGCTCCCACAGGCCTGCTCTCCCAACACCTTTTTCAAAGGCAGAGGCTACCCTTTACTGAGGGTAGAGTCTGAATTTTGCCCTCCGCCTTCTTGTTTGGGAGGGCAATGAGAGGTGAATACAAAACAGCCACTTTTCCTCTGAACAAGAGAGCCATAGTTTAAAGAAAAGCTGTAGGAGCTCAGAAGACACATCTGATCCTGTTTCTGGACAAATTCAAAGGCCACAAGTGAGGATTCTGTGGGTTTCAAGTTTAAAATCAGCAGGAAAAAAGGGGAAAAAACATATTTGGGTCCAACATGAAAAGTTAACATCACAATGTGAAGGTTTCTGTTTTGATTTCCTGTCTTTTTCTTTACTATGTTTAACTATAAAACCACCACTGAATTCTTATCTTTATTGTATATAGTTTCTGTACACAGCTGTTCCCAGAGTGCTTTGAAATCGCTGGATGAAAGGAAATATCCATCTTTTTTTTAGAACTATTCATTTGAGATTAAACCATGCTAAATGCTGAGCCCTGAACAAAAGGTTTAAGCACATGTAAGTCTTGCTGGAACAAAGCTACAGTGCCCAGCACTTTACAGGATCAAACCCTTGATTTGGGGTTTCTAAGTCCTTAATTCCCTATCCTTTCCTTTCTCTCTTTTTTTAAATTTGTCTTGGTAACTCAGATCCCATTTTTGTCAGATAAATCCCCGATATGAAACGTTTACTGTCCTTCAGTCCTGGTGCTGTGAAAACAACAACAAACAAGAAGCCTACACCAATGCAAGCTGTACCACCACCTTGTGATAGCACTCAGTTTTGATATTATAAGCACAGAACTCATGATGCAGAGCAAATAATCAAAATATACCTAAAGATGTAAATGAAAATTTTTGGTTTTGCACTTCAAAGAGAATAATAAAGCTGTTCTTAAACACAAGCTTATTTTATTTTTGGAAATGTATTATTTAATTAAGCATTTTTCAGCTGTAATTTTATCCACTGGATCATTTAAGCAATTGGGACTTGTTTCCTATATCCCTAAGACTGTTTTCTCTATTTGTGGTTCCTCTCAATTCACTGACTTTACTCAAGGTTTACAATAAAAGTGAGTAACAGCAGAATTAGGATCAGTTCAGGCTTTTTCAATCAAATGGTTTTAAGTGATGATACATTTAAAGAGATACAGTTTATGCAAATATGAATGCAGATACAAATGTGCAAAATGATAAAAACTACTCTGATTGCATTCTAAGGGCCAAGGTAATTTACATAGAAAACTAAACCAGCCTGTGTTTAAACTAATATCTTTTTGTCTTAGGCAAATGCTTTGAATTTTGGATATCACCAAATGTAGAAGTACTCACTAAGGGATAAACTACTCCATTGTGAGACGCACGCTTTTCAATATCAGACAAAATTATTTCTATATTTCTATTCTACAGACTAGGTTAGAAGTTAAGGTACAACAAGATGTTCCTTTTCCCATGTCTGTAAGATTAGTTTATCATATTGGGAGTGGTACAGAGGCACAGCAAAGATAAAACTGCTCTTTCCAATGTGTGTTGTTTACGCATCTAAAAATTGAACTTCATCACTTTTTAAGCAAGCAATTACATGGGCTACTTTGTGGCAGTACAGTTGCTAGTGAGCGAGACCAACAACTGAAGATTACACCATACTCATGTCTGATAAACATTCAAAAATAGAATATATGGAAAATGACAGTGATTTTTATATACAAGTTTCTCTTTTCAGCAATGAGCCCTTACTATCCATTCTTAAAGACTGAAAAAATAGATACATGGTGTCCTACTCTCTTGTCCATGACAATAGCCAACATCTGGGAACTAGAGACAGGAACTAAGAACAGAGTGAGCATACTTCCCTGGCTTACTCTCCCACCATTCAGCTACCTTTACATTAGATCACTCCTAAACCAGAAATAGTGTATTTTGGCTCTATCGTTAGCTTTGTAGAGCA
The DNA here is from genome assembly GCF_040807025.1 of Struthio camelus. Taxonomy (NCBI): domain Eukaryota; kingdom Metazoa; phylum Chordata; class Aves; order Struthioniformes; family Struthionidae; genus Struthio; species Struthio camelus. The sequence continues at coordinate 141,928,783 of NC_090943.1, read as the reverse complement.
CACTAGGAAGTAAGCTCTGGCCTTAGGACCAACTAGTGCAGACCGACTTAAGCCCATGCCGTACAGAGCTAGATATATATTGTATTTAAATTAAATGTGATCTGGGTACTATCCCAAAAAAGCTGCATTTAGTACCATGTAAATCAGAAATGAAAATATTCAATAACATGAAACCTATTCACACTCTGAAACAACACAGCACATTTCCAAATCTGTTTTCCAGGTTCAGTGCTATTGCCTGTTGCACAGTGTTAAAGTATACTATCTGAAATTATTTCTTCTCTGTATCTGTTACTTATAATATCTACATTTAACTCTATTAAAGAAGCTCATTGATTTTTGTTTAGCTTTTTTCAGGTGAATGTTGCTCTAGGATCTGTGTCTTTGTCCATAATCAATCCCAATAGGGGAAGGCTAGCATCATGTTAGGCTTGTCAGACAAAAAAATCAGAATGACCAGCGTATTTATTTCTTTCTTCTCCTACATACACTCTCTTCAGTCTGACTTTTTCAGCTAATTTTAAAAATCTGAGAAAGCTAAGAGTTTATTGTTCAAGTATTGAAAAAATTAAAATAGTACATCTGATTAAGAAAAAAAGCCCTAATCTAAATTAGTATTATGCAGGTAATTTCTAGTTCATTGCTGATATTTATGACATTATGAGATATTGATTAAACTTTAAGCATTACCACCAAATATGCTAGTGCTTACCTCTCCTTTCTCAATCTTATGTATATTTTTCCCACCTGCCTGTTTCCCATCCAGCAGCAGAAATAGCTGTAGTTGAACACGTCTTTTAAATGCATAAACTCTTTTCCATTACCTCAAAAAAAATCCACAGCATAATGCAATTTTAATAGATATTATCAGCGTGATAAATGATTTTTATAGTGCTCATGGTTTTAAATAAAATTAATTTTGCAAGCTGCATCAGATTTCCTTCCTGTTACTCCAAATCATATCACTACAGTACTTTGGATGACCTACTCTGCATTTCTGTGTTTGAATATGTTTAGGTCCATTTAACATGAAGTCTGATTTTCCCTGATGTAATATTAGGTCTTTCGAGAATTTCACAGCTTCTGTTCCCATATATCAGTTTAAGTTAATGTTAAGAAGAAAGACACTGAAAGAACCTGGAAATAGTATGCAACAACACATTGTGAAATTACTGAAAGTCCTGCAAAAAAAAAAAAGCTTTGAAAGACCACAAATGCATATTTCCTGATCGTGCCAGGCAAGAATTTATATTTAGTTCTCCCTGAATAGCTTTATGAATTCTAGCTGAGGAAAATATTTTAAGTAATCTCTATCTTAAAAATCGCAATGAATAACAAAACTTATGTATACCACATTGTCTGATGATGTTTTTCCAGAAGCTGCCATTTATAACAAACAGAGAAGTGATGCCATGTTAATGGCCCAGCAAAGTGACAGAAAAGCATCTGAGCTAATTATCTCTTAAATTCTATAGGTGAAAAGTACCAAGAGTACCAAAATCAAAAGTGAAGCAGTTGATATTCTTTTTCATTAAATAGCTATAAAAGGGGACAAGAAAGATATGCTAACAAGCTCTGGCTTGACAAAACATCATAATCAAGGAACACATAGTACGAGAAAAGTGTCAAATATAAAATACTCAAATTTTCATTCTGTTTGAGTAGATGTCAGAAGATTTATAAGAAATTACTCGTATCATCCCATGGCTATTGGAATGAAAACTGGGGAAGAGAATAAGGTACAGCTAAAGAAAGTGTAAGCTGTAAAACATGATGCTTTTCAAACATCCAGTTGCACGGTCAGATCTATGGCTTTTTAAGCACAGCTGATCTGTACTGGGATACCTACTTCAGTTCTTTGCAACTAGGTGCATCTGAGAAAGACTTGTATGAGATGCTGAAGTAACAGGAATTTAAGAGGACACCAGTTTAAAAGCAGAAGTATGAAGAAATCTTGAATCCCTCCCGCTGTTCCCAGCTGGTTCCAAAGCTCGGTTAGGTTCCATCAGCAGGAACATAAGGAATAATTCTCTAGCCCTGTTAGGAATAACAGCTAAACTCAGTTTCCAGGATGTGGGGGCATTATGAAATTGTCATTTAAATTCTTATCTTACATTCTGAGCAGAAGAGACAGCAGCTGACTGATTCAATATCTCAACTGGCATTACACTCAAAGGATTTTATGAGGAAAATATTCCAAGGACACCTGCCCTGCAGTGAATCACTTATGTATTGTAGAAAAGAAAAACAAATAAACAAAAGTTGGGACATGAGAGCATTGCCTGGGTCATAACCTTGATTGCGTACTCCATCTGCTATCTAATTCTCACAGATAGACACTAAAGAAGAGGAACATCTCACAGGGACAGAGCTGAAATGATTCCCATAAAACTGATCTATGAGTATTCATTGTACAGGAGGAAAGTGAGGAAAAGGGGATGTTTTATCCACAGGGTTTTCTAATGCTCAAAGCAGCACATACTAGGTATATACAGTAAGGCAGCAGACAAAAACAATCATGTGAAGACAATGACTGATATCTTCTTCCCTTTCCTGCTTTGAGAAAAAGAAACATTTAGTCAATGAATTTGTGAAAACTAACTTCCACTATCTTGTCCAACAGTGAGGAATAGCAGTACCTGAATGAATTTCCTTGGACTATCTATCCTAAGACATCAAATAAAAAAATGAAATGTAGTCTTTAAGTCTTAGCTGAAGTGAAAACTTTCCCTATTGCATATTCCCAATGATGGTTTACAATTGGTCAGCAGTACATTACCAGATTAAGCATGATTTTTATAATAAGGAAAGTCCGAAGGCAAAGTCCATTAAAATCTGTGGGAACTGTTGCACTGATCTGAGCAATCTTTGGATATGGCACAGCTTGCGAAATTGATGCTTTCACTGGAACAGCTTGCTCACCATGAAAAAGGCAAATACATGTTTTTAATTGTATGCTCTAGTCACAACAGCATTAATATATTTTGTATATGTGACATCTGAATAGCTTGATTAATCTTGTTTATTTAGTATCTAGTCCAGTGCTCATTGATGTCATGAAGGCTTGCATTAGGTTTTGAGTGCTTCAGATACAGGAGGAGAGGACGATTTGGCATTCACTATAAAGGACAGTCAGACTGAGACTTACGAACTGGGCTGGGGGACACTTGGACAAACAGTTGCAGAGGGATTGCTCAAAACTCCACTGAGCGACAAAACAGTGTTGGGCTTCCATAGTGCAAAAGTGATTCTAGTAGAAACATACAGCCAGGACTAGGGGCTGGCGCCTCAGTCATGCACAGAGGCTAATGTGGGTCCTGCATAATTTATCCGTTTCCAATGGGTAACATTAATGGTACTGTGCCTTTTAATTTACGAAGTGAAAAATATGCAAAGTTATAGTAAATGCACATTAGGGTGTGGTAGCCACTTGCTGAGGAATCCAAGTCCACTCCCTTCACAGTCCTTTATCCTGTCACTGGTGGCAGGACTGTGCTAAAACAGAAATGCTAACCAGCCTAATACCCTCCTGCATGAGGCACAACTGATGAGGCTGACACTGATGCCAGCCTATCCCCAGTCATGCAATACAGCAGTGAGCTGCATGGATTATTACTGTTAGCTCCTGTCTATGCATCAGTTCTGAAACTCCCACCAGGAAACATGATACGCATCTTGTAATTCAGGAAGACTGCTCCCCCCACCACCCAGATTACATAAAGCCTTTGTTTACATCAAAATACGAATGGTAAAATATGTTCCCCTACATCTCCCGTTTAAAACTGGAAATGATTTTCACTGAAAGAAGAAAAGTCCCTTTTATTGTTTTCAATCCTTTTTCATATTTCCTAAAACCAAATCACTAAGAGGACATGGCTTCACAGAGAACCATTTCCAAGGGCCAGCGTGTGCTGGAGGGTACTGGTTCCCCAGTCAAAAGGATGGATGTGTGGTTCTGGTTTGTTTTTGCAAAGCTAGTCCACTTTTTTGACATTGCTCCTAGGCATGTCTTGCAGGGCTGCCCGGGACACCTGCGTCTCCACCGAGCTCTGTCTGTGAGGCATGCGTGAGCGTGTCAGTTCTTGCACAGAAGAGGGAGATGAGGTTAGCGCAAGCAGCCAAGCTGGTGGGTCCAGCTGCAGCTGGCAGCTGCATGAAGGAGCGCTTAATGCGCTTAAAGTGCCCTAGTGAGTGTTTGGAGAAGGCAGGCACATGCCGTTCAGGCAGTAGTTCTCTAACAGTTTACTTTTTCTTTTAAATAACACCATCAAACAGAGCCAAGCTTTTGTTTTAAAGAGATTCTTCTTGCTGTTTGAGAAAGGTTAAGGAAAAGAAAGTGAGAGAGTGTCAGCAGAGTCCAAGAGGGGAAGTAAAGAGAGAGCAAAGGGCATGTGGGCAGTAAGAGCCAAAAACTTCCTATTCTTTGTGTTCAAGTAGCTTTTCTTTTGTTTGTTTGCTTGTTTGTTTTTTTAAGTATTACTACTGCATTAACACTTACATGCCCTGACTTACATTAGGTTACCATTATGCCAGGCATTGTACACATGCATAGTAATAAACTCTCTAGCCTAAAGGCTCACAGCCTAATCAAGCAAGACAGCAAATAGGTGGATGTAAAGCACTATTATCACCTCCACTTTCCAGAAAGGAAATGAGACAAAAAGAAATCAAGAGACTTGACCTATGTCAGAAGTAAAAGCAGGAAACAAACCCAAATCCACTGAATCCCACTTCTGCATTCCCTCCTCCTACTATCAGAGTGGGGCTTGCACATTGGTTACTCCTGTAATGATACTTCTGCTGCTCAGCCAAATTCTTCTACCATCTCAAAAAGGACACTTTTTCAGGGATACTTTATTTCTGACAGACCTGTTTGATTTTCTGTGCAACCACTGGTGCATCTAACAAAATATTTTCTTAAAAAAAGAGAGCCAAACATCAGGAGTAGCAAACTCTGAAAAACCACATGATGGATGAAATGAGCGTTTTTCTACAGAAGTATTCAGGTGTCTCTGAAAGAGCGGAGTAGAATAGATTTCTTCACTATCTTTTCAGTGATAGCTTCACCTGATGGCAAGATGCATATTAGACAACTAGGGGAGGTAAGACAGAGAGTGAGGTAACAGCCAGCCGCTATGATGGTTCATAATGATAATTAGCACAATGTAGATGCAAGATCAAACAGCATGCTCTCAGTAACACAGCATACAACTGAACACTACCTTTTCTTCTTGTTTTGCTACAGGTCACCTGTCTGCTACTCTAGTAGGAGAAGTGAATCTCCTCAATGCCTTCATGTGCAGGACGTTTTTGTTTGCTTGTTTGATACTATAAAGGGTGTACTCTCTAGCATTTGAAAGACAGAGGTGATTCCTGGGTAAAGACAAGCATTAAAACACCACAACAATTGAAGCAAATATTCATCTTGCCAAATCTCCCAGTCCTAAGCAGATGTTGAGGAAAAGACTCGGCACAACAGGAAAATATATGATGATCCTTCTCCTGGTACACCTGTGCCGCTTCTAGCAATCAGCACTTTATGGCCTTTTCCGAGTAAAGATTAGCACAAAACTAGTAAATAGCCATTAATTGATCTAGGCTTCAAAAATATGTTCCCTTCACTTTTGAACCTGTTTATACTTTTGGCTTCTCCAACATTCTGTGACAATAAATACCACAATGTAATGATGTGGTGCATGCAAAAATTTCTTTGCTTTCTTGTGATCTCACTGCCTTGTCATTTTATTAAGTGTCTCAATTTTCTACAGTGTGAGAAGTAGTATAGAGTAATACCATATGCTACTACTTATGATTTTATAGAATTCTGTCACACCCCTCCCCAGAGATCTTTTTTTCCAAATTGAGGAGTCCAAGTTCAATTAATGACTCTTTATTCCGTGCCACCTTCCATTCTAGTCTTTCTTCACTGTGCCTTCTCTAAGCCTAGAACATCCTCTGCTATTTTTGGTTTCCTACCATCATTTTTCAAGATGCAATATTGCAAGAAAGTGCAAAAAAACACATAGAAGATAACATGATAATGAATTCTTATCCAGTACAAAATTTTCTTTGCAGCATTTAAACACAGTTTGAAGAAGCAGCAAAAATTTCAGTTAATATTTCTTCATAATTGTCCAAAAAATCAGATCAAGTTATGCCCAGAAGAGATTCAGCAGCTGCAGATCCCAAAGTTCAAACCTGAAACTCTCCCATATAAGACTACCAAACATGTACTGAACATAACCTGTTTCAAACACATCATATGAACTGGATATGCAGTGCAGTGTTGACCTCTCTGCATGTAGATCCAGCAACTCTCTCGCACACTTTCCGCCATAACTTGCTAGGCATATATCTATCAATTGTGCAGCAAGTTTGCAAAAAGGCCAGTGATTCCAGCATGCACTGAATGTACCACACAGTGCTCTGTGCACTAACAATAAACCTGGTGTACTTGCTACCTGGTGTACTATGCTACTTACTGTGCATAAGCAAGCTGTTTGTGAAGCTAACACTCAGCAGGTCTGATGGGCTGGACTTACACTACAGACCTGCAGGATACACATATAGGTATTTCCAGCTAAGAAATTCCACACAGCAATATGGCAACGTGCCTTAATCTCCTCCCTTGTCTGTAAGCATATAAGAAATACTTGCTCTAAGAAACAAGAAATATCAGCAAACACATCACACATGACTTCTGCTCTGGTGTGGTAAATAAGGAGAATGCAAGTCCCTAAGGAAGCTTAGTCCCAAACAGTATAAACTGTATACAACATATCTTACACACACAAGCAGGCAAGAGTCCAATGCTCTTCAGTCAGTAAATAATAAAGCATCAAAAAGGGGATACATTTAACTGTGCCTCCATATTATAGATACCATAGTTCAGGTTTTTAGATTTTCACAGTATGAAAAGATACTGGCAGTCATAAAGTGGCTACTATCCTAAGAGATCCCCAGGAGAGTGAAGTTGTTGAGGCAGCATACTGCTTCTTAGGGTAGCCTCACGGGAGCTTCAGTACATCTCTTCCTGAGCTTCCCAAGGGGACAGCAGTCAGACAACCTCACTTCAGCATCCTTCAGTACAACACAAACAACATAATGCAGGACATTCACTCAGGACAAGCAGACAGCCACTGTCAGTGTCTCATTAGGCTGTCATGGGAAGTAAAGGCTTCAAATACAGGAATATTAGTATTCCAGTCACTGAATCTATGTTACATATAACAGCCATTTTTCCCTGCACATTATATACTTATATCACCCAATACCAGAGGAAAATCTTTTCCAACGCTTGCTTTCACTCAGCTTCCTGCACACAAAGCCAGGTCCTGTTGGTAAGTCAAAGGCCTGAGGGTATTCTATTCATAGACACCTTAGCCTTAAGTAAAACGTACAGTATGTTGATTCAGTTAATAAAACCTGCACCAAAGATGGCTTTCTCCAGCATATTATCGACATCCAGTTCACTCATTCTCTGATGTTTAATTAATGCATTTAATAAGAATATAGTATCCAAATAGTTTAAGTTGTCAAGATGTCTGATTTCACACGTAAAGTGAATAGAACTCCAGCAGATGAGATGTAAATCCATAACAGTTTCCCTTTTATTATATAAAGTGCCTCAAAATGGGAACTCAACATTCTCAGATTACTCTCTTCCTATATATATATATTTTTTTTTATCTGTATGCATACATATATAAATATACATATATCCTGAAACCTATATTTTGTTACTAAAATGTATTTTTGCTTTTCATTCAGGTGTTGCTTTGGGTCTTTGAAAATACATTGCTGCTTACAGATCTCTCCCAAATAGACAACATTTTCTGGAGAATGGAAACAAAAAACCAAAAACAAACAAAAAAAAAGCTTTTACAGGATGCATCTCAGGATGTTTCCATAGTGAATTCAGTCTAATGTGTTAGATGCGTCTGTGAGCTTGAAGAAGGGCTGGAATCTTGTAAGGAACAATATTCCTCTCATTTACTCCTAATGCCTGAATTGTTTTTGGCTGAGGTCCCAGCCAAAGACAGTGGTGAGCATAGCTAGTGCTAATAAACTGTCATTTGACTTCTCAGCCTTTCCCCACAGGGAAAGGAAGGTAGAGGATGGAAATTTGCCACATTCTACCCACAGGAAGGAGAAATAAGGTGCCTTTTCCTAGTCTAGATATTCCTTTTTTCTTCAACCCTACTGTTTAAGGAAACAGACAAACAAAAAAAACTGTTCACACACTCCTAACATAGATTCAGGCAATAAAGCTGAATTATCAATTCTGCGGCAAGTGTTGCTAGGAATTCAAACATCTGGAAAAAATGCCATACTGACTCCACCCCTGCCATATATTTCATATATGCCATACAATTTCATTTAAACCCTATATTTTAGAGCTGAAAAGAAAAATATTTCCATTAGTTTTGCTACATTGAGACTTTGTAAGTAATGCCCCATTAGCCTCACATAGCTTACATCTGCTTTTACTTAAATACAAAAAACATAATAGCCCATGATGATGATGTATCTTGTACTTTTTCTCTCCCTCACACTAATCATTTTCAGCATTCATTCCTCCCAAGTATGGGATGTTCAGGAAAGCTGGACAGTCCTATCATTTTGCCTGTTGCCAAGCACTGTAGGAACACCTCAGGGTTATATAAAAGCTATCGTCACTGCAAATTCTGTATGAGGGAACCAGCACCAGAAAAATGTCTGGAGATTACAAAGACAGAGATAATAATAATAGTAACAATAATAACTTAAAAATAGGTTTTTTTCAAACAAGTCTTCCAACACCAGATGAAAATAGATCAAACCTGCTTTTATGAGCTCAGATACTAGGTGAAGACAAAATGGCTGGAAAATGCCATCTTTGTCCTCACATTTCCCAGCTACTTTGGCTATGTCCATTTTGCTGCATCCAGCTTCACTGACAAGACTCCTTTGGAGCCCTGACGGCAACTCAGAATTGCCCTTCCTCATCAGAAATCCCAAGGGCGTGTAGACAGCAGCTCCACCACCTGCTCTCCCCAGAGGGGAATCCTTGGCGGGATGCAGGGTCCAGACTGGGGCAGTGAGACATTCTTATACCTCCTCGCACTAGCTGGAATGAATCTGATCTTTTGTCTTTTGCATAAAGGACTTAAGTGGTTCTTGCACTAGTCAGTGAGGAAAGCGAGGATGTCCTTAAAAGAACCAATTCTATGGGTGTTTCTTAAAGAAGGAAAAAGCATTGCCCTCTTTACGTGGTAATTTCACTTCAAAGTGAAAGAGGATGAAATTGAAATGTTTCCAGAAAGGGCAATAAATGAGAACGACCTTTGCATGACTTATGCACAGAGTGGCCCTTTATACAACAGTCTACCTAATGTTTCAAAAAAAAGCTTTTTCCTGGGTTGTTCTATACCCACACCAAGCACTCCAGCCAATAAGGAGAGTATGTGGAAACCTTCTCAAATGTTAAGACTGACAGATGTGGCCACCAGAATTCTTTCTGTGTTATAATAAACAGCCTAGAAAAAAGATAATTTTACAGGTTTTCCTGTTCTTTAGATGCCAGCCATCTGCCACTGTCCTCAAAAACACAACTAATTGAAGTCACCACACCATTATAGCCCTCATCCTTCAGTGAGTCAAGAAAACTATCCAGAAGATAACATAATGCTACCCTAAGAACAGAGAGAATACAACAGTCACAGTACGGTCAATACAAAGTCAATATTTCAATACAACACACAATACAGTACACGGTCAGTATTTCCACTGAGATTCATCCCAATTCAGCAAAGTACCTGCCTAAATACACATCAGCAAAGTTCTCTAGATGTGCTGAATGGGGCCTCATTTGTATCCTTAGGAAACAGCTGCTAGCCTGATTTAAGTGACATTACCTATGACACTTCCTTGTTTCAAGAAAGCAAAAAAAATTATCTCTCCCCACTTGCCAGATACCAAATAGAAAGCACTATCAAGCAAAATCTGTATGACACTTAGCATGACAAACACAAGCTTCTGTTTTGCAATTGGTTTAGAGCCATGACAAGGAGGATGTAAAAACATTTTGCAAAACAGGAATAGATAGTCATATTTAATTCTAAGTCAGGGCTCAAGTGGATCTTCTCATGCCCAGTTTTGATTCCCTGCAAACCGTAGATGACCTCAAGAATTATGGGGCAAATACGACTTACCCCTTTTTCTTTTGTTTGTTTTGACGTGGAAACAATATTTTTCACCTGCTTGTATAGAAGTCTCTGGAGAAAAGTTATTAATGTAATATATCACCCCATTTGTACCAATGAATACATTCCTATAGTTGCGCTAAATTACTAGGCCTAAAGGAAATACAGTAATCTAATTCATAGTTGTTAGAAATTTAACAAGCATCATACTAAGAACAATTTAAAGAGGGTTTGAAGATTGTTCTGTTGAGATATAAAAATAATTCTCAAAGGCAGATGGAATTCAATAATGTCATAAAAAGTTATTAATTGTAGAACAATTTCATTAAAATATGGTCTGCTGCAAGGTTAACAGTTAAAAACTATTCTACCTAGTGAATTTCATTATAATATACTTACTGGGAGAATATTCTTGGGAATCTTTTAGCTGCTTTGTCTTTCAGTTACGAATTTTACATTGCAACTCTTTCCTACTCCAATAAAATACTACTTAATTAAAAATAACACTAAGAGGTTAAAAATTTAGAGAATTGAAAAGACATACATCACAAAGCAAACAATGTTTAATGAGAGGCACTTTCTTTTGGATGAAACATAACATTTTTAATACTTGCAGAAATAATTGATGTTGGCAGAATTTTGATATCAGTAGACCTCTAGTGGTTATTACAGTAATTGGTGATTACCTTACTTTTTTATACATTTTCTCCAGAAAATAAGGAGGAAAAAACCCTACGAACAAAACTGTGGCAAATTGTTATTAGAGCACAAAAACTATAATAAATGTCTTATTTCACAACCGTTACTAAAAAAACACTTTTGAATTGAGAGATTTTTCACTCTCATTCATGAATGCTGCTTCATTCACAATAGCAAATCCATGTATTTTCAATAAAAACAATTTCCAATTTTATTGAAAAGCATACTATTAAAACTGGCATGCTAAGGAAGAAAGATATCTTTGGCAAAGGCCCAAATGGAGAATAAAGTCTTTACCAGCAGTATAAGTTAAACAGTAGTTGGTAAGTAATCAGATCTTACCTTGTGCTTGAAAGAAGTTAATACTATAAGGTCAAATGAAGAAAAAAAAAAAAACTCCTAATGAAAACAGATCCGCAATGGAAGCAAACCACATATATTGAAAAGGGAAGCTGTCCACAGAACACCTCACTTTAAATCTAGACATGTTTTAATTGTAATTAATGTAGATCTTATAGACCATTGATCAAAGCACAGTCCATCACTCTTGGTCACAATGCTCAAATCCACACATGGAGAATATAAAGGTGGATAACTTGGGGAAAAGGAATAGAGCTGTCCTTTCAAATCTCATTATGGCACTGTCCCCAAAGCCATATTAGGAAAGGCTGTGTCAGCTCTCCCATCTCAAAGCCCATTTTCAAGAAGCTTAATTCTCAGCTGGAAGTGCTCTCCCAATGTATCCTTGCAGCCTGACAGTTTCATGATAGAGAAAAAAAAGCCTTAACTCTAGGTCCCTGGGAAGACAGGACACCGAGCTAAACACACAAAGCTTGTTTCTAAACAGCATGTTCTGTGTAGCATGCCTACAGATAAAAAGCTAAACAGCACTAATTGTAGTAATGAACACTGTACCTATAAATACGTATGTTCAGATTAATACTGATATGTTCCAGTAAACAGAAAAAATATGTAGAAAAAGTATTTTCAAAGTATTCAGGAGCCCAGTTCTCACTTGTTTAAATAAAAATTATACACAAATCTGAGTCAGTAGTAGGTATTTTAAAATTTCCTGAAATTAATTCAAAGATATTTGCCAAACCCTTTGAGAGAGGTATTATATGTTGAGTCTAATCTGAGGGATGTGAAAGCACGTCCTCACTCTCCAGCCTGGGAATGTGTCCTGATTCTGGACACCACACTGTCCCTCCTCATTTTTCTTACTGCTGGGAAGAAGCCAGGGTCTGCACATCAGAACTGACCTACAGAGGGCTCTGGACAGGTTCCCAGTCAGGACTGGGAACTGTGGGCATGAAAACATGTTGCATATACTTGCCATGTGGTTTAGTTAGCCATGACTCTAAGCGAGCCATAACTAGAGTCAGCCACAGTCAGTATTTGGTAAAATATCCATTTTAATGGTTCTTCATTCATTTTGGCTAAATTGTTGCACTTTGATGCCTATGAGCAGGTACCACTGTAAAACAGATAGGAGTACCTACAATCAGTTAGTAATGAAACTAGTAAATGACAAGCCCTGATCACCGCTGAAAAATTAGGCTGCTTGCAGCCTGCAGTTTATTGCAGTTTACTGCGATTGATTCTGCCACAGCTTTCCTCTATTGGGATCGACTCACATACTCTGCTTCAAGCATTGTGAATACTGCTATATTTTTCTACTGTAATTATAAAGAGTAGTTATAAAGCTTCAAATGTCAACAGAGAACGTTGTGATGAATGTACGTAAGCCAGCTAGAGCTCGTAATAGGTGCGAAAGTAAATAAACAATTTCTTTTATTACTTTCATACTATTTTTGCTATGCTGGATGACAATTTTATAAAATTGCTTTTCCAGACCTACATACAAGTAAACAGACCTCAGTAGACTTGCAATGGACCTTAGTATGTACCCTATGAGCTGGAATTTTTGGATGACATGACATCTCTCTGCATTATGACGCTATAAAAAGCGCCAGATAGACAAGTGCCTGTGTATACATTTTTTATCTTTCTCACACTTATCGAAATGAAAGGGTCAGGCTTTCAATAAAATGCAGAATGGCCTAGAGAGGAAGAAGACAATCTACATTATGGTATCTGGATGTAGGTCATCTTACTCTTGCCATGTTATTAGTTAAAAGACTTCGGTGATATTTAGGCTTAACAAACACTTAATGGCCAATTTAGATGGTATTAAGTATCTTTTCCTCATAGCAAATCCAGAGGGAATTGAGGGTTTTCATTTCCTCAGCAGATGCACTCAGCATCTTGCAGTATCAGTTAGAAAGTACTATGAAAATTAAATGTTCATTGGCCGAGTGCTTCCCATTTTCCCATTTAAGATGCTTCATTTTAGTTGGTTTTCACATCCTACTACTTTCAGATGTATTTTAGGTTCAGAGTAGCTATCATTTTATCTTCCTCACACAGTGTTGCATCTTCAGTAAACTACTAAATCAAAAGCACTCCACTAAGTAAAATCTCTTCATTGGATTCAACAGATCCCTGTTGTGACCTCATTCATATGCTGGTGAAGAAATGATTCATCATATGTACAATCGCAAAAGTCAATTATTATTTAAGGGACAATACTGTGCACCTTTGCATGAAATCTACTGCCTTCTCATGGACCTTTGTGCAAGGTGACTTTCACCACCTAAAATTATCACAGAAAAAATGTAATTCTGCATCTGCTATCTAAGCATCATACAAAAATTAGTTTCTATATATAATCTGCTACATTTGTGTACACAAAGTCAGAAAACAACACTGTTAGAAGGTTAAACCTGCAACCTGTCACAGGACTTTTAGAAAGAATTGAAAGTCTGTGTAATCAAAGACAAATATTTTTAATGACAGAAACACTGTGGAAGCTAGTCCAGAGAGACCTGAGCACACACAGGGAAGCACAGTGATGTAAAATATGTGCCAGGGTCAAGATCCTTCTCTTGAGGAAGAACTTCCAGTAAACACTCATTGAAGCGATTTTTGACTGATTACTGTAGCCTGAGCGGTTCAGAAAGAGAATGTTTAAAACATTTGCAGCTAGGGATTCTTACTTTCAAAGAGTTCAGCAGATGAACTCTTGGCCGTCTACGTCCAATAGCGGTCTATTCTGATAGGATGATGCCTGTTCATTATCAAACCATCTCTTTGCCTAGGGGTGTTGCCAAACGTGTTAATGATAAGTTTGGCTGAGCAACCTGTATAACAGTGGAAACAATATTACACTGCAGAAACTTTGTGCTGTGTGCCAGCAGTGATAACATGCCATTGCAAGGCTGGTTGCACAATGCAAAATGTAATTTGTATTTTTATGACAAAAAAAGAAGATTTGGTTAATTTATTTATGAGGATTCCTTTCATTGCTGAAGTGTATAGACAGCTACAAATTGGAAACTTTACAAAGTATATTAGATCCCAGCATCTAACAAGTTTTAGGTGCAGATACCTTAGAAGTGCACTGTTCATGATTCTTTAATCTCTATTCAAATATTATTTTCCATTCTCAGTGTATCAGTCTGTTCCTCTAAAATCAGGAAGCATGCTGTCTGTAAATGAGATGAGCTTATATCTCAGATGATTCTTTACAAATCCTGCCAAGATAAAAGTTGGTCCAAACAGTTACAACTCCTACTCCTTACTTTGCTGCTCTGAAGCTTTCTCAGAGCCAAAAGCTGAGGAAAGCCAACCCTCCTGGACAACCTTCAGCTCTTCCTATGTTCCTAATTAGAGTGCCTTGGAAAGAGAACAACAGAAAGCTATGCAATAAGGAACAGTTTCTTTAAACTACCTCATACTAAGCATACGAGTGCACCTACTTCAGTGTAAAGTCAATATGGAGTCGAAAAAATTAAAACTGAGTAAGTTTAAACCACCTTCGTAACTGCTTGAATTTGTCCTGAAACGGAACATGAATACTCAGAGTGTCAGCAACTTCCACTTGAAAGATAATAAGGAACAACTACGAGTTTGAGGCATGCTCTGAACTCAGCTCATTCTGAGCTGGCTCCAACCCAAGGCAGACCCTGCAATAGACTGAAGATTTGGAATCAGAATTGCCAGTGAAGATATCCCTCTGTTGATTCTGCTACCAAAATGTTCTTTGCATTGCAAGGGACACTGGTACTTTTCACTATATAAAATTACTTACTTTAAGGAGGTGGATGTGCAAATCATGAGACTCCAACACTGCATAATAAAAAGCTACACCAAGCCAAGCTCTGGAACCTGGGTTCAAGCTTAGACACCATAGCCATTTTTTTTAAACCAAGGTCTTTAAAGGCTTCAGCAATGACTAGATTTAAAGTAAAGAACAGAGAACTCACTGGCATTTTGCGTTTATAGACAAAACATAACCACACAGGAACTATGTAGGTATAAGGAGATATATATCATGATCCAAAATCCCCAAGCAAGGCCTCAGCCCTGCCTTGAAAACATTAGCACTGACAGCTTCCACATGGCTTTTTATATAATCATGTCATACAGCAAGCAGAGCTTTTACTACGGAGAAAGTTTCTGGTCTATCTTCACAGCTATCCTCTTCTTTCCTGTGTGAACATGTCCCTAAAAATGCCTGTCACACTTCATATTGAACTGAGCTGTAGCATGCAGAAAACCAAGGCTCCTACTTTGGATATCTTTGGCCAATCCATATGTTCAACCTATTCTCATATTTGGCATGTTTAAAGAATCTAATTTAGAGTAGTAAAGACCATCCCAGAAGATGTGGGTGGATCTTAAAATACCATCCAGAATTCTGGCTGAGTCTAAAACCTCCTCTTTAACATCAGAAAAAGAAAAAAAAAACTACATATAGTCAGTGCTGAATCAGCGTGAACATCCAGGAAAAAACCAACTACAAACCGATTTAAGTCGTCAGGGCCAAAACCCATCTTTTCCTTCCACAGGCTAGTTACATTTGATTAAAGACTAGTGCAGATCTAGCTTAGAGTGGAATTTTATCCACTAACTCTAGTCTCTCCCCTTAGAGTTTATAGTATCCAAAAAATCACCATCGCCTCCTTTCACTCTCACAGAAAGAATATGTCAGTAATGTCCTTTCTGTTCTCTAGCCATTCACAGGAGTTCCTTGACACATTGCTTACAGCCTTTGATAAATTCCAACATCCACAAACTGATAACTCGATTCATAAAACCGTATCTTTTAGACTATTTTGTTTTCCTTATTTCACAATCTGCAAACCATGTTCTGGCTTTCAGTCACATTACCGGCAAATTTGGGTATCTCCGGGTTCTAAATAATATATAATACTCAAGGCCATGGACATTCTTCTTTTGTCAAAGATCCCTCCTTGCCTCAGTTCCCCAATTCCATTAGCCTTCTGATTTAACTAGGAAGATATGAGAGTAACCTTTCTGAGTCTTGTTGTCCCTACTAATAGATCTAAACATCCCAGATTAATGATGCTCTGAGTCACTGGAAATTGTTGTCACTTTTGTTGTATGGATGGGTACATTTGACAAAGACAGTAACATTTCCTCAAATGCTCCCAATTGAAAATGCTTCCTTTAGCATTACTACCTAGAGCAATAAAACTACTGAATCAGGCCTTCAGTTTAAATGCACAGGCAAACACCCTCAGATTGCTTTGAAAAGATACTCCACATGTGCAGGGTGGGTGGAAGAGGTGACAGTGTCTCTTCTGAAATATAGACGACATAATATAGCATGCCATTTATGCCATGTTACTGACTAGCTGTTATTTCAGAGCAGATTTTGTTGCACTGAAATCAAGCAGGAATTTACCACAAATTTCCATTTAGCTACTTTACCACTTTAAGATTGGAATGGAGAGCGGGTGGACCTCAGCAGGATTTCTTTATTACCATTGCACTCTGGACTTCTAAAATGAGCTAACAAATAATGCAGTGTAAGATTACATTTTTCTTACTTACAGGGATGCGGTGACAACGATAAACTATCACAGAAATCAATATTGTAGCCAGAAAAAAATAGCTGTTTTTAACAAGCTGAGAACTGCTTTTGGTATAAACCAGAGTAGGCTCACTGAAAATGTGATGTAAGACATCTAAATTTACCTGCACTGCCATTATCCTTTCGCACTCTGGCAAGTAATACTCTTTTAAACAGCTTCTCCGTTAGATGACTACAAGAGAACTTACAAACCTTCACTAAGAGCTGCTCTTTCAAAGGCACAAATGGCAGATGAGTGCTCTCTCACCTGCTACCTCTCTGAAAGAATTACAGACCTAACTATCACTTACGTCTCTGCCAAGCTCCTCACTACTGCCTCTCTTCCTATCCTCCAAACAAGTCTTTGGAAAATTGTTTTTGCTTGCTTCTCGAACTGCACTTCTCTTCTAGTGCTTAGAAATCTAATCCAGAAATCAGTATGAAGATAGCTTGCCTTTTTTTTTTTTTTTTTGCTCTACTCCAGTCCATTCTCACAGAAGTACATGCCAGACGTACAAGCACCTCTTTCTTTACTACTACCATCCTTCTTTGATATTACATAAGTTCCCATTGCCAAATATCCCAAATATGCAATATTAATGAGAAACATTTCAGAACATTCTTAGACTGAGAACTAAGGAATATCATGGAAATTCTTTCTTTCCCCTCAAACACTCGTCTTAAAGACACAAAAGCCTCAGTGTCCCTCCCCAGTAACTACATCAGAGTGTGGGAAAACCTTTTCATTATCACTCACTCACTCCCCAAATCACTCCCCAATCTGTAACTCTTCTCAAGTTGTCTTGATGCTTAGCTGATAGCAGCACTCACAGAAAAAGTTGCCTTTTAAAAATAAAGGTGGCAGATGAAAGGTGGTGGGAGGAAAGAAGTGCTTCCTGATCCTCTCTCAGTAACAGGCACACCCCAGTCTTGTTGTTGGTACCTTTTAAAATGCTATGCTATTGACTGCCCAAGTGGCCATGGTAGCAAAAATAAATAATCTTCCACCTGTAATGAGCCAGAAATTACCTCCTTTCTTTTTTGACACATGCTTCATGAGCTATTGGTTTATCACTTCTCACCTTGTTTACCACAATCATCGTATTTAAGAATGAAACCACCTAAAAAACAGCTCTAGCTAAATTATACGAGACCATTTACTTAGCAGTAGCACCACTGGAATAGACCCTGACAGGAAGCCCCTCAAAAGCAGGGCCTGTGCCTGTCCCATATTGTGCAGTGAAATACACAAAAGGGCAACAGGTTCCACTATTCAATGCTAACTTTATTTTTAATAAATGCCATTGGAGATAAAACCTTGTCAAACTGGGACACTCAACCCCTGCCACTACCTAAGCACTCCTCCTGGCCCTCTGCTCTTCTGGCTCTGTCTCCAGAATTCACTTCTATTCACATGGCAGTACACCTGTGTGTACAGCCAGGGAGAAACAAACGGTAAGGCAGCTACCACATACTTATAGAGCAAAGCAGAATAGGTAAAATTGTACCGCCATTAAAGGCGTGGAAGAGGGACAGTCTTAAATCTCAGCAGAAATAATGAAGAAGGAGCCAGAAGAGTGGTTTTCTCCTCATTTTCTTCCTTAGGCTCAAAAAGTAATTAATTGAAGTATTCCCAAGCGGTAGTCAAACAGCATGGGGGACCAGATCCCTTCCTGGCCCAGAGGACAGGAACATCTTTAAAGAGACTCATTGTTACTCAGGGAACTCTGAGGGCAGAAACAGTATAACGACTAGTACAGAACTGCAGAAATGTAGCAGAAAGAAGTATGGAAGGTATAGGAACTCAGAGAGAGCTTGGCTAACTGAATGAATGAAAGCTTAGCACTTGTGCATAAACTACATTAATGGTTTAATTAAAGATTCAGTACCAATTTCCAGTACTTCTGGATCAGTTCCACTGCTCAGAACCTCTTCTGAAAACATGAAGGATGAAACCTGGGCTCCACTGGAGTTTGTAGAACATCTTGTCATTGTCTTCAGCAAGGTTGAAATTGCACCGTTATCTTTTGGACGTGATCGTACCAAACACACATTTCAAAAGCCAAGTCACTAGAAGTCAAAGTTCTTTTGAACTTTTGAAAAAAAGTATGATCCTCAGACAGTTATCTGAGAGGGATGTTAAAAAAAGTTACCAGTTGTAGAACTCTCAGCTTTCTTTGGTGAAGAAGGTGCATATAGGCCTGTACACTATTCAATGATTATTTACAGATCCCTTACAAACAAAGGAGTCTTGTTTAAAAGAGATTTGGCAGCACTTGTTGCTTCTATTTACTTCCTGTCTCTCTAGAACATCTGACTGCTCTCACTATTTGCATCACCTCCTTTTGACAAGGGCCTACTTTTCCCACTGGTGGCAATTCACATTAAGAGCTCTTAAGTCTTGCAGTTTCATCTCCTTCATAGGCTGAGGTGGTGTCAGCTCCCTTTGGAATAACCTTCCAATAGATACTTCAACAGTGTAACTTAACAAAACTACCACATGCCTATGCCTGTAAGTCTTTAAAATTTTAGTACATTTCATATTTTGATTCTTCTTCAACTTAAAGCAGCTCCTTACATGATCTTTTTGGCCACAAATCATTTTACCCTCTAAATCCCTCATATTAGCCTATTTTGAAGATCTATTTTCTCATATAAAACAATAATTTTGTGCAACTAAAATGTCATATCTCTGTTTTGTTTCCTTTGCAGAAAGAAATCCATTCCCTCACTGTATACATTCCTTAATTTCTTCTCCCATCAAACCAGTAATAGCAATTATTGCTGCTAAGAATTTAAACTAGTTTGTTGATATCATGATTATATCAGTGTTTCTCAAAGCACAAAATCAAATTTTCTAATCCATTATCATCCCAAAGCACATGTTATTGTCATCTTTTTTAAAAGCTGCTAATGAGCCACATGCTTTTTCTGGTTTATGATGTCATTTAAGCATCATTGCAAATGTGATCATTCACCAAATGTGAAATCCAAGTTTCAGGGTATGAAAAAACTAAATACAGAGGTTTGAATTCTACATCCCAATCAGAAGTAATTATTCCTTTTACACAAGTTTAACAGTTTGTTTATAGCTAGGATCTTCAAAGCAGTCTTCCAAAAGGGCAAGAAGGAGGAGCCAGGAAACTACAGACCTGTCAGCCTCACCTCCATCCCTGGAAAGGTGAGGGAACAGCTCCTCCTGGAGGTCCTCACTAAGCATGTGGAGGACAAGGTGGTGATCAGGAGTAGTGAGCATGGATTCACCAAGGGGAAATCATGATTGACCCATCTGATAGCCTTCTGTGCTGGAATGACTGGCTGGGCAGAGGAGGGGAGAGCAGTGGATGTTGTCTCCCTGGACTTCAGCCAGGCCTTTGATGCTGTCTCCCATCACATCCTCATAGGGAAGCTCAGGAAGTGTGGGTTAGATGAGTGGACAGTGAGGTGGATTGAAAACTGGCTGGATGGCAGGGCTCAGAGGGTTGTGGTCAGTGGCGGCGCAGAATCCAGTTGGAGGCCTGTAGCTAGTGGTGTCCCCCAGGGGTCAGTCCTGGGTCCAGTCTTGTTCAATGAATGACCTGGAGGAAGGGACAGAGTGCACCCTCAGCAAGTTGCTGATGATACTAAACTGGGGGGAGTGACTGACACACCAGGAGGCTGTGCTGCCATTCAGAGGGACCTGGGCAGGCTGGAGAGGTGGGCGGAGAGGAACCTCCTGAAGTTCAACAAAGGCAAGTGCAGGGTCCTGCACCTAGGCAGGAATAGCCCCATGCAGCAGGACAGGCTAGGGGGGTTGACCTGCTGGGAAGCAGCTCTGCCGAGAAGGACCTGGCATTCCTGGTGGACAACAAGTTAACCATCGGCCAGCAATGTGCCCTTGTGGCCAAGAAGGCCAATGGGATCCTGGGGTGCCTTAGGCAGAGCGTTGCCAGCAGGTGGAGGGAGGTGATCCTGCCCCTCTACTCAGCCCTGGGGAGGCCTCCCCTGGAGTACTGTGTCCAGTTCTGGGCTCCCCAGTACAAGAGAGACATGGCACTGCTGGAGAGAGTCCAGCGGAGGGCTACAAAGAGGATGAGGGGACTGGAGTATCTCTCCTATGAAGAAAGGCTGCGAGAGCTGGGCCTGTTCAGCCTGGAGAAAAGACGACTGAGAGGGGATCTCATCAATGCCTACAAGTATCTGAAGGGAGGGTGTCAAGAGGATGGGGCCAGCCTCTTCTCCGTGGTGCCCAGTGACAAGACAAGAGGCAACAGGCACAAACTGGACCACAGGAAGTTCCGTCTGAACACGAGGAAAAACTTCTTTCCTGTGAGGGTGACAGAGCACTGGAGCAGGTTGCCCAGAGAGGTAGTGGAGTCTCCTTCCCTGGAGATATTCAAAACCCGCCTGGATGCGATCCTGAGAAATATGCTCTAGAGGACCCTGCTTGAGCAGGGAGGTTGGACTAGATGATCTCCAGAGGTCCCTTCCAATCTCAACCATTCTGTGATTCGGGGATTCTATGATCCAGGACAGTTATTAACAGGTTCATTCTACCTTGTGCTCAGGGAACAACTCCATCTAATAAAGCATATGGGATATAAGGACTGCTAGAAGTTCAGTAGACACAGTCACTAGTTCTGCTGGAGGTGCGCGAAGCTGACTCCCTGACTCAGTTCACAAGAAAATTGGCTTGTGAAAAAGGGGAAATCTGAAATGAAACCAAATGCCTGAGGAAGAACTCAAGATGCCAATATCCCCAAACTAAGAACTTCCACAGCAGAGATTGATCGCAGGGCAATGTTTCTGCTGGAGAACCATGTTCTAGCTGCAAGGTATTCCAGCACGCTGATGAGTTGTTATTTGGTGGAAACGGAGCACAACTTCCTAGAGCTGACCTAAGGGATCAATTTTCCTTCATTTCTTGCATCTAAGCCTGAAAACTGTATATTGCAAATGACTGGATTCTTCCTTTATTTTTATGTTAGTTTTTATCTGTATTTATTTTAATGGGAATGCCAACCTTTAGAGTTGAGATTCTGGATGGATTTCTCAGCATCACACCACAGTACCTTCCACAAAGGTAACTAAGTGGGGTGTGCTCCTCCAGAAATCATTTCCCCAAATGTTTTGAGCAGCTGATAAAGTCTGTTTGGCTGGAAGAATGTTCCTTCAGTGATCTGCACTGGCCAAGAGCCTGTCTGGCATGCAGCAGTGAAGAAACTGCCTGAGCATCACAGGTCTCCCAACAAGTTGTTAACAAGTCAACAAGTGCCAAATAAACTTGTCAAAGAGCCTGTCTGTATTTTAATCTATGTTGATGTTGAGTCTGATTTTTCATGAATTTTTCTGTCTCCAGTCAACTTGTAAACTATCACTTCTACCTTTCTTACAACAACCAGACTATTAGCAGTGATGAATACTTGGAAGAAACAACTGAAGTTCAACCTATCCTGAGAATTTCAGAATTATTACACCATTTCTTCCATTTCATTATTAAGAAGTGCTAGAAACAGTGTGTCTCTCTGCACCAGAATAACAAAAGAATAACAAATATGGTTACTATTTGGCAACATTAAATCAGTTGTTTGAACACACTGCTTCACAGGTTTCAGGAAAATAAATATATCCACTTCTTCTGTGTTAAATATTAAAAAACACTATAGTGCTGAAAGTTCTACTTTATTTTTGTAATCAAACGACTTGCATCTGTTTAGCAAATGACTCCTAATTTTAATCATTCAACATTAAAAATACGTCACTAAATGACAAAAATTTTAAAGAAATTTCCATTTAAGAAAATCTTTCACAAGACAGCCCAGTGTCTCTGGGGAATTTCCTGTTACATAAAAAAATAATAATACTTAATTAGAATATAATACAGTAAAGAATTAACAGCTAACTTTAAAGAAAATTAAAACACATGGTTTTATCTCCCTTTTACTGAAATAAAAATGCTCTTTTAGATTTTTTTGCATTAAAGGAAATAGAAAAAAAAACCAGTGGAGTCAGTATCTAGTTTACATTTTATAGTAATTAAGAAAAAAACCTCTTACCTATACTGCAAGGAAGTAGGTCAAATTCAGTCAAACAATCTGGGCACACAGTTCCTGCTACTGTCAACTGCTATTTATGGAAAGGATGTACTGGGCAAAATGACTGCACTGGAAAGCAAAACTAAACATCAGAATAGCCCTCCTTAATTTTGAGGCATGTAGAAATGGGAGGAAAAAAGCCTGAGAGATGGTAAGATAGCAAAGAACAAAGAAAACCAACCAAAATCCAACCAACATTTTTAAAAATCCTGCTAAGCTTAATTATAATGTTTGGCACACTGAAATCAAAAGCAAATTGGCTCCTTTCAATACCTGCGTCAGGAAGAGATGGCTTGGTTGGTTAGCATCATTTCCAGAATGAAATATCTATTGATAGAGAACCTGTACAACACTGATACAAAACGCAGACCTGTTTTGAAGGTGTAAAAGGATACAGGTCTGAGGCTAGCTTTTTACACAAGAGTAGATTCCACTTACCACTGGATTGCTCATGCAGAAAAGAAGGGCTATGATTAGAATGAATGGTCTGCAAGCATTTTAGCATTACTTGTGAAAAGATAATACTCATTTCTGAGCTATTATTGGTTGAAAGTATTCCCTTATGTAATTATGCAACAATAGCTGAGAACTTGATTGTTACCAACAGTTAGTAGTTTGTTGTTAACAAGCCAAACATGACAAACAATTTTGAGGCAATTATTGTCATTACAAGCCACACTCAATTGTTCAAGGCAAGAGTAATAGAAAGTGACAGTTGTGCAGCTGGGATGGTGGTGCGGGAAATGTGATCTTCCCTGGTTGCAATAGACCAGTCAGACTGTAGCAGAGAGTCTGCTAAATGCATAATTCATGTTTAATAATATTTTAGTCTGTAAATTACAGTATAAGATTTTAAAAATAACAAAGGCATTAAAAAAGAACACAAGTTATAAAACAATGAGAGGACATACACAGTTAGAATTAAAATGTAGGGAGAGAGAGGACATTTAGCACAGCCAGCTCACAAGATGCTTGCAAACTTTTATCTAGTAAGTGAAAATACAATAATTCTACATATGAAAAGAGTCAACTGTCAAAACAGCCTAGTTGCTACACTTACATGTGAGGGGTGCTCACATCCAAATCCTAATTTGATACCTTTTGTCTGATCAGGCTGATATATTCAGTTGGTGAGGTTCTGGTCTCAGCCATGCATTCACTTAATGACATTGATACGGAAGAAGGAAGTAGTATCCTCCATGGAGAGGCATTGCTGCTTAATACTTACAATATTTGAACTGTACAGAGAGTCAAAGGAAGATTTTCATCTATCATACAATGGAAGTGCCTTGTACACCAGGCCAGCACTCTGAGCACAATGCAAATATTAGATCTCTCATAAGTAGCCAGTATATTAAAATAGTTGATTTACTGAAAATTCCACTCAGCTCATCCTTAATGATGTTAAGGGCTAAAAGTTTTTAATACAGTTGAACCAACATTTAAAGTTATTACACGGGCTCAATACAATGCATTATCACTGACATTGTAACAGTGCTCCACAGTCATTATAGTGCCACTTGTAGCACCTCGTGCTTTTGCACTGATATTGTATCATCTCTAAAGAAGTCACTAAAATGCCAGTGGAAGTAGATTTCTCCAGTTGCCTTGCTTTCTGTTCTTGTTTTGGAATTTTTTTCTTCTCTCTTAAATACATATGTTTGTGCAAATCAAATTACATCAAAGCAAATCTGATGGGCCAAATCACCCAGGTGTAGCTCCACTGAAGCAAAATACTACTATTGGTATATGCCAAGTTCCTGAGCTCTCTTTAAATCTGCTTAGGTGAAAAATATTTTCTCTGATAGAGTAATACATTATAGCTAACTTTCTGTCTAAAGAAACCTCTGCAATTTCAATATGAATAAGACAGTACTTCAGTTCAGCCCACAGGCTTATTCAAAAACATGCATATGTGACTGCGCTATCTTTTTCTGTATTCAGTAACGCATTCGGTGTTTGTGAAAGGCGGCAGATTGACAGCTGCAGAGAAGAGACCTTTGCTTATCCTCAGAACAGACTGGTGGACAGCAGAAGCAGAGACCTTCTTCATTCTGTCTTGCCAGTTTGCCTCAGCTCTCATCTTTGGGACAAGGTTGATACTCTCATTCAGTCTCTACTACTTCTGCTCAGTCTCTCAAAAGAGGGGAACAGTAAAACCCATTCATATAGGTGAGCTCTCCTGTTCAGGGAAAACTAGAGCACGATCCCAAAAGACTACACTTCAAATTATATATTATTAGCACAGCCCTGATGTTACTGCACCTATCCTCTTCTTCTTCTCTATTGCCATGACACAGATAAGTCTATGTCTTAGATTTCTTACACAAGATATCATTCAGAAGACTAATTTATTGAGTCATCCATAGTCACGCGAAGTGAGATTTTAGTCAAAAATGTTGCAAATTTCATTGCTCTAGCAAGTCTGGAATGTTTGAAAATATCAAAAAATTCAGTCAGCTCTCCTGATCCCAACTTGAGTGTAATTTTAAATTGTTATCCATTTAGGAAAAAAAAAAAAAGCAAAAAGCAAAGTATCAATTTTTTTAATTTATTCTTTATAAGCTAACAGGGCTACATCTTGCATTCTTAATCAGCACAAACCCTCACTATTAAACAGAAATTAATTTTTCTTTTAGAGTAAAATGCTTATTACCCTTGCATGTCCAATCCATTGTATAATTGTATGAACATAATCAGCAACCTTTATACCATCAAAGTTGTGTTAGTAGTGACTTAAAATTGCAAATAAAATCTATCAAGCAACAGAAAATTCTAAAAATTAAAAGTCTTTTTAAAAGTATATGAGATTTTGGACAGGAGAACTGTCAGGCTGGCAGGCTGCTTTTTATTTTAATATTGCTGTTAAACCTTTATGGCTTCCTATGGTAATCACTCCATCCCATATACCATAGAAATGCCATTTCATTAGTTCACTGGTGCTTTGTTTTGAAGCCTAAAGAAATCAAACTGTTAAGTAAAAGACGTCCAGACTCTGCAAACGTTTGAATTAATTCTCACTGGGTCTCTACTGAGGTCGAGCAGACTCAGACCTCATACACAATAAGCATACTTGTACAACTTTCCTGTGCCTGAACAAAACTAAAGTCCCAGTATCCCTTAATATACATTAATTTTGTAACTTAATGTAAAATAACTTTTCCAAAGAAAATTCACAATTTACAGCAAAGAGATTGCAACAGGTTTAGCGCTGAGGATCTGCTGCTCTCGTATGGCCTTTATTTTCACTCACTTTAGTCAAGAGCAGGTCCAAAACACAGGCAGCTGTGGAGAAGATTTACTCTAGTATCCTCCTTTGCCAAAGTATCTTCACTTTGGCCTGCACTTGATGCTTGAACCCATATGTCTTGCTTAAATTACTGTGTGGAAAAAGTCAATATTTTAAGGCTGTGAGTCCAGGTTTCAGTGGAATAAAGATAAAAGCAGAAAGAAGTACTGCAGTGCAACCAGTTCAGAAAGGGAAGAAGGATTAAAAACTTGACTTGGACTCAGTTCAGAGAGAACAAAACAAAGGCAAGCATGGGAACGGCAAACTGTACCATTGTACAGACACACATTTTTGATAACTTAATCAGCTAATGTTATTTGTTTCAGGTGAAGCTGTTGAGTAAAGATTATAGCTTTACATAGGGAGCAAATATGTAGATGACTGACTCCATTACTTCTTCCGTCTACCACAAACACCATATGAATGAATGAAACAGTTAAAATGAACAACCACATCTGTTAAATCTATAGTGCAGAAAGCCTGGCAACTTGCCTAGGGAAAAGAACTGGTACCATCCAAATGACCACAAACTACCTGAAGGAATAGTTCTCCACAGCATTACAGCACATTTGCTCAGTGCTGTAAAAAAAAAAAAAAAAAAAAAAACCACACACAGGAAAGGCTTAGTAATAGTCTTCCCTTCTTAGTAATAGCCTTCCCCTTACAGCATAACCCCTTTATACGTTGAATAATGACATATTTTATCATAGCTAGCAGCTATAAGAACAGTCTCTATACAGTGTATGTGAGAAGCAGTTTTATATAAATATATATACATATATAATAGTATCATTTTCTAAAAACTGAATTGAAGAGCAGATAACCCCTCCACTCAAATCATTGATAAGTTAAATGTAAGCATTAATATGTTTTGGTGACCTTAGAAAAGTGAGAAATGCGGAAAATAGGTGATTTCTCCATCTTGCACTGAGTTACAGTGTAGATCAAATAGTCTCATCCCTGATCTTTACTTGATAACTCACATAGTGAAAAATAATACATTTAATACACAATTCATCCCCAAGCCTTGTTACTTGCAAGAACACAGCTGTGTGTGTTCCTGATTTCCTTTAATCAGAGCCACCTCCTCAAATGCACGTCTCATGTCTTGATAACTAATGAACCACAATAGTAAGCCAGCAAAACATGCTCAGGAGCTTTTCACAGGGTACCAGCTACCAGAACGGGCAACAAGAAAGTCCCATTGACCCTCAGCATGGCAGACCTCATTGGCCCTCTGACTGGCCAATTTAAATGTCAGTTTTCACTACAAAAAACACTTTGTATAGGCTGAAGTACTGAATCTCTAATAAAAAAAATGCACAGGCTCCTTTATTTCAAACCCAGTTCACAAACCTTGCCTGCTGCCTGTGGTCTGAGGCAAGGGCAGAAGGTTTTGATCTGGTAACATCAGAGTCCCTAGAGCATCATCAGGAGAAAGGAGAAGCAGGCAGCCAGCGAGCATGAGTTTTGCCTGCAGGTGAGCGATACGCAGGCTTCTCTCCAAAGAACCAGCTGAGGGCAAGGAAGCTGCAGCACATGCAAGGAAGCAGATAGAGCACGGACAAGACTGGCAGAATATCTGTACGAGAAAATACAGGCAAGCAAGGGGAGAGGATGCAAGGGAGAAAGGAACACTTCAACAATTTGCAGCCTTATTCTCCAGCTGGCTGCTAGGGAAAGCAAGTCTGAGGGACTGCTAACCGGATAGCCCTACCTTGTTCCCAACTGGGGAATGAACCGATTGCAAATTAGAGCTGCTTTCCTTCTCTAACTCCCCAGGGAAGAGCAGCAGCTCTTTTCCACCTCCTCCCCCACAGTTGCAGCAGCCCTGCAGGTGCTCGGGATGCTATTTTCAGCCATTCACCAGCAGGTGTGACTCAAGGCCCTGTTATTTAAAAGCACACAAAGGCTAATTTAAAGTGGGAGCTGTCCTTCACAGTACTGTTGCAGCTTGAGTGCTATGGATATCATTCACCAACTCTCCTCACTTTTCTTTTTTTATTCAGTTCTCCTTTCCCTTTCAACCAAATAAGCCTCAGCACACAGGCAAGTCTCAGGACTTCTGCGCAGTTCCCCTGTAACTATTCCATCCCTTTCCATATGACATTCCAGCTGGTCACCATTTTTACAACCAGCACCCATCTATTATGAGTACACACACACCCCTTTCCTCTCTACGCCCACCTCCTCAGCATTACCCACCTACCATGACACTTCTGGATGAAGTGTACTACTTCCAGCTGATATTGTGGGTTGCTCTCATACTTGCCTTTATTTTGCTTAGGTTCAAACTACCTAACCATAACAAAATAGAGAACACTGAGTACTAGACTGGAAGACTTTGAGAAACCTCAGGTCAAATTTTCTAGTGTGAGCTCTGCAACAGAGTCCCAAAGCTAAATATCTGACTGAATACAGTGCAAGTATAGTAAAAAATAAGAGGGTATGAAATCATCTTTTTCTTTTTACGTAGATTATCTAAGCATTCCACTATACTCCGATAAACTGAATTGGAAGAGGAGGCTTTCCACCTCCCCCTCAGTGGGATGACTTGGGTCACAATGGCAGTCCTCAGGGTATGCTGACTCTAGTTATATGCTAGTAATAAATCAGCCTGAAATTCACAGACTAACACTGATAGATGTCTCAAAATATTCTCATACAACCTTATATGAAAGGCCATATACACATAGTGATAGAACAGATCACTTTTAGGTACTCTGGGTCTGTCACTCATCCATCCCAGGCAGCAATTTTTCCAGTGATTCCTATTAGCATATCAGCCTCCCAGTGAGGGCATGTTTCTGGCAGCAGATGCGTGCTGCCCCATTGCGCCACAGACACCATTCACAACTATGTGTGCATGGACAATCATACACAGCAGTAGGTTTTCCCTTGCCAGAGTGCTGCAGATACATTTCAAATAAGTAAAACGCTAGGCACTTTTGTCTGCAGACTGAACACGGTGGCTGACAAATGCTCGCAGACCTATAAAATAGTTTGAGGGAAGGGGGAAGGAATCACTTTAGATACATGCATGGTTAGGTGACCATTTGGGCGTACATGCACTACATCTATTATTAAAACTGCAAAATTTTATGGTGAAGGCTGGATACAGAAGTGATTCAACTGCTAAATTCACTTAAGTTCCCTTTTGTCCTCCCTCTTTCCTATTTTCACTTCCTTCCTTCTCCTCCTTGTTCATTAATTTCTTCTGATTTTTTTTCCTGTACTTTCCTATAATCCTTTTCCTACCCCTTCTCATATCTTTCAGCTCCTCTTTCAGCCCCTTCTTTTCTATCTTAAAAAACAATAATGCTGTAACTAGCCACACTCAAGTTTTCTGCCTGATAACTGGTAGCACTGGAAAACTGTGAAACACAAAGAGCTGCTATTTTAAACCTCTCTATCAGCAGATGTTTTAGCCAGAAGAAGCAGCAGAAATAGGTTTGCCTTGGGAAGGTGAGCAAGTACCATACAGGAGAGAAGGAAGGAAAGCAGAGAGATTTAAAGCAATCCTGTAAGATCACACTACCTGGAGTTAAAGGCCACAGCACATTTATTTGCTATAGATTTTAAATATCAAGTGACAGATTCACAGTGTTTTACTTCTCTTACATGTGTTCTAATATGTTTAGATGTGGCAGATGAATCTGGTTACAGCAGATACGAAGACCTGAATGACAGCCATTTCTTCATAGGTTATTGCACTGAGCTATAGTTTTTACTTCAGGCACACGTATGCACACATTTACTATTAAGAAATACTTTATAAGTGAAACGCATGAATATATACATGCTCTAAAGCACAGTTTTGTACCAAAAACTAGATACATAAAAATGGCACCTCCCAAATTATCCCTGCAAAATCTTAATTTAGCAGTATTATTGTAATGTATTAGTTTGAGGGCACCAAGATAAAAGGCAGCTGTGGTTAGAATCTGTCCTATGAAATTATCAACTTCCTCCTCCTTTATTTGTCTAGAGAGCAACAGAGCACAAGCTCCTACCCACAACCAGATGCTATCGCACATGCCACACATGCTTACCTAAATAGCTTAGAAATGAACAATTTAAGAGGATGCATAAGATGGAAAGAATCCACCTTAACTGTCAAATTCCATATATTAAATGTTCAGGAGAAAAAAAAAAACAGCACTTCCGAATTAACAAACATGATCAGGAAATTACAGAGTAACGTAGAGTAACATGGTAATATGTTAGCTTTAGTAGCTACAGAACAGCCCTGCACTTTTGGGTGCAGGCTACTGTGCCATCTACGATCCACTGTAGCAGCCTGTAGATAGGTTCTGTGTGAGCACCATTCTCAAGGAGAAAGTTGACTCCAAATCAGGTACTTCTAACTCATTCTATAACAAGGACTGAAGTCGAAGAGCATGCATCCTCTACGCAAAGCAAAGCTTCCATCTATTTCACCAACACAATAGCTTTATGTTGTAAGTAAATTCAAATGACTAA
The DNA here is from genome assembly GCF_040807025.1 of Struthio camelus. Taxonomy (NCBI): domain Eukaryota; kingdom Metazoa; phylum Chordata; class Aves; order Struthioniformes; family Struthionidae; genus Struthio; species Struthio camelus. Next base: position 141,898,114 of record NC_090943.1, on the reverse strand, counting down.
GATTTACAATGCCACTGGTTCTATCTTCTCTTCTTTAAACTCTCTTTTGCTATCGGAGTCAGTCTTTTTGATCCTTTCTTCTGAATACCATATCCCAATTTTCACCTCTGAAGCCACCATGCTTCTGTCACATCCTTCTCTCTCCTTTTGGCCACTAAAAACAACCTCCTCTGCCCTCTGGGTTGCCTCAGATAGGTTTGAGTTTCATTTCCTTTTATGCCTATGTATGGTCCCATAATACATATATCACAATAGTAAAATTATAATACTTAATATACAGTGATCTAAGCACTCACCTGTTGCCTAAGCAACAATTAAATTAACCTGCATAAACCCAGCTTCATCTTCCTCATGCTGAGACAAAGGGAACATATATTTCAAGTTGCCTTATGAAAAAACACTACGAAGAAAAGGACACAGCAGGTACTAACTGTAGGCATAGAGTGGGAAAGAGACAGGGAAATACCATATTTTCTGTATGAAACGAGAGCCTTACCATCCTGCTGGCCCTGGAGGTTCTGAGGACTTTGCATTCTCTCTTCAAGATTTGAGCTGAGGTCAGAGTTCACAGCTGACATCCTAGTAGAGTCACTCATATCAAACTCATCACTCTCTATTGAGCTTTCATCCTGCGATTGAAAGTTTCAGAATCATATTAGAAAACATCTAGATAACATATGCTGTTCACACTATACACAGTTTTCACTCATTCCCAATTATTTCACTCATACTTGGAATGGAATTTATTCAAGTTAATACCGTTTGTGTATCAACAAACAAGCACAATACATAAAGAAGAGTAAGGAAAATGTAGTATTTATGTGATACGATAATCTGACAAATGCCTTTTTTTCAACTCTGACAACACTCCATTGACATACCGGTAACTGTTTTCCATAATGTTTTGTAAAATGGGCTAGGAAACCCCATAGAAACTCCTTGTTATTCCAATTTGACTGAGGAGATCTCTCCACATTCTGTGCCTGAATTCCCTACCTTACCCAGGTAAGGTAGGTACCCTATGAGTACCATCCACAGTAATATTTCAGAATGACAGCTTGACCTAACAAGAATCCATGGCCAAATTCCCTTAGTGACATGTCAATCTTCCACAGCTATCATGTTTAGAGAAGTGTCTAAGAAGACGATATAGCTTATAATGTTCTGAGCATATTCAAATGACAGTCAATGGTAAACCAAAGTAATATAATCACATGAGAATCACCTGGAATTTATTCTACCTCAGACATCTTCAATATGATTTATCCATCAAATCTAATTAGAGAGTCTCTACTAGGAGTGATAATAGAGGGCAGAAAGTGCCAGTCAAAAAGCTTGTCCCCAGCTGATGATCTTCATAAGCAAAACAAATTGAGTCCTAGTCCAGCAAATGTTCACATACTTTACTTGCTTCAGTTCCACAGAAAGTTGATGTGTCCACTCATGGATTTAAAATTAAGCATTCACAAGTCTTTCTCTGTAAGTTGCTGAGATAACACATAAACCTACAGTGATATATTTCAGTAGTAACTTTTCTGAGATAATTACTCCTGTTATGAATAAAACTCATTTAAAGAGCATAGAAAGAAACAAGGCAGTTGATTTTGTATCCCCTGAAGAATAGTTTAAAATACTTTTCCAATGAATATAATTAACATTTGATTGTCTTTTTTATTAAAACAGAACTTAAATTGACAAGATTTTGACAATTTTTTGCGGATTGCTCACCAGAAATTACCTAGAAAACAGCAATGTTTTGAATTTGATTTATTCTGTATTTACTGTGAACGGGTTTCTGCAGACACTACAGTAGTTGCTTTCCTCTCTCTAAGCAGTTGTCCCTTAAATCAGTTCCTCTCTTGGGTCTCAGTGATTTTTCCAGCTTGCATGGGTGTTTCTCTAGTTTAGGGGAAGGAAAGTTCTCCAGCTCGCCCTCTCTCTTTCCATCTTATGCATCCTCTTAAATTGCTGGAGAGCTCTCTGCCAGCTAGGATGAAATACTGCTAAATGCCATTCAGGAATGGATTGGGAAGAATATGCCAGACAATGCTGTTCCACGCTTCACACTAGGACGTTTTTAAATAATGAAATAAACATATCTTGTTTTATACAAACTGAAATGGAATACTGAGGGCTTCTCCAGGGACACCTGTCTACCTTGCCCAGATAAGGTGGGAAGCGCCACAATTAAAGCAACAGCAGATACCAGAATAATGTCATCGCATAGGAACTGCAGGAAGTGGATGTTCGCTAACCTCATGCCCCAGCCTGAAGTTTAGGGAAAACACACACTGCTTTCTCAAAGAGCAAGATCAGAACACAAACTCTCCTAGACCTTCTGGAAGACTGTGCTTCTGGTAAGGCACAGTAGTATTTCTCATTGAACCCTGCAGGAGCCAGCAAGTAGCAGCTTACATGCTCCAATTTTGAGGTTAGGCAATCTGCCTGGGCTCCCAGTAAGGCAGCTTTGACTACCCAACGCTCACATAGATCTATAAAAACAACAACACACACAGGCAGCTTGCATTTGCCTATAGCACTCTGCAGAATATCTCCACTGCACTTCACAAACTGTATAAAGCATTTATCTGAATCTGCATATACATACATGCATGGGGAGAGAGGCTAGTGGCCAATGGCTTCTTTGTACCAGTTGCAGCACAGAGATATAAATTCCAACACTTTGATGAGTTCTCCTACAAGATCAAGTCTGTTTTCCTTTCATCAATGGCCTCAGTTTCAAAATGATGAATCAAGGGTGAAAGAATTAGAATGCATTCAATCACTGCGCTAGGTCGTTGTGGCATTCAAGTTCACTCCTGTTTTACTTCGCCCCCTCCACAAGAATACAGATACGATTGATGAAACCTTGGAAACAGTCTTCCTACAAACCCAAGCACGTTTTTTAAGTGCATGAAATAGTTTGAATGCATGCAGCAGAAATCTTCCTACTTTATACTGTAATACCTTCACTGCCATTTTATTCTTAGTGCAATAAATGTACACCCTGGAGAAAAAAAGAAATTCTTAGCAAAGCTCTTCTTTGCGGAAAGATGTAAAGACTATTATGAAAACTTTCCTTGCGCCCACTCTGCCCAGGCAGACACATTGTTACTAATACCAAATTACTTTTCTCTTCATTACTATAGTGCTTGCAGACATTTCATATATAGTAACATAAGAGATGCAAGATTTGATCTGGGCAGAGATACAGCATGCAACGGCGCCTCCTCCTGCCACTGTATTGTTGCCACTGGTTCATCTAGATGAAAAACTGTTTTAAAGAAAATTCCAGTCATCAGACCAGAAATGACTATACCAAAACACTGAGGCTACAGGGACACTGTGGCAGATAGCCCTGATCCAGCATGAATGCGGGACCCTATTGTGGTAGAAGTAACTCTCAGAAGGAGGAAGCAGGGAAACCAAAGAGCCATTTAGTTCTTTAGGCTCCTGCAAGGATAAAACCTCTTACCTCCTGCTGCTTGAAATCCTGCAGTCAGATTCCTTACAAGGGGCAGCCAATGGAGGGGAGACTCAATATGAGGGAAAGAAGACTAGGTTGCAATTGTGCATGAAGAACTCAGAATCAGGGATCTTTCCTCATACCCTCCCCAATTTAAAAGAAAAAAAAAAGAGAGAGAGAGAGAGAGGTGAAAGTGAAGAAAGTATACTAATATTTTTAGAAAAGTGATGAAATCCCCATTCTGTGGGGTATTGAATAATTATAAATCTTCACCAGTATCCCACATCTACTTATTATGAATCCAAATCTGGCTGACTTCACAGAAATCAAGAGCCAGTCAGGGTCTTTGCCATAATCCAGCTGTTAAGGTTCTTCTTAAAGGTCTTCTTTATTAAAAAAGAAAACTTGTAGTCAGGCAGAAGGACACAGCACGCAGGACTGCTTTTTGGCTCGCACATAGCTGTGCTTTTAACCGTTTGGCAACTCTATTAGTAAATGAACACATTTCTAATAAAATGAGTTTATTACAAATAATATTGCTCCTTCCCATCCAAATCATGAAGCACTTTTCAAAATCTGAAAAAGCTCTGCATAAATCACAGAAATAAAATAATTTTAAGAGATAAAAATGCAATTCATCTCCATTCTTTCTGAAGAAGCTTGATTCTGAGCTTCCTTCTTTTTTTTCCCATCTTTTTAATTTTACGTCTCAGAACAAACCCCAACTCTTATTTATCATGCTCTTTTACTTAAAGATTTCAACTGATGCTGTTAGCACTTTCATCTGTCTCACTGCAAGGTGTTGTATCCTGGCTGCTAACCTTAAGAACAGCATGGCATTCATTTCAGTGGTTGATAGTATTGCTTTCTAGAAGCAGACAATGAAAGTGACTACTGAGCAGAGCACTAAGTCACTGGTGAGCATGCTACCCCCCTTATCCTTCCCACTGCTCCAGGCAGCTACAGGGTACCTTCATGTCATTTGAACCAGGACAGCATATTGCCCCAAAACTGCAGGAGGGTGGAAAGACATGAAATTTTCTCTCAAACTGATTACTTGTGCACAGCCTTGGCTTGGTTTCATATTCACTATTTTAGCTATGAAATTATAAACATAAGATCAAGATTAATCTTCAGTTCAGTTTTCCGCCTACCGCAAAGACAGAGCACCAAAGAACACAGGAGAATTTAATACCAAACTTCAAAGATTCCATTTTTACCTCGTCTTGCTGTGAATTTAGCAGCTGCAGCTTCATGTGTTTCATATAAGCCATAGTAATTGGCATATTGTAATCAATCATGCTGGTCACCAACGTTGGAGGTTTTCCATTATCTGTAACAAAAATATTTATTATGCGTTATATGTTAATTGTGGAGGCTACTTCAGCCTAGTTTGCAGTGTCAGATAGTTATTTCATTTAGTTCTAATTCTGGAATTTCCAACAGCTTATAAGCTGTACAGATTCAAGTCTCCTAAAGAAAAATGAGAATACAATTCAAATCCTGAAAAATGATGAGCTCTTCTATCCTAAATGACTACAGCACACACACTCTATCTATTCCTTTTGCTTAAGTCCCCATACAAACATTTTCATAGTAAAATAAATGATTTCTTCCAGATAAAATCATCTTTCTATTGAGGGTGCAAATGGCATTACGCTCCATCCTTAAGTGAAAGCAGAAGATTCACTACCTTCCATCTTAAGTAAATTAGATGATATGACTTGTTGAACTGTTCCAGTCTACCAAATTTTTATGAATCCTCACTTAAACTAGGAAAATATAAATGGGTATTAGAAATAAAATTACTTTACATTCCACTGTTTGACACTGAAACTACCTTTATGATCTGCTCCATCTGGGTTTAAATGCATTCTTTTCTGGCACTCTGAGCAGCTCATTAGAAATCGTGTCACCGCTTCTCTCGGTAGGAAGGCATAGGTCTCTGAAATCTGAAATGAAGTAACAAAATATAGGTGTTACCATATAAGCTGAATGAACATGATTTAATAGAACTGATCATTATATTTCCAAATAAGGCATGTTATCCTATAATGCCAGGAAGCACAATGAAAGCATGTTCTGCATACTATGTAGCATTTCAAGAAACATCCATCCAATCTCCCTACTTACGATCTAATGGCTAATAACAGTTGATAATGAAAAAAAAATCTCTCCTATCAAAAGGGGTTTCATTTTCTGTTTACAATTTTTTCAGTTTCTTTTCAGTTTCAGCAACAAGATTCATACATAACAGACAACCCAGTGAGAGCTGTTTAAAAAAAAAACCTGAAAGGCGATCTCTTTCTTATAGGCAGTACCAAAAGAAGAAAATGCTTAGCTTATATGCTCTTTATTTTTATTGCAACAGTATGTAGACAGATACAGGACTTAGTGCATTAGTAGTGATGACAGTCTCCTCGCTATTCTAATTTTGTATTTGAATATTTTGTGAAAATATTCTCAGAAAGCCTGTGATTAATAATGCAGGCTAAATAAGTTATTTTTAATACCAGCTGCAGAATTTATCAGTAACTCAATTATAGAGACTGTTTCACCTGGAAATACCCTGAAACAACAGATTTTGGTTATTTCCTCATTTCAAAATAATTGGTTTTTCCAACGACATACTCACAAGAGTCTCAGGGCTTTTTTTCTTATTTGGAGGAGGAGAGGAGGAAGGACTTACTGCTGTCTTTTCAAGACTGTATTTCTTTTCCCCAATGATGCATATACCCTTATAGACCTTTTTGTCTTGCTGAAAAGGACCTGGAGGTGGGGTTGGTGCCAAGCTGAAAATGAGCCAACAGCATAGTCTGCTCACAAATAAAGCAAACCTCATCCTGGTTACGTTAAGCATATGGCCAGCAGATCAAGAAAAGTTATTATTCCTTTCTACTTAGCACTAATTAGGCAATAGTGTCCAGTCTGCGCCCTCCTCCCCCCCAACGCAAGAAGGCTGTTCAGAAGCAGGAGGGAACTCTGTGGCAGGCCACCACAGGGGCAAGCGCCTAAAGCAGGTGACCCATGTGGAAGCTGAGAGAGCTGCAGGTGTTTCATGTTTCATGTGACAAAGAGATTACAAGACAGGGAGAAATCGAAATACAACTCCCTGAAGGGGGATTACAAACACAGTGCAGATAAACTCTTCAGAGGGTAAAACCAGGGACAACTGGCATCAACTCTGGCTTAGGATGTTCAGACTGGACATTAGGAAAAACTTCACAGAATCCCCGAATCACAGAATGGTTGAGATTGGAAGGGACCTCTGGAGATCATCTAGTCCAACCTCCCTGCTCAAGCAGGGTCCTCTAGAGCATATTGCCCAGGATCGCGTCAAGGTGCGTTTTGAATATCTCCAGGGAAGGAGACTCCACTACCTCTCTGGGCAACCTGCTCCAGTGCTCTGTCACCCTCACAGGAAAGAAGTTTTTCCTCGTGTTCAGACGGAACTTCCTGTGGTCCAGTTTGTGCCTGTTGCCTCTTGTCTTGTCACTGGGCACCACGGAGAAGAGGCTGGCCCCATCCTCTTGACACCCTCCCTTCAGATACTTGTGGACATTGATGAGATCCCCTCTCAGTCGTCTTTTCTCCAGGCTGAACAGGCCCAGCTCTCACAGCCTTTCTTCATAGGAGAGATACTCCAGTCCCCTCATCCTCTTTGTAGCCCTCCGCTGGACTCTCTCCAGCAGTGCCATGTCTCTCTTGTACTGGGGAGCCCAGAACTGGACACAGTACTCCAGGGGAGGCCTCCCCAGGGCTGAGTAGAGGGGCAGGATCACCTCCCTCCACCTGCTGGCAACACTCTGCCTAAGGCACCCCAGGAGACCCTTGGCTTTCTTGGCCACAAGGGCACATTGCTGGCCGATGGTTAACTTGTTGTCCACCAGGAATGCCAGGTCCTTCTCGGCAGAGCTGCTTCCCAGCAGGTCAGCCTCCAGCCTGTCCTGGTGCATGGGGCTATTCCTGCCTAGGTGCAGGACCTTGCACTTGCCTTTGTTGAACTTCAGGAGGTTCCTCTCCGCCCACCTCTCCAGCCTGCCCAGGTCCCTCTGAATGGCAGCACAGCCTCCTGGTGTGTCAGTCACTCCCCCCAGTTTAGTATCATCAGCAACTTGCTGAGGGTGCACTCTGTCCCTTCCTCCAGGTCATTCATTGAACAAGACTGGACCCAGGACTGACCCCTGGGGGACACCACTAGCTACAGGCCTCCATCTGGATTCTGCGCCGCCATTCACCACAACCCTCTGTGCCCTGCCATCCAGCCAGTTCTCAACCCACCTCACTGTCCACTCATCTAACCCACACTTCCTGAGCTTCCCTATGAGGATGTGATGGGAAACAGTGTCAAAAGCCTGGCTGAAGTCCAGGGGGACAACATCCACTGCTCTCCCCTCCTCTGCCCAGCCAGTCATTCCAGCACAGAAGGCTATCAGATGGGTCAATCATGATTTCCCCTTGGTGAATCCATGCTCACTACTCCTGATCACTCCTTCTTCAGTAGGAGGCTAGTGCACTCAGCAGGATTACCAGAGGGGTGGAAGAATCTCCAAATTTACAGGTTTTCAAGACAATTAGTGGACAAAGCCATGGCTGAATTGACCTCATGCTGGAAATAGTCCTGATTGGAGTGGGAGTCTGGACTAGAGATCTCCATGAGTCCTGGACTAGAGACCTCCAGGGGTCCCTTTCAAGCAGCATTTCTGTGATTCAGTCATATATTTATACATATATATATTGTATATATACACATACACAGAACAACACTACAAGTATTGTAAATAATCTCTAGCCCTTGTTTTCCCAAACAAAGCGATTGTTTGGCAAAGGAGATATTTCCCAAAGAAAGGCAAATCCCATCAACAGAGATTAAAAGAAGAGTCAACTGATATCTGCTTGTATTTCACTACTGTAAAACTTGCAGCAGAATTCAGTTTCCTATCAAGTGTCAATGTTGATGTAAGTCTATGTAGGAAGATAAGTGCAGAAAGATGGAGGTGGGGTGTATGAAAGTGTGCTTACAGAAAGGACAAGATACCCTTCCTTAATTGGATGTAAATGGAATTACATCCAATACTGTGCAAATCAGTCATGCTGATCACAAGGGTGCTAAGAGGAGGAGGAATAGCCTGTTCTAACTCTGTTACACTCTTCTCCTTGGCTTGTTTGTCACCTGCTTACCCTGTGCTGAAAGTTACACTTCCTAAAACTCCATGGACCAAATACAGCAGTGGCAGAGTACTTTGGAAAGCAGCAGTTTAAATTAGCATACTTTGATGTGACATGAGTTTAGTGTGGAAATAAATGGAAAACAATGCATTGCAAAAGAATATGAATTATACCGTCCTGCTTATGGTATTGTTATTTGGGCTGTGTTTTGTTGTCGTTTTTTATAAAACAGAAATCTTATGTTGGGAGAGAGAAGGATATTAACATAAAAGCAAAATTTTGTCTCAAATGCCACTTGGCATAAATGTTACCTGGGCCTGAAACAATTTATCTGAAAATCAATAAGACAACACGAAATGAAGCCACTTTTGAATGGGAGACCCTGCAGAAGAAAATTACTTCAGATTATTTTCCCTGTTTTCATGCCAAAATAGATGCTTATTTACTTCTCTAAGCATGAAAACATTGCTTGTACTGAGGCTTTATGGAATCTAAAAAAGAACTTAAAATCAACTAGAACTTACCATTAAGAAAATTCGTAAGTGCATATAAGCAGCAACCACTCTCACATAACATTTAACACATTTAGCACTGTATTAAAATTAATGGAGCTTACCTATGGATTCATTAGTTTTCTGCATTTGATAGGAATGCTCCATTTATTCTAATCAAGCATCTCTGTCAAATTCTAGTTCTGCTCAAACAGGATGAAAATCCTCCACGGAAAGCAAGTGATCTAAGCTCCAGATTTGATAGGTATGCTCCACTGACTATAAGGAAATCAGATTTTATAACTAAATTTGTCCATATGGCAGATGCTTGTGTCTCCAACCTCCCACTGCAACACAGTTTTAAGGATGCCCTTCCCTAAATAACACCAGCTTTCACCAGCATCCTCTGTTTTTTAGTTTGTAATTTGAATCAATCACACTTACAGCCCAAGACTTCAGCCTGTACCAATTGGGACAACACAATAGGCATCAAGTTAAAAGAGCTATGTGGAAGAGATGACCCACAGCTTTCCTTATTCTTGCTGTTTGACTATACTCCAAAAAAGCTCTTTTCAATTTTCAGTGCCAGAAAGCTTAAAAAAAAAAACCCAGCAAACTCACTCCTCCAACAGTGCAGACTCTTGTTTGCCTTTCTCATTAAAGAAGGGCATATCTACTTCATTATATGCAGATAGCTGCATGCTAGCTCTAGCCATGCTTTCCACTAACTGGCTTAGAACCAGCTGGGACCCAGCAGCTGTCTAACCAAATTAGCACAAAGTGGAACACAAAATCCTATTACTCTTAGGATACTTATAGCTCTTAGTAGCTTGTGCTAAAGGTTGGGCTGATGTAGTTCATGGAGCTGGTTTGCATGTGAGTATTTCAGAGCACAAGCAGGCCTATATTTCAGAGCACCAGGAGGCCTATGACCCTACAAGTAATTACACAGAAATACCCTAGCCAGTGGTCTGACTTCATAGGGAAAAATTGCTTCTGTCCTCCATTCTATCTGAAAGAAAGGAATAACGACTCGACCCTCACTGATACGGTATATTCTCACTGACTTCAGTGGCCTACTCCGAGCTCTCTTCTCAAGGCCATTAGCTAACAAAAATAAAATCAGATTATCTCATCCAGTAATGTCCTGCAATAAAAAAACAGTGCTACTGCTTTTCTACAAAACAAACAAATCCCACATGCTTCTATGTGTTAAGAAAGAAAAAAGCCAGAGATATGAACTGAAGTGGAGGATATTGCATTATTTACATCTATGCACTGACAATGCAGATAAGCATTTTTTTTGGCATGATGTGCAGAAAACTGGTCATGCACGTGTCTATACCAATCAGAAAGCAGCCATTGGCAATTTACAATATTGATAAAGTATCCTAGAGTGCCACCAAAGAGGGAAATACAATGTGGACTGCTTTAAAAACAAATCATAGGTGTGCTTCCTTCAAATGTGATGCTTTAGAGGCATCCTTATGTGATTCCTTATTCTTATTGGTGGTTCTACTGCACATTCGTATACCTTCTGTTGCTTTTAAAAACCCCATACCTTATACTAAATGTGTTCTATATCGCAGATAAAATAGAAAATAAGCATTGTCTAGCAGGTTGGTGTTTAGGTATTGTGTACTGGGTATAGCTCCTAGAGCTGAATGCTTTTTATATTGTAAAGGGAAAAAAATTACCTGAAGAAGAAACTAGACATCTGGAACATCAAGCAAAGAGTGCCAAAACACTACACTGTTTGTCGTATTCCCAGAAGTTACAGGATAAGAAGCTGAACGTTTCCTAACAGGCCCCACACACCTACATATATTTTGTTTTAACTCTAAACTGAAAGGCAAATAAAATCAGAGTTGACATCAGTGGCAAAACTTTTATGATCTCATTTCCATGTTCGTGGGAAGTCTACATTATAATAGATTTTGAGATATATCAGCCTATCCAAAACAACACCTAACAATTAAGGCCCTCAAAATCTGTAATTGACCTATATGCTATTTAATGGCTCCCATAAAGAGCGTAACTCCTACAAGGCAAGTAATCCAGTACCTGAGCATGCAATCTGATTTACACTGGGGCTGAGTGAAGTATATCCTAATTACCTATAAGAACTATATTGCATTCCTATTGCATCACTTGTGCAGACAGAGAAAAAAAATCGTTTATGCTCCCTAATATTCAGATTATTGTAATGCAGGATGTTACGATGATGTAGCTTTCAGAGCTACATTTCTAGTCTGAAAATTAACAAGCACTAAACTGAAAGGCAGATTTTAGGACACATATGGCAGAGCGGGAAAGACAAGTGTGAGGAAAGGGAGTGAAATTTTGCAAGTAAACCTATTAACCCCTAAAGCATTAACATAAAGAATATGTGTGTAGTCTGGAAGACATGATGTGTCAGAATAGAGGGATTTTTTGTTGTGTGTGTATAGTTTTTTAATTATTTAGGGTGCGGAGGGGCAGATGATCCAAAGAAAAATTCAAAAAGGGACGGGAAGAGAATGAAAACGGTAATCTGTCCTGGACCCACAGCCATAAAACCAGGTGGTAGAAACTGATTTCTTGATGACAGAAGGGCAAACTAGCCGAGGAAAGTCCTCTCCTTTCCACTGTTACAGGTCAGAATGGGCCGCTAGCATAGGAAAGCAGATATACTGTTGCTGAGAGTTTTATCAAGAGCTCACTGCCCTGGTATATTGGTGAAAATGTTGTTTCCTCCCATAATAAACTTCAGCTTCACGGCTTTTTTCCCTCCCTGCATAAAAAAAATAGCTTTCTGAAAGGAAAGTGATGGGGAACACCTGTTAGCTGGTTCAGCAGCAGGAGACTCAAAGGCTTGCCCTTTGCAAAAAAAGCAAGAACAAGTCAGTAGAATACAAGTGCACAGGGCCCAATTATTTGGTCTTGCACAAAGGAATAGCATGGAGACAGGGATTTAAGTGTGTCAAGACCCTGCACAAATCTCCTATCCTTTTGCTTCCTAGAGGATAATTTCTTCAGTTCTGCCCTAGATGGAAAACAGCTAGGCCACAAATCTGCTTTAACTCTGTTTGATTAGTGAGGTTGCCCTGAAAGGAGATGTTATTTCATAACACAGCCTGTCAAAAACTTCTTCCCCAAGGAAAGCACTTTCATTGTGATGCTTAGAGGGGACTTACAAGCATGTTCTTGTTTGGGGAAGGGAAAAAAAGTCATATCGTGCTTCACAACTTGAAGAAGTTTCGTTAGGGTGACAAGAAAGAGGGAAGCTACTTGACAGCATGATCTCAGACCAAGAAACACTTTTTACTTCAGCAGCTGGATGAAGTACAGGACCCCACACCTATTAGATTCATGTTACTTTGCAGATGCTACGTATTTATGCACCACCTATCTGATCAGATGCTTTCCCCAAGCTATCTCCCCTTGACATATCAATATCTTCCACATTTTATAAGCTTGTTTCTCTTCCAGCTCATCACCTTAGAGCTCTTTTTCATTCACGGGTTGGGAATTTAATTAACCGATCATTTCTCACGCTCAGACGTAACAACCCCCCTCACCATTCAAGTTCACTGCTGTAACATTTCAAGGCTTTGCACTTTGGCTACACAGGCTCAACAGGTAGATATTAAATCATCAGTCTCAGGTAAAAATAGTCAAGTACACAGAGATTAAAGTGTTTAAGGTGCCTACAAGATTTACCCAAACAGTTCTAGTGTAGATGATTCACTTAGTTACAGGAAACTTGGTCCAGGTGGAACGTACAAAGGTGAAGCACCTGCTCTTCGTAGTTTATTGTTTGAATAACATGAAAACCTAACCTTTTCTTTAAGAATACTAAAGGAAAATAAAATCTACACAGAAATTTAAGGCTTGATTTAGCCTACCTGTATTCAGACCAGGACCTGAGAGGAGAAAGAGATATTTCCCATCTTCAAACTCAGGAGTGGCCATTTGAGTTTCCTGAAAAATTTAGTTAGGCTAATTTTCTGCTGCTTTGCATTGAACCACAAAGAGCTGTCTTAACATCTTGAGGCTGTCGCATTATGCTGCTCCTGTAGCCGCAACTTTTTCCTTTTATTCTCACCTCTGATATACCCCTCAGCACTTGAATTTAAATTTTGGATGCAGCCGAATAGTTTAAATCAAGGTACACAGCTCTGTAAGGGCACGGAGAAGGCAGATAGGCATTTATGGTGTGTCTTTCCCACTATGTCAGAAGAATTCTCCTCAACGTTTCTCCCATGTGTGTCCCTCCACTTTGACACTGCAAGTTTTCCCTTCAGGGACTGATAGCTGTACACATTATAATAGTCCTTTAGGACACAGAGTGAAAAAGCACCATCCCAAAGCAAAGCAGCTCCTCTAGGACACTGAACTGAAAGGGTGTGCTACAGACTCACCCTTCCAGAACATCCGCTGTACTTTTTCCTGACTGCTTAACAAATTGATTTAGCCAGTGTGTTTCACTCCAGCCTCTATGGAGTCTGATATCCCAAAGGATTCAGGTGGAATGCAGGAAGAGTATGGGTCATATTTCAGCACTGCTGCTTTCCCTGGAAGCAAGGAACATGCTGTTTTCACCTTCTTCGCCTTCCCAGTCATCTGTGCTCCTGCTGAGTAACCAATATAACCTGGCCTTGTGTCACATAACCTGCCTTTATGAGAGAATAATCTACTCGGATCAAGGCCTTCTTATTTTTCCTGTTTGTAAACTTCCATGGGAACCATGGAACTAACTAAAAGTATAAACACTGTAGAAAGTATTCCTTTAGTCTGACATATTTCAGTGTCAGGACCACAATGCTCTGGATATAATTTAAAGTTCTAAAGGCATGAAAACTCTTGGTTTCATTTTAGATATACATATATATATATAAGCCAGCTCCTTTTTTTTGCTGGCATAAATCTACCTACCACAAGTACAGATATGTTGGCAGGGAATATAGTCCATAAACCTTACATTGCATAAAAACTGGGCACTTGAAATGCGCTTGAAACCCTAATACTTCAGCATACATGCTCTTGCTAGTTAAATGGGAAATTCACTCTTTTGTGTGCTTTCAAGATCATTCTGCCATGTCTTCTACACAGAATTTATACAATTCCCTACTCATTTGCTAGTGTGTGGAAAAGCAGAAGAAGAAAATGAGGACCTCATTCTAAACTTAAATATTGAAGCACAGATGCTTTCCTAATTCATCTATAAAGTTTGTGCCAAGAAATCCTGAAGTTCAAGTTTGGCACATTATTGCACCAATGAAAATATTAATGCTCTTTCTAAAATGCTGCTCTTTTAGAGCTACCAAACACCACATCCTATTTATCTTCCTGTGCAGTACTACTGTAGGAAGTCCCACAGAAATTAATTGTAAAATGCCATTCATTTTTACAGAGTTAACATAAATACGTCAGACGGCAGACTACAGATTCACTAATTGAGGCTGTAAACTCTGCTAAGCATGTTTTCGAAGAGAGATACTGAAGTATCCTAGCACTCCAGCATCCGGGGGACTCTTTATCAAAAATGAAAAAGACCTGACTTCTTTTCAGGTCGGAGGAAGATGAATATTCAGTGCCACCTCTACATATTCTGAATTTGTTTCTCCATATAAATACAAACAGTAGTTAATTAAGTTACCTTTGACAATTTCATTACCTTTCTAATCATGCTTGAGTACTACTCAAAATTTTGAGTGGAGCAGTTTCACTACTGAAAATAAAGACTCATAAATATATAAGCAAATAAATTACTTGAATTTAATATGATCCAATTCTTTGGGCTGTGCCATCCATTTTTTACAAGTATTCAGATACTGAAAATTCATGACAACATTTATGAATTTCAAAAGTTTAGCAATTTTGTAACAAAAATATAGTGTTTTCTCTCCGTCATTTTTCTGTTAAAATGTTTTGGTTGCCCAGTTAGGAAGCAGTAGCAATGTGATCATCACACGCTAGGAAATATGAATAACAAATAGCAAAACAATTGTAGCATACAGTTTGTGAACCATCCTTTCTGCAAAAATTTCCAACTCAGACTATTTGGTAAATACTTATATATGACAAATACATTCACAGATCTCAGGGATGATTCACTTTTGACTTATGAATAAAGAAACAAGACTAAATTAATCTTGTTCTGAAGTCAGCTAATAAAATTAAACCCCACCGAAGTACTTCAGTTTGATTTATAAAGCTCTTTCTTAGGGTACAATTTTTGTAAGGTGATTATCTGAGATACTACTTCTTGCCTTCTGTAGCATTACAGAAGGAGATACTGCGTGGCCTTCTGGAACAGGCTGACACTACCGCTCGTCATTTACCATAAAGGCATTTTCATTGACGAGTTCGGTAAGCTGGAATGTATTTCCCCAGTTAGTCCAGTAGAATCTGAGGCCTGTTTATTTAACCTAATTCTCATCCTGGGATAGAGAGCAAGAATTGATACTAGCTTAATCTGGAGTGTTTTTTCCCTTTTTTTCATCTACAGAAATATTTTAAAATTATGTATGGACATCCTGTCCTTGGGACATATGACTCAATGCTCATAATAAACTAATATGCATTGAAATAAATGTACAAGTATTTCAAACATTGATAATGACACAGGGCTTCCTTTATAGTCTGCTCATAATTATGTAATAAACTCATGTCTCAATTACAACAAAAGTTAACATCAAATGAAACTACTGTGCAACCTACTGAATTTACATAAACTGTTCTCAGAGAACAGACACTAGTTCTCCTTCATAGAGTTCATAATAAACAAATGTCTTATCTGGCTTGGAACCACAGGATCCTTAGGGTAGTAAATATTATACTTGGCACATATTTGTAGCACTATGACTTGAATTACTCTATTTACAGTTGATAATATTCCATAAACTTGTATATTATTCTCTGAAGTCTGACCTGTCCCTTAGAACAGTTTTCTAAAATAAAACAAAATAAAAAGATAATGATCAATTACTACTTTTCTAATGCCTTCTAGAAGAGAAGATCAAGTTTCAAAATGGCTAATGTGACTGATGAAAATTAATTTAGATAGTTTGTGTTTGTTCACTCTGCAACATCACTCGAAGCCTTACAAGGCACACCTTGATGACTAGTACTTTCCTTCATATATCTATGTTCAGGTCAGTACTGCTGGGAACAAATTATAAGGAATCTTTCCAAGAGCTTGTCCCCTAACAAACTGTTTGAAATAGCCTATAAATAAAATATTTGTAAAGGGATTCATAGATATGTAGTAAAGACCCTTATATACTTGCAAAGTGAAATATCTGAAAAAATAGTAACGGAAAAATTTCATATGGTCAGAGGATAAAATTTAAAATGCAGGTTTCAGAAACTTGGACTTACCACAGTTTTTGGTGACATTTCATCAGAAACAACTGACATGATTTGCAGGCTGTTTTTTAGCTTAAGAAAGCTGCAGCGAGGGTGAGAGGCTCAGTTGCCCACATGTCAGGGCTGGAGCGCATGGCCCAGATGGCTGCAGGGAGGCCGTGGTCAGGGCCAACCCCTGCCCTAGAGGAAGCCGCTTTGGCTGAGGCTGTGCTGCGGGGTCTGGTGAAGATAACTGAAGATAAACCTTTCAGGACAACACTGCATTCTGATGTAACAGTGCACGCACACGCACGCCCGCACGCACACACGTACACGTGCACAGCTGCCTGCCTGCCCAAGGCACGTCTGCCTTTCCCAGCTGTCTGGCTCTGTTGAAGGTAGTATCCTGTGCCAGGGAGTTGGGCCACAAGAGAACAGGCAAGAGCATACATTTTAGTCACCAGGGGAAACTGTAATAAATGTTTTATTAGTTCTCTTTAAGAAAATTAAGTGTTTTATTTGTGCTACTAAATACAAAAGCTATTTACCGTTATTAAAGGCAGCAACTGCACTATTCAGGTCAAGTAACAGCGCAATTAAAAAAAATTAGAAATAATCATTTCTCTCTATTCAGTCAGTTTACGTGGGTTTGATAGTTGCCTTCTCAACAGTTCTTTCATTGTACCCAGCAGTTTTTAAATTTAGGAAAGTTACAAGTCTTCACACCATTAAACCTTAAAATATACTTAGTCTGTAGCAATGAAGTATAATGAAACTTCATTCATTTGCTGAAGTACAGCATCTCATTTAGTAAACTTATGTGGCAATGCCTTCTAAGCCTTCCTTTAGACTTCATCCATTTAATAGCAATTAAGAGGTACCATTAATATAGTTATTACAAAAATTGTCAAGTCATTATAGAAAGAAAAAATTCTCTGTTTGAATCAATTAGAAAATCTTTATTGAAGTCAATAGATGTGGCCCTTATTACACAAAAAATGTGGCTCTCCTGATTTGTAAACTGTGTGTTTTCATGCATGATTGAAAGACCTGAAAGGAATCTGAGAGTGAGGGCTGCAATACTAACCCAGTTGGAAAAAACACAAATCTACAGATCTCATGCGTAACTAGGCCCAAATAACTCACACTTTTATAGACTGATGTTCACTTTTAGCTAGTTCGTTGGGTTTTTTACTTACTGCTTTATACGTTCTCTTTTGTCCAGCATGTTTTCTGATTTGTTCTCCGTTAGGCCCAGTTTCAACATGCATGGAATAGATAATGTCAAAGAAATCTTCTACCACGGCTACCCGCCGTAAAGACAGCTTCTCATCTACACCTACTCCATCCTGAAAAAAAAAAAAAAAGAAAGAAAAGAAAAGAAAGAGTAAGGAGGACAGGATGAATAGATAAATGATGACAATCATGAAACACATTCTCCATTTTCGGCAAGATCTGATTAGTTAAAGACCCTTCCACTGAGATCTGAAGGTCACCCCTGCCATGAATGACAGAAATAGTATTGCAGAAAAGCTGTATGATCAGAAGGATCATAAGATGCTATATTTGCAAACAGATCATTTGGTCAAACCAGAGCATTTGGTTTCTTCATGGAAAGTAATCTTTCACTCCAGTATTTAAAAAATGAAACAAAAAGTATCTGTGCTTGTTTCTCCAAAGGCAAAAACACTCAGAGGCAGAAGCAGCCCCCAGTCACGTGGCAAAGAAATGTATTATGCAGCTGTTAATAAGGATGCAGTAGCTCTTTTATCCTTTCTCATTCTCCTCCCAGTAAATCTGTACCTTGCATTTCATAAAGGTATTTAATAAAAGGTTTTAACTCACAGGTGATAGAGCTGACTGTAATTAGGAATACAAAGGAAGCTGTTACAAATAGTTTACCCCTGGAAAACCTACTTGAAAATATACTACATGAAGAAACATCACAATATGAGGAAAAGAAGGGGATTTTTTTTGAGATTTGTGATTTTGTACACAAATGTCTGACTTGAAGAAGTGACAGGAAAGTGAGGACACCTACTATCTAATTTTCAAAAGTGAAACTGCTGTGGTAGCTCAGGACTTCTAAACAGAGACAGTCTTAAAAGTCTCTAAAAAAAATCAATGCAATTCAATTTCTGCCTTATAGAGAGGACTATCCATATGACAGCTTTTCGTTTGTTTTGGTCTTTTCTATGGGTTCAGCTCTAATGAAGGAGATTGTAGAGTGGGCAGAGCCAGGGCAGAACTGGGGGTCTTGGTTGTCCAGAGTAGGCCGCTCAACAGAAGGCTGCATTTTGCAATATAACATAATCATGAGAGGAATAGAATGAGAACAGCCAATTCATTTGTAATCCAACATAGTATTTGTCTCTGAAGGCAACAGCATCACCTAACCTTCAATGTATATTTGAAGTAATAAATGCTTTCAGAACTTAACGTGTTTGATAACCACTACTGCTACTGTAATTGATGCTGCAACAAAACTGATTTACATTGATCCTTTTGTAACAAAACACACCCAATTATTGCTGCTGTGGCCAAATGAAGGCCAAAGGTGAAAAATGAAAAAACAACGGTTACATATGACTCCCAGTTGCCGTCCCCTGCTAATCACTGTTTGCTAACCCATTCCAGTAAGCTTGCTAGATGTGAACAAACATATTTTGTTTTTCTAACTGTCCCTATCCTTTATTCCAGCTCACTTATCTTACTTTTATTTTTCACAAAGTTCATGGAAAGAGCCCAAATAATTCCACTGGCTCCAAAGAACTCCCCATGGTGACACAGAGAGGCTCTGATTATTCCCAGTAGTGACAGAGAAAATGTTAATGCCTCTATAGGACGGTGAGGTGGCTTGAGAACTGGCTGGATGGCCGAGCTCAGAGGGTTGTGGTGAATGGCGCAGAGTCAAGTTGGAGGCCTGTAGCTAGTGGTGTCCCCCAGGGGTCAGTCCTGGGTCCAGTCTCGTTCAATATATTCATCAGTGACCTGGAGGAAGGGACAGAGTGCACCCTCAGCAAGTTTGCTGATGATACTAAACTGGGGGGAGAGGCTAACACACCAGAAGACTGTGCTGCCATTCAGAGGGACCTGGGCAGGCTGGAGAGCTGGGCGGAGAGGAACCTCCTGAAGTTCAACAAAGGCAAGTGCAAGGTCCTGCACCTAGGCAGGAATAATCCCATGCACCAGTACAGGCTGGGGGTTGACCTGCTGGAAAGTAGCTCTGCAGAGAAGGACCTGGGAGTGTTGGTGGACAACCAGTTAAGCATGAGCCAGCAGTGTGCCCTTGTGGCCAAGAAGGCCAAGGGTCTCCTGGGGTGCCTTAGGCAGAGTGTTGCCAGCAGGTGGAGGGAGGTGATCCTGCCCCTCTACTCAGCCCTGGTGAGGCCTCACCTGGAGTACTGTGTTCAGTTCTGGGCTCCGCAGTACAAGAGAGACATGGCCCTACTGGAGAGAGTCCAGCGGAGGGCTACCAAGATGATTAGAGGGCTGGAGCATGTCTCCTATGAAGAAAGACTGCAAGAGCTGGGCCTGTTCAGCCTGGAGAAGAGAAGATTGAGAGGGGATCTCATCAATGCCTACAAGTATCTGCAAGGGGAGTGTCAAGAGGATGAGGCCAGCCTCTTCTCCGTGCAATGGGCAGAAACTGAACCACAGGAAGTTCC
This sequence comes from Struthio camelus, assembly GCF_040807025.1. Taxonomy (NCBI): domain Eukaryota; kingdom Metazoa; phylum Chordata; class Aves; order Struthioniformes; family Struthionidae; genus Struthio; species Struthio camelus. Next base: position 141,877,988 of record NC_090943.1, on the reverse strand, counting down.
ATCTGAAGCTGAGGAAAAACTTCTTCACTGTGAGGGTGACAGAGCATTGGAGCAGGTTGCCCAGAGAGGTAGTGGAGTCTCCTTCGCTGGAGATATTCAAAACCCGTCTGGATGTGATCCTGGGCAATATGCTCTAGAGGACCCTGCTTGAGCAGGGAGGTTGGACTAGATGATCTCCAGAGGTCCCTTCCAACCTAAACGATTCTGTGATTCTGTGATTCTATAGTATAACCTTCTAAACGTGCATGACTCTAAATGGAATCAGATTACGAGATGCTGATACTGTATTAGCCACAGAAGCTTTGTGCTTTCCTGCTCCACTCTGCCCCTGCTTCTGCCCAGCCTTCTTCAAAGAGGTCCCAGCCCAAAGCTGCCTATGTTCTCCCTACCAGGCCCATAGCTAGTTGTGCTCTTTATTCCCAGCAAATAGCTGGAACAGAGCAGAATTCCCTCACGAGTGTGTAGAAGATTGCCATAGTCCTGTGAGGGCAAAGAGTGACAGAAGTGATTATGCTGAGGATTCAGAGTGGGGGAAGATGAGGAATTTGTACTGCAGCCTCCAGCACAGGTTAAAGTCTCAGTGAGGGGACATAGCACCTTTCTCCTCCCAGAGTGATCAGCTGGGGAACAGGTGCTCAGAGAAGGCAGGGAGATTCCTGTCCCATGAACAGCCCCTAAAATTTCACTAGCCATCTGCTCAAAAGTTTTGTGGTATCATGACGGTTTCCAGCATCAGCATCACAAAGAATTACAATGGTAATGTCCACCACTATTGCCCACTGTTTAAAAAAAAAAAAAAAGCCCAAATTTGAGCCATTTTCATCTTCAGGGGAATTCACACTTGAGCTCTGCAGGGGTGCCCCATCTCCAGTCATTACTTTCTCACCACCCAAATGGCACGGTGGGATCTCTAACGATTTCAAACACTCTTATTATGAGGACAGTGTTATCTCACGTCGTTCTCAAAACACTTAAAAGTTTATAGTGTTGATTAACTGATAAAGATTTAATCGGTTTATTACTAATGAGTATTGTTTCAGGAAATTTCCTACAGCGGAGCTCTCTTTCAATTAAAGAGAAATGCTTTACAACAATATGAATTTAAAATCAGAGATGCCACATCAGCGTAACTGGCACATACAAACATTAGGAATACATTGAAAGAATAAGCTTCAAAATGGAGACTCATTTTGCTGTTTTTGGTGGCCACGGTATGCAGTGGTCTTTTTTGGCAGGCCCCCTGTCCCCATCCCTAGGAACTGCTATCCAAAGGTGAGCACGATGTGCATGTGTTCTTGAAGTTGTGTTTCTCCATCCAGCTGAATAAAACCCTAAGCATCACCAATACTTCTAAACATATAAGGAAGTAAAACCCACAGAAACTCTCTGCCATGTCTTCTAATCGAAATGCCAGAAAATGAATACAAACTTTCAAAATCTTTCAGTCACACTAGAAAAAAATAGCATATACTGAGTGGAAACCGGTTCACGAGAAAAGAGCACTATTACTTAAGAATTATACTTGTAGCATCAGCATAACTTTATCGGGTGGGGCCTGGGCACTGACTAGGACAGGCTCCACTCTGCCTGGTGCTGTATAAGGTAATAAGACAGCCCTTGTTTCAGAAAGCCTGCAATGTTTAAGAAGGGGCTGAACTGCTGAATGAGCTGGTAAGTCCATATGGCACAATGCGGTGCTGTGTGGAAATGTAAGTCTGAACTGCAGAAGCAATACACCACATGACTAACTTGACTGACAGTAAGGTAGCTTTAAAGGTTACTACTGAGATTTTTGATATCCCAATACCGACATCCCAGTAAGTAAAAAGCTGGGCAAATAATGCAACCCCAAATCCCCATTTAAACCACAATGTCTCTGAAGTGGACACATTTGTATCAAACTCTTTCCTACTATATGCCACTACACTATACTTTTATCCCATAATTGTTACTTGATAAAGGCATTAACAAGTAGTTCTACTTTGAAGCTGGCTTTGGGTAAAAATTTTCACAGAGCCTAAAGGGACATTTTTTTTTAGTCTCAACTAAGGATGAAAAAGAAAAGAACAAGGAAATACACGTTAATACTATTCAGATGCCTGAAAGGCTATGAAATGTCCACAAGGGACAGAACAAGTAACAGGCTTAAACCATAGCAAGGAAGATTTACATTAGACATTAGGAAAAATTTACTATTTACATGGACAGTCTAGAACGTTAATAGATTGCTCAGTGAGGTTGTGGGAGCTCTGTCATAGGAGGATTTTGAGACCAGGTTAGACAAACATTTGTTAGAGAGAGTTTGAGTAAAGATGATCCTGTCCTGGATAGACCAGATATTAATCGCGTTTCTTCTTGTTAACTCTATGACTGAGAAGCTTAAATGCCATTTTCAAAGTGACTTGGGTACTAACAGCTCCAGATCCCCAGAAGAGCAAGAAGGATATTTATCAATCACTGAGGCATTTTTAGTACTTTTATCCATCATGGCAAGAGCCCAAGTCCCACTTTCAAAAATGACTTAGGAATGCTCACCAGACATTTCTCTTGAAAATCGGACTGAGGCTCTTAAATCTTTTAGGATGGGTTTCATCCCACTTGTTTCAGCCATTACAAAGGTATGCCCCTATTCTAAACCAGCTTTCTAAGATTCCTCTATGGTCAAGAGAGAGTGACAGGCCCTGCCAAAATACAATTCATTCTCATAGCAGCTGGGATGGTTTCATTCTCTACCAGTGAGGAGTTACTCAATTTTACTCTTCGAGGTTGCATTGCAGAGTTTCATGTTTATTCAGTGATTTCTCTCTATGTTTAGGATACAAATAAATAGATAGTTCTTTTCATTTTCAGCCCTGCAAATTCCATCTGCCTTCTGAGAGTAAAGCTGTTCGGTTGTCGTTGTTTTTTAATACTTACATAAAAATAAATTTCTTCTGGACAGGAGAAGTGACCTTTAATGACACTTGTGCAACCCTTGGACTAAGGATCCCTGTGGACAATGATGCTTGAGGAGAGAGTCAATCTCTCTTACTGAGGTGGCAGGAATAAAGAATAGAAAAAAGTTTCACACTGAAGTGAACATAAACAACTCTTAATGAAGACAACAAAAAGATCTATTAAACAAGGGTGTCATTTTAGCAGTTACTTTGCAGAGGAGAACAATATGTAATAACAGTCTTTAAAATTAAAGCCACTGAAACAAAAATGCACATAGTTCCTTCCTTGAGAATAACGGTCCCATCTCATGTTGAAATTTCTTGGGGAAACAGGTCTCATAAAACATCCTTTTGCTTCATGAATATAACCATCAGAATCTTTACAGTGTTTGAAAAATAATCCTATAAACATATGATAGACTGAAACAGAAAATCAAAGTAAAGGTTTGGTTGGTGGTTCCATAAAAATTGCTCAGGTCTATAAAAACCTCTGTTGCAAAAGCATCAGAGTCAGAAGCATCTAAAAAGCATTAAGAGTAGATGGAAATAACAATCAACCTAAGTATTTCATTACACAACATAAATCACATATAAATATAAGACCACTTTGAATGCTGCAATATTTGTGTGTAACGTTTTCCTGGTACAGTTTAGGTTACAGCAGAGTTACAGCACACGTTTGTCACCACATCTCCACTGACTAGTATCACTTTTTGCAATCTTGAAGATGCATTTCCATTGGATGGAAAACAAATTCTTCTGCTGTCTGAAACGTTATACTCTGAGTGAGCTATATATCCCAAACAAAAAGTTTTGCACGTAAAACCCTTCACCTTGTTACTCTATGTGTAACGGACACCTGACATGATCGTGTGTTTTATTCCTTCTGGACTGAACACTGGAAAATTTGTATTGTAACTGTTAGGTAGTGGTAGTCTGTGTACAACATGAGCTTTAACTAGCTGTCTGCAGAAATAAGTTAAAATAAATGATCAGGTTGAAAATCCCATTATATGTATCCCTTTATATGCTACTCCCTTTATCTGCTTGCTCAGTAACTGTAAAAATATTAATATTTAAAAAGAGTGATGACCATTTAAGAATGTCTTTTACTCCCATATAAGTGAACAAATCTAGTTTCATCAGCACATTGATCTGAATTCTCAGGTTATTAGTGCAGCCATTTGAATATGGTCAGCACAGTGTAAATATACAACAGATCAAAAGTTATTAGTATTTGATAGATATTATTAAGTGGCCTAAAAATAAATAAATCAATCATTTCTGTCCAGTTCCTAATGGAAGGTGTCTATACCCAGGAAAGGAGCATTTATTATTTGAAATGCATGATTTCCACTACTCACTGCATGATCGGTTTGGACAGCAAATCTTGTCTTTCACCAGCAGATGGAGACAGGAAAACTCAAAGAAATATATTAAGGCAGATGTCTGCCAGAGCCATTCCCAGCTGACAAGTTGTCTCTCTGGAACTTTCAGAGCAATAAAACCCACAAAGAATACACCAATCAACTAGAATATGACAGTAACAAGTCAAACAAATTGTGGAAATAGATCATGAAAATAAAAAGAATTAAGTGACATAAAATGGGCAAATTAATATGCCATTAGAGACAAAAGACTAAACAACGGACACAAAGGCTGAGAATTTTTCTGAATGGTAAATTTATGAAAGCTTTCAGTGAAGGAAAGTCCTCTGACTGCTTGATGGGAGAGTTTAACAGACCCAATAAACAGTAAGAGAGAGCAAATCAATACTGAGCAAAAAACTCTTTCTCCTTTATCTCTTGGATGAGTCCAGATGATGGGGAATTACCAAAGCAAAACCTCTGCACACAAACAACAAGGGAGTGAATGTTCAGTGTCATATAAAAGAGCCTAAAAGATCCAACCTAAAAGGACCATCCTACTGAGTCATTTTTAGGTGAGGTCATCAGCTGGTGTGATTCACCAGCTCTATTACATTAAGCCCGAGCATACAAAAAAAGGGTGTGAAACCCAGCCTGCTAAGCTGCAAAGGGAAGGTCTGTTACTTTTCTTTCCTTGAAGTGACCAATATTCTAGCAAAATGGGTCTGGGTGCGATGTTATGTCAGATGAGGTATCTTCAGGGGTATCTTCAGAGGCCCTTTCAGGTTTTTGCCGTGAATGAAATAATAATCTGACCAATGGTCTGTGATATAAACATTTAAAACCCTTTCCATGGGGAGAAACTTTTCTTCTTCATCTTTCTTTAGGAGAAGTGTGGATGGATAGGTCTGTAATCATCAGTGCTAGTGCAGAAGAAGAGCTTCAGAATGAAACATGGAACCTGTCTAGTGACCCCTGTATCTCGTAGTAAAAATAAGCATGGATATTGGAAGCAAGAGTCTATTTCAAAAAGTTGCCTCAAGACCAAACGCACTCTTTAAAGAATGACAGAGAAGACCACGGTGAGAAGTATAGGACAGAAAGAGCCCTGGCTGCAATTTGCTGCTTATAGTTAAGAGCTACCTCTTAATTAAGATCTGAATGCTGCTTTTCCGCAGTGCGCTAACACCTGATTTTTTTCTTCTTTGGTGTTTTAACATTCACACAACCATTCTGGACATAAATACATCAAAAGATGGGTTACATTTTCGTGTCTAAGTAAGTCTGTTGCTCCAGGCTAGCCAAACACCTTGAGCTACATCTAAATTTGCAAGAGCAGATCTGTAGAACAAAGCAGCTGTTGTCAAGGATTTGATGTCCACGCTTGTATGTATTTCAGGCTGGCTCTAACCTGGTCCCCTGCACTGGACACTCACTTGTGGTTGGAAGATATCAAATGCATGCTAGAACAAATTCCAGTTCTGTTTTATTGAAAGGAATCCAGCTCACGAACTGAAAAAACACTGCAATGTGAAACGAAACACAGTGAGTGAGCATCGTCAGGAGTTTGTTTCAAAATTTCAAAAGCACACATTCCTCATCCAAACTAAAATGCCAATGTAGATGTAGCCATAGCTTTCTTCATAAGATAACAAGACTAAGATTTTCCACACGTGCACATTGTGATGAATATTACACAAATTGATGAGGAAGACAGATCTCCGATATATTTTCATAGCTAGCTCAGGGACACACAGTGCCCCGGTACGAACAGAAAGAGCAGAAGGAAGGCAGAAGCTGAACAAACAAACACTTGTCCCATCAGCCCTTCTGCCTCCCTTCTTCTCTAACAAATCCTGGCCTGCTTAGCTTCTTAAAATGTCAGACTATGCTTTTTCATCATTAGACGCATAGCGTTATTACAGCCAGCTTTTTTTTTTTGCTTTTCTTTGTTTTTTTTGACAGAGGGAGCAAATTGTATTGTGTCTAAAAAATTATGTTGAGCTGATATATTTAATACAGGAACAATAGGCCCAGGCATTAAATTGGTCATATGAAAAGTGAAAAGTATGGGGCAATTCCAACTAAGCCTAAGCTATAACTGGACAGAGAGAAATGAAGAACGCATATAACTCCTCCACTGAGATGGAAGTTTGCACTTAAAAGGTGAACGTTTGTTTGACTTCTAAAGACAAGAAAACAAGTCAATTCAGAAAACTGCAGGGGTTTTTTTGATTAATTTGAACTGAACTCTAATTCACCAATTAATTCTTCATAAAAAAATATTCTGGAAAATAATTTCTGATCTTAGATGATTTTCAAATAAATTGTTCAAAATAGTTTATATTTTAAAATTGAGAAGTGACAACTACTTCTCTTGTTGATACTATTAATCAGATTGAATTATTTATTGTTCCCTGAAGGATGCTGTCTCCCTTCTAGTGGGCTAATTTTCCATTAGAAATAATTAAATTTTGCCTTTGAAATCTATTTTTTGCAAATATTCTGTAGAGTTCTGAAAATATTCAGTAAAGTTCATTTGCTTGCTTCAGCTTGCTGTTCTTGTCAGCAGCTGAGAGCTAGTAAACATCAGCTAGGATGTTAAGGAAAACTGAGCAGAGGAGGAGTGTAACATTTTCATCCGAATTTTATCTGAAGTTTTTGTTTGAGCTCACATTCATGATCAAAGTTTTAACATATTTATTCCTTCCTGATAACTCACTAGAGCTCACTCATCTAGATGTGGGGAACTTCTATCAAAATTTTCTACAATTGTGTAAATTCTAAGAAATGGCAGCTTAAAAGGCCAGCTTAAAAAGCTGTCAAGAAAGACTTTAGCTCTATCCTGAAACATGACGGAAGTGTAAAAAAATCCATCCCATTAAAGTAACAGGTTATTCTTACACTGAAAATAAAACTGCATGGTGAGGTCAGTATTAGGATAGCTAAAAAAATAAAATTCCTTCTAACGAGACCAAAAAAGAAAAAAAAAGTTCAAAGCAGCAATTCTGATGCTGGTAGTAATCTTTCTGAGTTCATATTTCTTCAGATGTACAAAAAATTTTAAATACACCATCTGGCTAACCCAAAAAGTAGAAGGATAATAAGTCAGTGAAGCAGAAGCGATCAGGAATTGTACAGTACTGAAAGGATATTATCTTAAAACACTTGATCATGTGTTTCCATTCTTCATACATTTTTATCTGATAATTACATCAGCCAAGCTGTAAACAGTTACTTCAGAATTTTTACAGAGGAGATTGCAATGCCAAAGTAAAATCTTAGCAAGGTAACTGCCTTTCCAATCTCACAGGTAATCTGGCAGGGTCAGTTATTACTGATTCATATTTTGAAGACAGGGAACTTCAGCTCCCAGTCTGACAATTCAGCCCACTGTACATGAATTTCCAAGATATTTTATTTTTAAAGATTACTAGAAATGATAATATATGCAAAATTTAATTTTACTTTTATCTTGAAATTAACAGTTCTTTGTACTTACAGTACACCCATGAGAACAAAAATTATTTGCTTTCCCAAATAGGGTTAAAAGGATAAAACAATTAATTCTCTTCAAATATTGTTGACAGCAGTGGATATTACAATTAGCAGGTGTGGATCTAAAAGTGTACCTGTTTGATTGATACATATATTTTTTTCTAAATTATAATATCTGATATTGTCATCAGCGAGCAAAAAGTAATAAGAAAGCTACTAACTAAATATTAACTCTTAGCATGCCTTTCATGTTCCAGAAATGAACAATTACACAATTATATTTTAAAGTGTGCTGTACTTTCCAGGTATCCAAGCAGTAGGGGAAAGCAATGTAGATCTATAATGCCACCTTTTTTCAGACGGATGAAATGCAACTACTGTATGCCAGAAGTAACCTAACACCAAAGTGACGCTTAAATGATGAGAACTCATTACTCTAAAGTGCTGCCAGTGAAATTAAACGTGTATTTTTGAATTATATTCCAAATACTCATAATCCTCTGATGTAAGGGTGTTCCCAGAGGGAGCATTTTTAATAAATAATGTGATATGTATTTACCAAGAGCGACATACTATAATCAGGTTCCAGGAGGATACCACAGCCACAGATCAACATAGCTCAGTGACAAAACTACTGAAAAAATAACAAATTGCTTTAAAATCTTGGCTAATTTATAAAATACTTTGAAAAGTCAGGGGAACAGGATGGTTCAGAAGCCGGCTGACAGGATATGGAGTTTTTGTGTCCAGATCACTGGGTCCAATTCTAGCACGGGCTTTTGTCCGTTAAAGTTGCTGCTACCTGCTATGTACTGCAAGGGATAACCCTGGGTGGCAGGGAGATGAAGAGTGTGACCTAATCTCTTCTATCTATGCTTCTGCAACAGCTGTTCACTTGCTTATACAAAATGAGTTCATGGTCTCAGCGCAGTTCCCAGAGGACAGCTGTCTCCATCACCAAAACCACTGCTACAACAGACCATTAGGTGCCATTAATTGGTAACCTTATTAGCAATATCAGTAAGGACACTAGGGATCAGATTTTAAGCTGCACCGGTGCTGTACAGGCAGCTAATGGTAGGGACAGAGGAGAAAACATTAGTGGCTTTACACTACCAGTACAAACCCTTAGTTCTGATGTAACCCAGGCCCTGGTTCAGCAATCTCATTTCCGAGGCAAAATGCAGAATAAAGAGAACTGTACCCAGCCACAGTGGTAAAGGAGGCAGGGATGTCCTGAAGACATGGTACTCCACGCATAGCCTGCTTCTCTGAGCATGTTGCCAATATCCTTGCTACACTGGCAGAAAGGTAATTGTTGTGGGGAGCAGAGAGGTACTTCCAAGACTAAATATGCTGGGAGTTTGAGCTAACAGCCTCTAAAGGAGGCTTTCTCCCTCTACATTTCTGTAAGAACAAATGGACGGGGATAAGGAAAGGGCTTGCTGTAATTATACAGGTAATGCATCCCAATCAGGGATACAGGCCTTTGGTCACTCAGCTGTCAGATTAGTACAAAACTGAATTCATTGGTCTGTGTTCGGCATTGATTTCTGCCTGCACTCTATTTTGTTTTAGTAGTAGTGCTGTTACAACCCTGATGATCTAAGAATATAGCAAAGAACTGTAGGGAGAATTAAGGTCTGTTCTCAGACCAAGCAACACAGAACTTGGAAAAAAAAGGCAAAACATTGGATACACAAGCTCTCCATCTGGTCTGAAGCAGAAGTAGCAAACGTCGGGCCTGATGTTGGCAATAAATCTTCAGTGTAGCCAGCAACATGCCACGAACCAAATATCTAACAATGTGCTTAAAGAAAATTTATTATGAGGGTTGCAAAAATGATCCTTCCAAACTAGTTAAAAGACAAGTTTGTTGCTCATATGTCAGACCTGAGGGAGGGCTTGTGCACTCAAAAGTATCGTCAGACTAAATTGGTAAATGAGGAATATTGCTTCTCCCCACAGACTTTGCCCATTTTTGCTTTGTTTTTGTTTTTTTGCTTTAGTTTGTGTGTGTGTGTGTGTGTGTGTGTGTCTGTGTGTCTGTGTGTCTGTGTCTGTGTGTCTGTGTGTCTGTGTGTCTGTGTGTGTCTGTGCGCGCGCGCACGTGCATGCACGCGGGCAGATCAGATTCTACAAAATGAAACGCCCCCAGCAAACTCATGTGGGGCTTTAAGGACTTACTTGTAGGCTTTTTCCTTAATTAAATTACATGTGCCTAATTCTATTTTATTTTTCACTCCTACAACAGCACTTTCCCCTCATGGGTAACCTAGGCAAGAACATGAGCCAGAGGCAAAAGCCTGTGTTTCTCTGAGGAAGCACTACTGCAAATATTCAGAACATTTACTCCAATGCTTTCTCCTTCTCTTCGTCCTCCCTTTCCCAACTGTAAACAAAGTCCACAGCATGAAGAGGCCAATCTATGCCAGCAGAACCAGGTTTTGAAAAACACTGCTCAACCATATGTTCAGTTCTGACCAGCATGATCATTAGGAGTTCGACATCTGCAGATGGAGAGTTCATCTCACCATTCAGCAGAAACATGCTGCTACTGTACACTGAAGTCAACGTTAGCCAGACTTTGCTTAGGAGAAATTTTCAGCACTGGCCTCCAATTTCATATTGCCAATTAATTTTTGCCACAGTGACGTGACAGAACTAAACATCTAAAAAAAGCCAAAGAGAAAAACAGTGGTGCTGACTGAAAAAGCGAGCCTTTATGAACCATTTTGGTAATCTGCTTTATAAGAAAAATTCTTCTTTAGCAAATATTACATTGCAGCTGTTTGTGCAGTAGAGAACACCTGTCAATGTTACTCATGATGAACCCTTATGAAAGCCCACCACCCATATTAATGCTATTTGGCCTGTATGGCTATGCACTGAGTAAGAGAATACAACTATCTAAAATAGCCTCCTTAATTACTTTGAAGACCCAGTACATTCAGTTTTTCTCTAAATAAAACTCTATCAACCTTTTCTCAGCAAGCACTATAGGAACATAAATCTTGCCTTACCCAATACTCTTCTTGAAAGCAGTGAGAATACTCTACTTCAGTGTCTGTTGGAGTGATATTGGTGGTTCTTACAGCAGCAATAAGCTAAAATGCATTTTCCCCACTACTTTTTCTCCCTATTCCTCTCCTCTCAGTCTATCTGCATCTCCTCATGTAGTCCAAGCTCTTGGCTTCTTTCAGGGCTTAAAGAGATGTATAGCTGGCACTTTCCACAGGGACTGTGTGCATGTTCTCTCAGGTGTGCTCAGGCAACGCTCATCTGAGGGCTGGGAATCAAAGTCTGTGTCTGCACCGCCACTGGCAATGAAATTCAGTGGATTCATGCTTGTTGTGTCCTTTTTTCAGATCTTTACTCCATAGCAGTTCCCTTCTTCAAAAAGCCTATACTTAAAGATATGCCTCTGTATTAATTTTCATTTAAATGTTTAGCAGTCGTATCTTACATGCATATGTACCACTGATTATAAAAACAGAAGAGTTAACTGTGTAATTTTGAAGTTGAAATGGATACAGACGTCTCAGCTGTAAATTCCTAGTAGAAAGGGGTTAGGATTTTTAGTTACGTGAGCTTTACTCAGAACATTCACTGCATCAAATCTGGAGCATGCCCTAAACAACAAACAGCTCAAATTACAAAATTGAATTTGTAAACGCTGTTTTATCAGGTAAAGGGTTTTTTTTTCCCCCCTTCTGTATTTTTTGTGAAGATAAGAGATATACTCCAGTTCTAGCTATTAGTGATGCCGGGCACCAGTCCTTTTTCTGTTTTTAACACAATTACAGAAACATAAATAATAAAGAAAAATATATTATTTTCTCAATGGCACCTTCAGAAAACAGGTGTTGCAATAAGTAGGTAACCAGATTTGCCCAGGATGTGATGCATGGTAAAAGACAGGATATCAGAGTATTTGCAAGTTAAAGACTCTTCATTAATCAGACGATTGCGAGTCCCCGCCTAATGAATTTACTAATATACAGTATTGCTTCACATCCTAATATTAGTATAGGTAAAGCCCAGCTGATGAAAGCAGAGTAAAGACGCAGATGAAATAGCCTGCTTCTGTATAATTAAAATTCATGATTATTCTTTCATATCTGCAACAGTTAATATGCAAACTGTAAGAATCTTCATAATTACCAGTACTGTTCTGTGCTCTAGATATGAACTAAACACGGTATTAACATTTTTTATTTGAGAATGTATCCTTAGTTGCTCTTTTTCTTTTTATGTAAAAGAATAAGGTTTTAAATTTCTCAGCTGTTTACCAGAACAGGAAGAAAAGTTGAAACATAGCATTAGAATTAAATTATGTATTAAAAACAGTATAATGACTTAATCATCAGGCTGTCTAGAATTTGATGCTCTGTCTCCTAATATCTCAGTTTAAACCAGTGTGTCCAAACTGTAGCATAACCATAATTCACCACTATTAAGTGACTTGCCCATTTTCTTGCTCCTCTGTGTATACTGGCTGTATTAAGATAATGGGATACAGCACTCGGATGTGTTCAATAGCAATAATGATAATAATGTTTCTCTTCCCCTCATTATTGTACAGCATGCTGTGTACAGTTTGACTGATGGATTCAGCCATCCACGCCAGAGCTGGTTGTAACTCATGGTTTGCTCCGCAACGTGCTATAGGATCTCTTGAGATGAATAGTACTATATACAATTAGGGATATTACAGATGAAAAAAAAATCATCTGGTCACCTAGTCCATCCCCTGACAGTATAGAGATTGTTTTCTGTTGTTTATGATGTACTTTGTTCCATCTTGCTTTAAATGACTCTTCTGATGGAGCTTTCATCACTTCCTTTGGGAGACTATTTTATGGGCTAATAGAGGTAAATGCAAAATCTTCTGCGGAGTCTACGGCAACTGCTTAGTACAAAGTGCTTGCAGATCGCTGTGCTACCATTCTTCATTTATGTTCAGCTGGAAGGTAGAAACAATACTAATACTCTCTAGGACTCATTTGAGGAACAGAGTGTCTCTCTCATACTAGGTCATATCCACTGAGAAACAGTGTTAGCAGGGGCCTCTCAGTGGCATTTAGAAATAGGTGATCACTTCCATAGGGTTTTTCTAGGTCGCTGCATTGCTTCTCAAGTAGCTCCCAAATTCTGGTCTGCTCCTGCAGCTGCCAAAACCAGCTTCCCTTGCAAGGGATTCAGTGAACTCTTTCTTCGCAAATAATAACACAATGAAAAAGCCCACTGAAGACTCACATTGATTTTAACGCTATGGCTCAAGCTCCCAAATTGTTCTATTCTGCCTAAACAGTTGCTGTACCTGCAAAGGATAAGGGACACACCATCTTCAGTTTTAGTCCTTTAGCAGAGCTGGTACAGACACTGAGGGAGATCACAGTTTTCCCATACGTTAGAGGTGGATAAGGGTTTAGAGCTTCAAATCTATGTTACAAAGAGAGTAAATATCTATTTTTATCTTGTGGTAACCGGAATTACATTTTTATTTTGCAGGACAAAATGTTAACAACAATTGAACTTGAAAACGAAACATTTTGTTTCTTCCTGTATCAGTGTGACATTAAACTACATCTTCTGAGATGCTGCTGTGCCTACAGGAAGCTGTAATTTGCTTTTCTCAAATCTTTTATCTTTTCCTAGAAGCTTGATTCTCCCTGGACTGCATTTCCCAAGACACACTGCAGAAGGAGATCGTGTGCATCATGGTGGATTCAGTAAACCTGAGGAGGCCAATACAGTAGGAATATCTGTGTCATATCTCTGTCTTTGTAAATGGAAATGACACAATAATTTCCCTTCAAATCAAATCATTTCTAGCACAACTTTTTCTTGGGAGTATTTGGCATGTATTCTGGAATTTGTTTTCTGGGGAGACACCAGGCACAGCTGCTGGTCTGGTAACTATGTGTGTTTGTTTTTTATGTATGTGTGTGTGAAATTAAATTCAATTTGGTTCAATAATACTTTACTGGCATAGCAAGCTGGGTAGACGTTGCCAGAGAAAAACGAACAGACCCTTGAAGTAACTGTCAGCAGCTGGTACAAAGTGTTCAGGACAGGGTTTCATTCTGTATCTGGGGTTTTATTCCATCTATCCGTTTACCACTAAAGCCCATTTCCAATCTTGCTCAGTCATTTTTAACAGTAACCTGACATATGAGGGTACTTCAGAGCACAATGCCATCACTGCTTCTTTCTCATAGGGTCAGGCATATTTTTTATTCAGGCTTTTGATGAAAATATTTTATATTTTCTGATAATAACATAAAATATCCCTCTGAAACTCCCTCAGATGTCGGACACTGAAGTAAAAAGTGTTGCTCCATTTTATTTTCTTCTGGTAGATTGCCTGCTCAGCTGCTCCTCTTTTAATTTTATTTGTGTGTGTGTGTGTGTGTGTGTGTATCCTTGTGTTTCCACTTCTAGCATAGGGTCGTTCCTTATCCATTTGCTATTTTTGCCTCAGCTCTATGTATGCACCAAAATGAAAAAATCTATTAAGATGACACAGCATCCAGTCTAGCATCCTATTGTTTGCATTCATCCTTCATAGACCTCAGTTATATTGGGTTCCATGGGTTATAGAGACACAAAGAACCATTATGGTCATCTCAACTGTTGTTATACAAATAAAGCTATATGAATTCTCTGAATTAAATCTTGCATGTTATTGATAATGTAGATATTGTAGCTTTGCATTTTGCATTTTTGGTGCCACAAAGGGAAACCATTAAACTTATAGAGCCCAGGAAGTAATGGCATTGGTGGTGCTTTCACATTTGATCCTCTTGCACTGGAGCAGAAGATTCTTGATTTGGTTGATACGGCACCTGGGAAGAACGGTCTTCAGCAAGTCATTTACTAGATTGCTCTGCTTCTGTAGAGCTTTCTTTATGGTATAGCATACTTTTATAATTATTTCTATAATGCTTTTACAATCTGATTTGTAAACTTCAGACTCTGAAGCTTCTAGACTTTCCTGTTACCAGGCCCAGCTTTACATAATTTAAGATACAGTCTCTGTATTCATATCTGTAATTAATTTTTAGTCTGTTTCTGTTGTTCTGAGCACCTTCTGCATTTCTTTCAAAGAGCTTACTAGGCATTATGTTGAAAAGATTCTACGATAATGATATCCCTCTTTTACTCAACTTTTATATTTATGGCCTTTGTTTTGAGAATAATTATTTATCCTATATTTGAAGCATTAAAAATTAATAAAATAGACTATCGAAAATCACAAAATTGGCCTGAAAAATCTTATGATTTATGGAAAAGATTTTTTTGTTTCCTATTTTCTAAGCCTGCAGAGTCCACTTGGGACATCTGCAGACTTTACAGTGCAAGTTCCCAAAGAGCAGCCTGCAGACCATTCATGGATTATAAATCAACAGTATTGGTCTCCAGAAGCACAGTAACCAGTGGTACTTTATACACTCATCAGTGAAAAGACTGATAATGAAATACCCTTGGTCCTTAAGAGATTTTCAGAATTGACAGGAGCTGTTGCTAAATTGACAGTCTCTTCTATAGAGCTATAAGGATTGCTAAATGTTTTTTGTCTGATTTTTTTAACATAAAAGTAGAATTTTCATGTAAGGATTTTACTATAGGTGGGATTTTTTTAAGAAAAATAACAAATACCATGGGACTCCCAATGAAATCCTAACAGTTGATAACACTCCATTTTTAAGCTATTTTAAAGAAAGAGAAAGCTTCCTGTTCTTTTTCACATGAACATCTTTCAGATACATATGGGACTTTGTGGTTTGTTTTTCACAAAGGAATCCAATTTGATTTTCATAGGCGATGTTATTATTGGTCAGTTTTTTTACTACGCTTTTAGGTCTGAGCTGTTTTCTATTGAAGACAACGGGAGTCCTCCAGCTGTATTCATTGACATTACAATTGGGCATTTATTGAAGCTGACAAAGAACAGTTTTCTCATATTATTGCTAAAAGAGAAACCTCTTGTAGTACCTGGGTTTAAGGACATTCCTCCTGCCCACCTCCTCTTCCCAGTTCCTTGGCTGCCCCATCCAGCTACGTGGGGGAAGGGAGTCATCCTAACCTCCCTGTTCCGGTCTCCCGGTCTCCTCTGCCCTCCTGGCAGAGCGACAGGCAGTGCCATACCCTGAGCCCACTCCACCCACCCCTGTGATGCAGTCAGCAAAGGAGTCGCTGAGTACCTAACGCCCCCAAAGAGGGAGCGCCAGCTGGTCAACGCGTCCCAAGCTGACAGTTCCTCCCAATGTGCCAGAAGCATTAGAAGAAGGTATGTGGGAAGAAAGTGTACCCCAAAACTCCTCTTTAGAAGGACAGAACAGCTTTCAAAACATATCAGATTAATATTTGCAAGCCAAAGAGCTGAGATCATATTTCCGTATCGTATGTGAGCATATTTCATTGCCCACAAAGGCCAATTTAGTACCTTGAGGGCCATTAAGTTGAATAACATTCCTTTTTAGCCACAGGTATAGCATATACTGTGCTATATACCATCTTAGTATGTACACTTGGTAAAAGAGCACCAACGCTTGTAGGTAAGAGGGGTCAAGTGCTGGGTTCTGGCAAAGGTGGAAGGTGAGGGTGAACACCAGCAACCACAGTGCAGTTAGGTTTTATTTTCATTCCTTGCACCTAAAATCATGCAAGCACAGCATGCCACTATTTACAGCAAGTATTTGTAGCTGCTGTGCTGTCGGGCAGCCCTACAGTTGCCAGCAGGGTCTCATGCGGTATCAGTTCACGGTACTGTGAATTTACTCAGAGATTTGGGGCTTGTTTCCAAAGACAAAGGCTTCCGTAAGTCAAACTGTTAGTTCCCTCATATCTGTGACATCCACGTATTATATAGCTACAGCGCAAATGTGCTGGGGACATCTGGGATTTCCCTGATGAAACAGGCACCACTGTATTGCAGCATATGCCTATCAGCAGCATCCCATCTTCCGCTGAGAACGGAGCAGACTAAGATAGAAATTCATCTACAGCCACCTACATGACTATTGCAGACACAAAAAGAGGAGCTGTCCAGGAAGGAGGATGGATCTGACGTGGCCTCGAAGCAAAGCAGCTTGCTATCTCCCATCTATTTACAGCGCCAGCCAGCACGTTATTTCTGGGTGTGACTAATGCCGAGGAGGTTGCCCCGAAGAGCAACCACACTGGATAGACAGGGCATTTGCTGCACTGAAAAAAAAATACTGGAGCTATTATTTTTTCTCTGATCATTATCTGCACACAGGTGTAGTCGCGGGCGTTGCTAGCGCCATGGGCCTGTTGCTAAAGGCGGGTTGGGGCAGAGACGCGGCTGCCCCGCGTGGGGCAAGAGCCGGACACCTGTCCCTTCGCCAAGCGGCTGGCAGGTTCAGGGCCAGGTCCGAGCTGTATCTGCCCCTATAGAAGCTGTGGGTCCCTACCCATTTCCTGAAGGCCTGGGCAGCCTCGCTAGGGGCCGGAGGGGGCGGCCGGCGTCGGCACGGCGGCTCAGTCAGCGCGGCGCTGCGCTGCGCTGCGCTACCGCGCGGGGGGCAGCGAGGGAGGCGGCAGGCGAGGGGGCCGCGGCCTACAGGTGCTGCCGCCGCCGCCGGTCGCCATGGGAACCCCGGCGGCCCGGGGGAGGGCGGCGCGCAGGGCGCGGCGGCCGGGCCCAGCTGGGCCCGCCCTCGCGCGAGCCTGTGTGCGCGTGTCCCGGAGGTATTGCACCGTTACCATAGGAACAGGGCGGGGGGTAGCGGGGGGGTGCTGCAGCGCCGCCCCCTTCCCCCCTCCCCGGCTGCCCTCGATGCCAGCCCAGGCCCTGAATGAATTAATAGAGCTGCAGAGGCGGAGGCGGGGGGGGAGGCGGCGGTGGCGCGGCCCCCGCCCCAGCCCCCCTGCTCGGCTCTCCGGGCAGCCCCGCAGCCAGCTGGCGTCCCCGCGCGGGCTGCCTCCCGCCCCACGCCCCACGCCGCGGGGGCTGCGGCGGAGCGGGAGCGGGGGCCCCGAGGCAGCGCTAACGGCCGCCGCCGGCCCGCGCTAACGGCCGCCGAGGTGGGCGCGGGCCGCAGCCGGTTCTAGGCGCTTCTTGCGGGCGTGGCGCGGCCCGGGCGAGGCGCTGGGCGGCCGCCGAAAGGGAGGGGAGACACCCTCGGAGAAACCCGCCCGGGACGCAGCTCAGGAAGGGAGCGGGGGAAAAACAGTGAAAAAAAAAAAATCCTAGGGTGCTTGTTTACTGCACCATATGGCTACGGGGGGAGGGGTGAAAGAGATGTCTGCCAGTTGCTGAACCAGTGCACTCATTATGTCCATTAGAGTCATAGTCACCCATGCTGAGTGTCTCACCACAGAGCAGTATCAGAGCGTTTCTCTTAATTTCACATAATACCTTAGCTACTGCAAGTAGAAGACATGGTTTTTTCACCATTTCGGGTCTCATGAGAAACTGAGGTTTTGAGGTAGGGCACAGCCAGGAGCCCAGGGCAGGTGGACCCAGAAAACCCTCGATGTGGCACGGAGAGGCTTGCCTTTCAGTGCCTCATTCAAAATCCGAGAGGAAGCAGATTATTTTATTCCTGGTAAACTAACATTCACTGGATGAAAACGCCCTTCTCCACATTCCATTTCTGTTTCTGTGAAAAGCTGGGTATATCTTTTGTTTGCCTAGAGATGAATGTATGGTATTTAGCTGCATTTTGAATCACAATGCTGCGATACTTGAAATGTGAAAGGAGAACGCAAAAAAACAGTTGCCAGTAATTTTTGTGGTTCAGTTTGGAAAACCCGAAAACCTGATCCATTTCAGGGCATTTCCCTCTGTTGTTGACAGGTACGAAGAGTTGCAATTGAAGTACTGGGCACTGAATGCTATAGGGAGATCCACAGTGATTAATACTATTTTTCTAGTGAGGCGGTCATTCATTTCAGAGTAATCCTTACTACACAGCACTGACGGAAGCGCACGCTCAATGCAGTATATATCCTGCCTCTGGAGAGCTTCTAGGCTAGGGTCAGCGGAAATGCTTTGAAATGGCTCATGTCTTTCCTCTCAGTGATTCATAAGATAGGTGCTGAACCTCTGTATTACTAGAAAGATAAAATTTGCAGACTACTGGGTCTGATAATAGGTAACTATACTGCTGTCCATATGGCCTTGTAAAATTGAACTATTGATTTTTTTTAAAGCATGGTTTCCTACTTAGCAGACCAATCCCACTACTGCTGTAGTCAGTGGCATTTTAATGCTGACTTTAGTGGGAACAGTTTTTGCCTTTAAAATGGTCTATTTCACGTTATTATGGTAATGGCATTCAGTAATTCTTAAAAATCAGTCTTCTTGGCCTTGGACATTTGAAAAGATTAATGTACCCAAATTATTTCAGCTCAAACATATTCACCATATTTCTGCTCATATCATGTCCAAAGTTTTGTTTAGATAAATAAATAAGATAGATAACTTATTGCTCCAGATGGTTGTGGGTGGATTGGACCTAATAGGTTCTCCAGTTATGTGTTTCTGTGTGTGATTTTTTTTTTAATTTTACAGAAGCCTAGATTTAGAAACCCATTTCTGGATCTCCTTTTGTATGCAGCTTAAACTGCATCTGGTTGCTCACCAAAATAGCGTTCCTTCCAAAGAAAGATTACAAATATTAAAATGCAGCCAAGACAGTGAGTGGCTCAGTTCAGCTAATGTTGCACAAGGGTGCTGATCCTACTGCCCATATGTAATATACATTCCAATCTTGGCACCTGCCATTGGATTGAAATTCAAAGTAAGAAACAGCAGGCCTCAAAGTCTGGAAATAAAGACAAAATAAGTAAAAAACAGTTCTGTGCCTATTAGTCAATAATAATCTGCAGCAGCAAAGACAGAAATGTCAAGAGTCAAGATATGTAGCACAACAGACGTCAAAGAGATATTGGGGCTATTACGCAATGATGAACGCGTGCAGATTCCAACTGCAAGGTATATCTAACACTCATATTAATTATTTCCATATTTGTATAAAGACAAACTTTTTAGTGTCTAGCAAGATTCTGCTTAGTTAACTTTGTGCTAATCACATTGTGATACTCATTAAGTTAAAAAATAACTTCGATTTTAAGTTGAATAGTGAACTAGGAAATTTGAAATAAAATGCAGTAGTACTTAACACTGAATTTATTCAAAATTTTACTGAAATGAAATTTCAGTGAAAAATGCAAACAAGTAGTCATATTTCATCTTCCTCACATTTTCCAGGCAGTTTTAATTATTAGATGATTAATATATTACGATTGTTCTATGTTTATAGATGTGGTCAACAGGTATGCTTAGCTGCATAAATATTGATGCTGAAGATCAACAGTAGGTTTATTACCAGATTAACAGGAAGCATCTTACTTATTTTACCCTAGTTTACTTCACTGGCTTTATTATTGTTATTATAAAATTTGCAGTATGTGTTTTCTAGGCTCATTTAACTTTGCCTACTCTCTACTTCTGCCAAAGCTGACTTTCTTCCTTGAGGATGACCTCACAGGAAACTAACTTAAAGTTTGTTTATCTTCTGTTTTCTTTAACACTTTCCTCCATTTCTTCTCTCATCTCACTTTGCTTCAGTCTTACTGTAAGCAGCATTTTTCTAACATAAATATAGCTCAAAGAGACGGGGAACAGGGAAAGAAATCTGCACTTTCTCCTACAGTAGATGTCCTGATGCAAAGCCCATTGAGAAGGGAGAATACTTACAAAAAAATAAACAAACTACCCCAACAATATAATTGAGAAAAAGTGTATGTGTTGCATATGTTTAGTTAGGAAGGGGAAATTATGACATAGGCATTTTTAATGTACTTAAATATATGTAGAATTTAAAGGACTGAGATTAAACTCACTCTCCAGCTCAGTTTTTCCCTCCCTAAACAGTCAGAATATGGAGGTTTGTATAACTGAGAGCCGTCTGTGCAGTGTACTGTGATAAACTTAAGTAAGGCATTTCATAAGATCCTGTCATAACCAAAGAGGAAGGGGCAAGTTACTGCTAGAATTACTTGACAGGTGAATTTGGCCATACTGAAATTAAACTTTCTAGGCATTTTTATACATTTTATAAACACATTTATGCATTTATTAAATACTTCTTGTGAGTAAATTATTATTTATAAATAGAAAAACTTTATTTGAATGTATCCTGATTAGAACTCCATCATTGCCACTCAGTCAACTGATATCAAATGATCTGGATATAGAGCACACATGGCGGAAGCTCTATGGCTGTATTTCTCCCTTGGGCACTGGCCATTATAAAGGCTAAGCATCACTGAGGAACTGCATTATGCCTTCAAAACAGGGGCATAATCTTTGTGCCAAAAAGTGATTCATAGGCTGTCTGGTTGTCCTATCCCAGGAGTGGTTTTTATCCAGTGCAACTTAGGATGACAGAATTGGGCCTTCATAGCGTCTTATATTTCACCAGCTTGGCTCCTTCCAACTCCTGCAGCTACAGTTTTTCAGCTCTTCTGTAGATCAGTTATTTCACTCTTTGGATCTACTAGGCAAATTACTAATCAATTTTAAAATATTTTAACATAACCATCTCCGTTGTCCTTTGTTTACCTGCTTTAAAATTACAGCAAACATGATAATGAAAATCTGTTAAAATTTTTTAAGTCTGTATTTGTGAAAAGTGTCCTGACTTAACATTTATTTCTTGAAAAAAATCTGGTAACTACATATAAATGTCTTAAATTTTGAAGATGAACAGTGGAAAAGCCACAGTTCATTAGAATTCTATTAAATTAAAATATTCTACCTGTTATTTTTTTCTCCCATTTAAGAGTGTTTTCTTGTAGTCATTTTTTGAATATCATTTTCTGGGTTCAAGTAGAAAACGTAGGATTCAAGTAGGAAAACAAGTAAAAATAATATTTTCAGTTCTACAACTTCCTCGAAGTCCAATGCATCTTGCCAAAATTGGGCTGATTTGGAGAGAATATTATTAGAATTTGCTATCTAGAAGGGCAATTAAAAAAGAAAAAAAAAGTTGTATTTTAACTAGCTTTATTTTGCTCTAAAATAGCTTTATTTTTATTGCTTTACTATTTATTTCACTGGAAATTTAACTCCTTGAAAACTCACTATATGCCAAATTCATCTCTCAGCTGTACTGTTAGCTGATACTAGCAAAATGAAGCAGATGATTTATCTGTGTAGGTTTTCTAAAAAAGGAGTGTGAAAGTCCAATGAACTTACAGCATACATCCTATCGAGAAATTTGTGTTTTTGCTGCTGCATCCATACGTAGCTTACTGTATTGTCTCCTTGTTGGATAGTCCCAAATTGAGACAAAAAGGGTAAAGAGAATATGGTCTGTCTGAACTATAGGTTTTAGACTGACCCCTGATATTCATTGTAAGTACTATTAAAAAAAAAAAAAAGATAGTAATAAAAGGACAGAGTTCATTAAAAGAAGGCTAAGCTGTTTGCTTGCTGCGAATGAAATTCTTTAACTTTATGGCAACCATGGCTGTGGGGCTTTGCTAAGAGACAGAGGCTATCAAAAGATGTAAAAAAATAAATCTACGACTATGGCTATATTAAGGGAGAAAAGAATGAGTTACATTCTTTATTCTTTCCTGTTGCTATTTTTTGAGAAATGCAGTGGGACAAGTCATCTAAATACATATATGCCACACTTGCTGGTAAGGCTGGTCTAAACTAAAGTCTTCCAGGAATCCTCTCCGTTTGAAAGAGGTGATTTTTTTTCTCATATTCGCAATTAATTCTAAAATAATTCTGCTCTTTTTTTCCCTTTTTTTTTTCCCTTCTCATCATATTAAGAGTTTGGAAATAGCTGCAACAAGCTGCAATAGAAAATGCTAGGACAACAAGTAGTCAAAAATGTTGAGGTGAAAACAACATGTTAGTTTTCATCAGAAATAGAGTAAATTGGAAAATAAAGGTAGTTCATTGCAAAGTTTGTCTAAATCACTGTGATGCTGTGCACTAGTCTACGTAGGATTGTGCCAGAGCTTGAAAAATAACAATACCCTTCCTTCTTCCAGACTAATAATATCACTACAGCAACGAGTCATAGAAACTGCTACTGTCAAACTGACCGATGAACCACCTAGTTCCAGTCTCCAAGGGAGTCTATAAAAGATGTTTCAGAGGTCAGTAATTAGTAAATTAACAAATATATCCCGAAACAAAATATGATGCATCCAATTGCATTATGCAGTAATGACAATATTTTTGTCTCTTAGCTTCTGCCAACATCAAAATACATACCTAAAACTTACTAAGCTATTCTGAGAACTAGACATGAAACAAGATCATGAGTGTTGGGGCCACCACCAATACTGAAATCCAGTATGTAGGGGAAGGGAACAGGAAGATGCTGGGATTTCAGGACACTCCACACGTCTTTCCTTGTGTTGACTGTATGGGCTAGAATACAACTAACCCTGATAAACACTCTGTGGGGAAAACCTATGGAGGTGTTCCTTGATTCTATGTAACAATAAGCCATGTTGTTCCAGGTAAGTGCCATCACCGGTGCCAGCAGTCCTAGGGGAACAGAAAGGCAGGAATAACCTTGTCCTCTGTTCTGCACCAGCCAGCAAAGCTGAACTGACATACAGAGCAATACTGCATCCTTACAAAGAGCCGTGGAGCTATCACTCTCTTGTGAAATCCTTGGAAGAAATTCCAGCTGAATCAATCAGAATTTCTCTGGGGGCTGCAATGCAGACTTTCCACTCCCACCATTAAGTGTTATAAAACAATGACCTAGGTGTTTACCTCTTAATTGTCAAAATATTCTTACAAGATGGAATAGGGTTAAAAAGGGGGGCTGGTAAGTTTTCTTTCTGCTAAGCATTAGTCTTTATATCACACCATATCTCTGAACTTTTTATGTCTGTTTTCTGCTGTGCATTTTCTCTTAATGTTCAGCTCTCTGTGTGATTTAACTATTAAAATGTAGTTCTTTTGGAAGCACCCCTTTTCCTTAATTAGCTTAGTTAGCTTCCCTGGAACTTTCATCTCTGTTATGACCTTTTGGAAATGAGGTAAATACACTGAGCATATTATTAAAGGCAAGGACATACTATTTAATTAAATGAGAAGAATATGTTTTCAAAATCTTCTCTATCCCCTTCCTATTGCTGATTTTTGTTACTCCTGCTATGCACTAAGAAGGGTGTGCCCACTGATTTGTTTGAAATTATTCCTAAATATTTCCCTTGAGAGGTTATGCCAAATCTGTAAATTTCAAATACGATTGAAAAGCCTGAATTCTTCTTATCATTTCAGAAAGCTAATATCACAATGGCAGTGGCATAAAAGGTAAATTTTCTGGCAATGGTCTGCAGGGAATTCTGCCTGCCATGATTCCTCCTTTTTTCCTTTATTATGATATTTCTGTTTTCCCTCCCAGTTCTTCCTTAACTTGCTTAACTTAATTTGCATCTCCACCAAATGTTGAAACCCCTTCAGTTATCTGGGTTATGTAGACATATATGCGTGTGTATGTATATTTGGGTATATATACATGTATATACACACACATGTATACATTGGGTTGCATTTGCATAGCTGTCAAACACTTCCTATGGTTTCCCAACTCTTCACCAACCTTAATTTATGTCATCCTATCTGGAGTTTCAACCCTGCTTTAGTAAAGTCAGTATCAGATTCCTTTTGTTTCAAAAGGAAGCCAAAACCAAATTTTGACCTGAACATTATTTTTAAAAGGCTTTTGAACATCTGACAGGTTAGAAAAACATAGTTAACCCTTACAAAATCCAGACTAGTTGCATCAAACAGGTACAGTTCATATGGACACTTAACTTTATTTTAATGATTTTCTTATTGATTTTTGCTGGTGTCGAAATATGGTTCATTGGTCTGTCATTTCTGTGAGTGAACTGTCTTTACCACCCTTTTTTTTTAAATAGATTTTTAGCCATACTCCAGTATCATTGCTGTATATAGTGGCAAATGATATATTTTAATATATTTTAGTTATTTCACTCTTAACTTCTTGAGTGGTCCTAGATTTGTATTAGTCCTGGTGATATACTGCAATTAACATCTGGAGTTGCCATCACCTCTTTTTAGTCCTCTATTTCTGACAACAATTCTTCAGTTTCATCACCTGAAAAATGTAATCTTTAGATATGTCATGTATGTAATCTGTAGGTATTTCCTTATCACCCACAGCACAGAAGATAGGCAGTGAAAAATGCATTTCTGATGGTCTTTGCTGTCTGCTGAAACCTCTGGCCATACCTTAGCTGTACTTCTCTTGATGCATTTAAAAAATTGTATAATTATTTGCTTACTATTCAGCTTCTGTCAGCTCAGGGTAGTGAACATTGGTCCATTCATAAGTTTGATTTTCCAGGCACCAATGCAACTGCTGCGTTACCGTACAGGAAAGTCATGATTTAGCGGCAGTTGCTTCAGCTTTGAGTCTACCTTGAACAAAGATCTTGTACAAAATCACTTGGCAGTGTTCCTACTGGTATACCTAGGTCCACAGGCAACACAGAGCAATCACAAAACTTACTTTACTCATTCAAAGATTGTACTGTGAGTTCAAGTCAAAGTCATTTTAAGTATAAGGGGATGTCACCCCATACGTATTCTTAAGTACAGTCAAAACATTACAGTGTCAGTCTCATGTTACATTAAAATCTTTGGCGTAACAAAATTTACAAAACTTTCAGACACAGGATCTTACTGGTAAGATTTCATTTACTGGAGGAGCTTAATTATAGTCTCTTAAATGAAAAAGGTTGAATGAGTTTCATCCTAGGCTCAGATAGCTCAGTTAGTAAAAATTACCCTTCCAAGTCTATACAGAATATTTATTTCTGGGAAAAAAAAGTATTTTCTTGAGGTCAACTCTAGCATAGATTAGATTTTTTTAAGTAAAACATTCACTACAGATAGCCCTTAAGTTGAAGGGTATCCACACACACAAGTAAATGATTCAAATTCTGCCTTCCATTTAAGCAACTAGCTTTAGTCCCTGCACATTCACATAGTAACTGTCAGTAACCGTCAACGTATACAGTATCTGCAATAAAAATGATATCGTACAAGACCTGGTGATTTCTGTGCAAGTCCATTGCATTCAGAATATTTAACTATCTAACTTGTAGAAGTCGTTCTTGCCTATCTGGTTATGTTGTGTTCATAGGCCAGTAAGAAAATTCCTTGCTAGCAGCAATGTAAGGTTGTGAGGCTTATCTACTTAAATAGAACAAAAACTTAATTTTAAAAAGCTACAGCATTACTTTCACTGCTGCTGCAGGACAATACAAACATAACTTTCATGTACTAGCTGATATCTCCTGAGCTTTCTCAAGTTAGAGAGGCTTCTAGCAGGTTTAAATGACATACGCAAAATCAAAACATCGTCTATGTTCTGGAAAGCTCTACTCATTTTGGAAGCTGTGCTGAGTAAGTTCAACCTATTCAGCAAAGAGCAAAAGATTCCTGTGATGCTCTGTGATGCATGGGAGGCCTGAAGGATAAGAATCTGGTAGGATCTTCCTGGAGAGTGTTTACTGCCATGCTATCTTTTCATCTTTCTCCACATCTACCTCACTTAAATCTCTCCTCAACATTTCTCCTGTTTGTTTTATTCCTCTTTTACCAGAAAACTCTTGACGGCTGTTTGCTGCATTCTCAGAAGCTCAGGACGCAAATAACTTTCTCCAGACCAGAACCAGCAGCTGCTGGTTGCCTTCTTTCAAAAAGCAAACCAAAACTCCCACATGAAGTTTTTATGCATATATACGTGTAGTCTCTCCAGACTGCATCTCTGTTCTGTACAGAGTGCAGAACAAGAACAATGGTGAACCCGCCAGAAGTTGGGGGGCGGGGAGGGGGAATGCTATCAGCATAAAAAAATCTGAAAAATACCATTATGTTGTACTGATGCACATCAGCCCAGTCTAGCACTAACCTGCTAGCAAATACCTTCTAACTTTTCATTAATCATAACACCCTTAGGTAGCTACAGAAAGAATACTTGGTACCTTTGAAGAAAATAAGCATTAAAGTGTCTGAGCTGGAGTCTCCACCATGCTACGTTATTACTGAATCTAATGCAGCTTCACTGACAAGAGACTGAGGTAAAACAGCAAAGAATCAAGTTCACTATCGCCTCAGTCTTCTCAGCAAAGGTTCTCAGCAGCCTGAAAATTAAACTGGAAGGGTTTTTTTGATCACTGCAAAGATTTGGGCTTTCAAGCTACACGCTTGACCTTTACTGGGCGACAGCATTGAATCTGTCATTCTGTCTTTCGCTGTATGTATGCATATATAGAGTGGATATATTAGTAGGGGTAGGTTTGTTGTTTTTTTTTTTTTTTTACTTTGTATTGCTACACTGAAAAGACAAAGTCCCCGTGTTACTCACTTTAATCAAATGTCTACTTTTGGCACATTGTCACTTCATAGAACACCTATAGACCCTATTTTATCTTTCTAAGTAATTCTAACTAGTAATTCTAAGTTCTAATAAAGTAATATTTTCTAGTTTTACAGAGGAAGCACTTCAAAATGTTCTCTTTTAAAAAATTTACTCTCTTTGACTCATCTTTCTTTGGAAAATTCTAGCTCAACATTGTTACCATGATATCCCAAATCCTTCTCTCTTTGCTTCCCTCACACATACACACATGTGGAGATAGCATCTTACATATGGCCACTTTAACATTTTTAAATTTCAGGACAGTTATTCTCTTTATTCATGCACACTTAGCTGAATGCCTACATTAAGAGTTGCCAACTAAACCATTTTGTTCCATCTGCTATGACCATTTTCCAACAGTCTGTCTGATTCACCAGCTTCCCTCCTCACAGAGTCCATTGGGAGGTCTGAAAACAGCAGGATAGAGGGTGTGGGTAGCTGGAGGAGACAAAGCTCTGAAGACCTGAACAATGGCTAAGGAAAACGTGAAGGACAGTTAGAATGGGATGGATGCTGCGGGGTTTTACTGTATTCAGGCTTTTGAGCCTGGAAGGTGCATTTAACAAGACTGTAAACTACTGCAGAATTGTACCTTGGGATGAATTATAGCCCACTCTCAACCTCACCTTTATGTGATACTTATTCCCATTATGTGCGGACAGTTCAGTAGGCTACAGAGCTACCGAAACTCTTTTATTAATTTTTAATATTGATGGCTACAAGAATAGAAATGTAATGAAGCAAAGCTGCATATTTTCAATTGCTCTAAAATGTCCCAAAAGAATGAACATAATTTAAAACGTAAGATAATTTAAAACTCCATGTTTGATATATAAGCTATTTATACTGTGATTTTTTCTTACATGTTATTGTTCATAAAGTCATCTATATAAAATCAAATGAACAATACACTTGCATTTCAATCTACTATTTTTCATCAATAATAGAACAAGGTGGGCTGGGATGCACCCTATTCCATAGAACTCACTAGCCTGTCATTTTTAAGCCCTAAATCCTGTAATCAGGTCCAGTAGTACAGCCCTACACCTGTAGAGCACCCCCCTGTTCTGCTAGCAGAAATCCAAGAGGTACCAGATCCTCCTGGAAGATACAATGATTTAAATAAACTAAACATAATTTTGTTTCTGAATGAAAGTTCATTCTATGTTTATAGTTATAATGTTTATAAAAGACGACACAGGAAAATTCATACGTTAGGCTTGTGATTTAAGTCAGCGAAATTTTTTGAAATTAACAATGACAAAGGCAATCAGAAACTGGCCTTTGAGGCTGCAGTCCTCAGTTTGCTAATACAGCTTGTATTCCATACTTTGAGACATATCCTTGCAAACATGTAGGCCCTTCTTTTTTAAAGAAAAGTTCGGTTTAGAATCTACTGATACGGCTTGGGTCCTTCTTTTGTAACTTATATATTTTTAAATTAAGGCTGATTTTAGGAGCCATATATCTGACTATGAAAAACATAAAGCAAGAGAAAGAAAAGTGGTGAAAATAAATTTGTATTTCTTTGTTCTCAAGTTGCTAATGAATAAGTAATTCCAGAAAAAGAGCTTTGCAGAAAATACCCCCCAAAATCATAAAAATCGTGTATACTGTTTAAAAAGATGCTATATTAGTGATGTTAATTCTGCACATTCTTAGGGATCGGGAGTACCAACCATTAAAAGTTGATACTAATTACTGTCAGCCATTTGGCATATTTCTTGGTCTAACACATTTATACAGTGTATCTAGGCTAGGCATCATTTCACAATTCTCATGAAGTGCAGCTTGGGCTTAAAGGAGGAAAACATATGACAATAACAGCAGCAATCTGAAAAGTTGCAGAAGTGAAATATTCACTGGGCTGCATGTACAAATACCTTTCTGTGTATTGTCCCACTCTGGACCTAAAATGGCTGTTTTGCAGGGGATGTTGTTGCTTGGTGACCAAAAGTGCATCTCCTAGGCCACAGAGGGATGTGAATGTTCAGAAATTGATTTGTTCCTGTTGCTCTTGAGGAGACCATACCAGTAAAATAGATAAAGCCAACCCATAATCACCCAGGCACTCTCTTTGCTGGCATCCTTAAAATTGATATTTAAGGTAGGCCTGAGAATTTGAGCTACTCACCATCCAGGCAAGGGAAAAAACAGAATAAAACCTAGTGTGCTGCTGTCCACAGAGCATGAAAGTAGACCAAGCTTCAGCTACTGTAAGCCTGCAAGATACCCTTGCTTCAATTAAGTCTGTGTTGTACATCTATCCTGTTCCGGTGCAACCTCCCAGTTGCTATCAGGCTCTCTTTCTTTCATTAGAATCAAGTAGTTAATTAGCCCCAGCCTGTCCTCTCTCCTTCTCTCTTTCCCTTTAACGCAGCAGTAATGATGTCTAATTACCAGCAGCAGTGGATTACAGCACCATCAGGAGCAAATCTCTCTGGCTGACAGCAAAGCTGAACAACAAATCTTAAAGCTTCAAGGAGAGAATAATTCCAAACAAAGTATTTTAATACTATTTGCTTGTTTTTGACCAGCTTGTGACTTTAGAGTCCAAATTCCACTACTATCCATCCATCCTGTTATTACAGAGGGAGTGCTCACGCTGCCAGCAGTGATTAATTTTAAATTGAAATTACTTTTACCTATGGTGAGATCGAGTGATAGACAGAAGAGGGAGAGGATGAGGGAGGGAATCACTGTTTGGGGATCTGATACTGTTTGTGTCTCTCTCTGTGGACTGGACAATTTCAAATATATGTGATAACAGTGAGACAAAAATAACAAAACAAGGTGGATAGTTCTAAACGGTCATACGTTAATAAACTTTAACCAGGAAGAGTTAAGGAAATGAGAAAATGGGCTTTTAAGGCTTACCAACAATTACTTGTCCAATGAAAATCCTGTATTTCCTCTATACGTTATCATTTCAGGCTGGGTGAAATCCTAGGCCTGTTTAAGTCGATAGGAGCTTTGCCACTGGCTTTCTCTGGGATAGGAACTGCATCCATATTGTGTACAACGGGTTGTTTTGGAGAATTCAGCACCTGCTGCACACTGACCCTTTCCTAGCAGTAGCTCATACAAATAGTTGCCAAACTATCAAGATCTACTGCCACGCTATTTAAGATCTACTTAAATCACTCCCCTGCATTTGGTGATTGGATGGTGACACTAGCTTCCTGTTTTTAGGAGGGAGGGGAGCACTTGTTCCTCAGAGCTGATGGTTGTATAAGAACGCTGAGAATAACCTTTTCTCATTTATGCTGGCTAACAGGTTAGAGGAAGCAAGCAAAAAGGAAGGAAGGAAGGAAGAAATTTTACCTAAAATGCAAGACCTTTTGCATAAGGATTTACATGTTTTTGTTCACATAATGTACAGATATTCTGAAACTGTTTATATATCTGTCATAATAGCTTTCCTTCCTTTTGTTATGAGGGCTGCTTGGTTGTTAAAACTATTTAAAGGTAGTTATTTCTACATGAGTATGAATACGTATATGTGTATGTAGAAACATACACAGACACTCACAGCTGAAGTTATGATTTGCCACAAAGGTAAGACCAGGAAGGAGCTCGACCCCTGATTGAAATCTCTAAAGAAAATAAGTAAAGAAAAAATGTGAACATTTGATCTGAAAATAAAATAGAAGAGGGGACGCACGGTGGGATTCCAAGCTTTCATGGCCTAGCAAAGGTGAGAGGAAATAAACAAATTGATGATCACCGAAAAATCTTTTGTTTCACAGGCCCAGAATGCCACTTAATTCTTAAATTCCATCTCTAAGCTTAAAGTTAGCCTTCTGTTCATTAGCGTAGTCAACGTAGTTTTACTCCAAAAAATACTGAATTTGCTTACCATTTTGTATTTACTGTGAAATGAATACTCTTAGGAATAAAATCCTGCCTGCTGGCTCTTCAAAAATAGTATTCCAGTTAGCAGAAGAAGTATTTAAAAAAAACAACCTAACTGACGATTTCTGTTGTAGACAAATTTCATATAACATGCATCTGTTTTCAAATTTCACTGAAAAATAAATTTCATCCACAATACCTGCTGGGGTCAGAAATTAACAATCTGTTCTCTAATTGTAGAAAAGAAACACATCAAATCACCTGAACCTGCAGGCAGACCTAGAACACTTTTGTGAATAAAAACCATAGAGAGGGAATTAAAGTCTGTCCAGAGCTTCTCTTTCACTTTCAATCTTCATATTTGTAAACTCCTTAAAATTAATTTCCCTCCTTTGCCTCCTCACAGCCATGACGGCAACGATGACAAAGGGGCAAATATAAACCAGCCCCCGGGAATGCCCAGGTTTATTACTTCAGTGAAGCAGAGAGAGGCAGATTTCCCCAGCAGCCTACGTCATCAGCAGACCCAGAATACTTTCCGAGAAGCCCCCTTTGCTGCGCCACCCAGGAACCTTCCCACTAGGTCAGAATAAGCTTCCACTGCAAAAGACAGTACTGCACATCCAAGCCAAATGCCCAGGCAGGAATATTGTTATTTGCCGGGTTTCCTTTTCAGCCTCCTCCTCACTCCCCCCCCCCCACCAGAAGCTTAGCTTATATGACCTAGAGCATAAAAAAAGTAGGAATAATGATACGTGAAGAGAGTTCAATAGGCAAAACCTACTTGTAGCAAACAGTTCCCATCTTCTTAAATAGGAAAATCTGTAGCTCCTGCCACCACCAAGCATAATAGCTCTTCCGCTGTTAGACCTGCGTCTAGCTATGCAGCTTCAGAGCCTGCCAGGGATGCAGCGCTACTGTATCGCATCAACTGGGTTTCAGCTTTATGGCTGTGAGACTTGGGCAATCCCAGAAAGAGTAACAAAATACACCATTTGATCATGTGGAAACCCATCTCCCTTTGTTGAGCATCCTCTCCCCGCTCCCCTTAATAGCACAGCCGCACTTCAGAGCCAGCAAGGCACCTTCCCGCTGCTCGGTGCCTCAAGGGCTGCGGTCTAACAATTAAAAAAGAAAAAAAAAAAAAAAAGATATCCTGGGGAAACCCCCAAATAACCGACCAGCGCCACGCTTGGCTTTGTGCCGGCAGGGCTGCGCGGCGCGGCGCGCCGTGGAAGCAGCCGGCCGGCGAGGGCGCCGGGGCCGGGGCCGGGGCCGGGGCCGGGGCCGGGGCCGGGGCCGGGGCCGGGCGGCACAGCGCAGCGCAGCGCGGCGCGGCGCGGCGCGGCCTGCGCACAAAGGCAGGAGCGCGGCCGGCGGCGGGACAATGGCCCTCCCCGGGACCGCCGCACCGGCGCGGGAGGCGGGGGCGGCACGGTGCGCTTTGTGCGTGATCGCTTGCAAGAAAAGGACCACAAAGACCTGAGCAGTGTATAATGTGACACGCAAATGCAACATGGTGATGATGACTTGGGGGAAGAGGGAGAAACGAGCCAACTGTGGCTGTGGCTCCCCCTTTTCCTCTCTCTCCCGGCATGGGCT
Organism: Struthio camelus; assembly: GCF_040807025.1. Taxonomy (NCBI): domain Eukaryota; kingdom Metazoa; phylum Chordata; class Aves; order Struthioniformes; family Struthionidae; genus Struthio; species Struthio camelus. Next base: position 141,845,252 of record NC_090943.1, on the reverse strand, counting down.
GCAGCGGTCGACATAGAACAAGGAAGACAATTCTCTACTAACCGTGGTTTTGACTGGCACGTACAGCACTTGCTTCCCTCCTCCAGCACCACCACTGACCTCGTCCGAATTGCCGAGCTGGAAGCCTTTAGATTTGACCCAGAATTTGAATTTGGCATTATCCGTGGAGCTCGACTCGGAGCCATTCAAGAGCTGGACGATCCGGTCGTATTTTTTACGGGTCACCGTCTTGGTTTTTCCTGAGTCCCCGTAAGTCCTGAGACACCAGTCTTGAAACTGGCGGTACATGTCCCGGTCGCCGCTCTCCATAATCTCCTAGTACCCCCCCACACACATGCACACACACGGACACACACGCACCCCACGAAAGCGGGCCGGGGTCCGGGTCCGGGCCGCCCAAACGCACTTTGCACCTGTTCACCTAGCGCTCATGAAAAATGCATCCACCTCCGAGCCGGAGCGAAAGGAGGTCCCGGTGCAGGCAGATCCCAGCTGATTTTTTTGTTGTGGTGGTGGTTCGGGGGGGGGGGGGGGAGGCCGGGAAGGGGGATGGGTGAGGGGGGGTAGCAATCAATTCAATAGTGTAGCAATGCTCTCCTTCATTTTTTTAACTGTGTCGGATCACAGGAGGCAAAACGGGTCTCGAGGAGGCTCCTCTTATCCTTCCACTGTACGTGATCGGTCTCTTTAATAATTGTGCAAGGCAGGACTATCCCACTGTCTCCAGCAGCGTCTTACCCGGAGAGGGTTCGGAGGATAAATAATTAAAATCCTATCCCTTGGCTTAGCGAAGAAAAAAAATATTGACTCGGATCCTTCTTCTTTTTCCATATATCAGCTGCACCCGGATTCACCCAGGATAGTGCAGGTGAAAGAGAAAAAAAAAAAAGGAAAGAAGGAAAGAAAAAAAAGCCCACCCTCCTCCACCCCGGCAGCCCTCAGCTGCCTTCTCGAAAGGCTTTCTGTCTCTGTCCTGGCGGACTGTGCCTCTCCCTAAAGCAGCCTCACCGTGCAGGATGGAGGAGGCACTGAAGGGCAAACTGGTCTCTTTGCTCCCCCTTTATTCCAGGGCTGGGCGGTTTTGCTTTAGATATCCCTGCTCCGGGCATGAAGGTACTGGAAAGAAAGAAAGTTCTTACCTGCTATTTTCTAAGCCTAATACATCCAATCCACATTTTAAGTATATATATATATTTTTATATATATATATATATTTTGTAATGGTCTGTGAGCATTTCACTTCCTCATGTTCAGTCCCACTGAATTTTCAGATGCCTTTATAGGAATTTTCATCTATTTATTTACTTAGCAATCCCAGCAGATGGAGGAAAAAAATATATATCTACGATATAGGCTCGGATATTGGACCAGAGGAGAGAGATCAGTCCCAGGAGGATGTTGGTAAAGGAAAGGAGGCGGCTCTCGGTTGCTCTGCCAGTGTAATGATGGTGCTCACACATGTAGGACTCCTCGGGTCCGGGGCATCCTTTGGTCTCTGGGCTAAACTGGCTACAAGGCATTCAAGTAAGTTTGCGGGCGGATGCTGAGCAGAAACCCTTTTCTTAAGGGGGGGGGAAAAGGCAATCTTGATTTTGTCCCCCTCCCTTTGCCACAGTTTCAGTTCACGCAGGAGGTCTCCGCGCTCTCCCCCGCCACGCCAGGCAGGACACCCCCTCCGCGGGGGGGAAGGCGCCGCGCCGCCGGCTCCGCTCCTCGGCTGTCCGCGGCCGCGCCCGCCCGCGCCGCCGCCATCCAGCGCCCGGCTCCGCGCCCCGCCCGCGCCGCCTCGCAGCCGGCACCTCCCCGGCGCTGGCAGGGCGTCCGGCCCGGCGCGCCGCCGCCGCCTGCCTCCAGCCGCTCCGCTCCGCGCCGCTCCGCGCGCCCCGCTCCCGCTCGGCGCTGCGCGCTCCGCGGCGGGGCTGGCGGCGGCGGCGGCGCACCGGGCCGAGCCCCGCGCCGCTCCGCGCCCCCCCCCCCGCCCCGCGCGCGCGCGCGCTCTCTGATTGGCCGCCGGGACAAAAGTTTCTGTGGCGACGGCGGCGCGGCGCCGTGACGGGCGGCGCTGTCCCATTTAGGGATGGCGCGCGCCCCCCTGCGCGGGCCGCGGGCGCGCAGGGCCGGCGCAGCCCCGGCCGCGGGCCGCGGGGGGAGGCGAGGGTTTCCATGGAGATGTCTCCGGGCGCAGCCCCCCCCCCGCCCACACGGAGGGAGCGGATCAGCTGACACATCATTAGCTTAGGACCTAATTATTGCTTATTGGAGCAAGAAATGCGCGCAGGGCCGCGGCGGGGGGCCCGCGGCCTCCGCGCCCCCGGCGGGCGCCCCCCTCTCCGCCTGCCCCTCCGCCCGCCCCGCGCGCGCCGCAGCAGGGGCGGGGGAGGAGCGGCGGCGGCGCCGCGCATTTTGCGCCGCTGCACCGCGCCGGCCCTTCGGGGCTGCTGGCGGCCGGAGGGGGCGAGGGCAAACGGCGGCTGCGCCCCGTGCGGGGGGCACGTGGCAGCCGCCGGCGGGTCGGTTTCGCCGAGGAAACGGGAAGCGCGTCCGCTGCGCGGTGCGCGCGTCCCGCCCGCGGCCAGGCCCGCGCATCCCGGCCACGCTGCCCTACGTTTCCTATCGCGCTTGGCAGCCTGCGCGGAGCGGCCCTCGCCCGCCGGCCGCGCAGCGGGGCCGCCGGGGCCGCGCAGCGCACCTGCGCGCCGGGGCCGCGCAGCGCGCCGCGCCGAGAGGCGGCTCGGGCAGGGGCCGGCTCACAGGCAGCTCCGTGGCGCGCAGCCGCTTCACGGCTCGGGGGTTTTCATGTCGCCGTGTAGCGGAAAGGGCGGCTGCAATCAAATTAAACCGAGACACGTGCCTTCTTGTGCTGAGCTGCACGGGAATAAAGGGGGTTTGGGGTCTCCCAAGGCTTAACGCGGTGTTTCTTGCTTGTGTCTGGGGTTTCTGCTCCCTCCAGGCCTGGAAGGAACTGGCACAAAGGCTGCTTTTCATTTTTACTGCCTGATCTCGGGCAGGGCTGAGCACCCTCAGCTTTCACCGGCCCGCACCCCGCTGCAAAAGGCTCAGCTCGGCTGCGGTACCAGCGCTGTTTCCACTGAACGTAGGTTTCCAGAGGCAAAAAGCAAAGGCGCTAGAAGAGCTGGGAGAAGCCTTTCTCCAGGTGCCGCCAGGCCGGCTGCGGCAGCGCGAGCGGGCCTCCGTCTCTCCGTGCCTGGGGCGAGCGAGCGGCGCCCCGCCGCTGCACCGTCCCCCCTCGCCCTCCCCCCAGCCTGGTGCTTGCTCGCTGCTTCCCTGCTTTCTGTCTAGAAGCACCGCCGCAGACAGAGGCAAAGCTGGGGAGGACTGTTGTTTAAAAGGAGCGCGCTGAACGATGTTTGTGTTCCCGAAACCCTTCCTGGCATCTGTAAAATCTGAGAGGACAAGCTGGCACAATGGACAGAGGAAAGTAGGACTTAAGAGATAGCCCAAGGAGGCCTGAGACTTTTTGTTGGCCACAGGGCCCATAAATTATCTTGGCAGCCCTGTTTTGGTGTTAGACGAACGCAGGACTCGCGTCCATCACAGGATCTGGAGGAGAGGCGGTAACAAAGGAACCGCTGTGCAGAAGGGAAATGAGGGGAACCTCACTGAACCCTCACTCAGCAGGTTTTATGAGATGTAACATTACTTTAATGTGCCGTTATGTCTACATTTAGAAAAAGGGTCATAACGTAAGATTGGGCTGCACTGCTAAACAATTCTGTCGCATAATTGTTCTCAAACCAACCTCCTGCTGAGGGTCGCTCGGTAACTTCCATATCACACTGGTACCATGCTACGCTCGAATCCAAAGTAAGCTCACAAAGCAATGGGGGAAAAGGAAAAAGTGACATAGCTGTGAGTGGTGATACCAGTTAGCGCATGGATGAACGAAATGCTTGAAATAAGCAGGAGCGCTTCAGTGTTCTCAGGCAATAATTCTGTATCTAGGAGTACTGCTTCGGATCATGTAAAAACCCTTATCCTCTCTTTACAAATTCCTAAATTCACTAGAGTTTGGATCATTTCTTAATAAAAACAAAAATACGAATTAATTTTTCCAACTATTAAATGAAGGAAGAGAAAAACAAAAGCAGATGAACACCAATTGTGGTGTGGAGTGAGGATGGAAAGTAGAAACAAGCATGTTCAACTCAGCTGGATTTGCTTCTAAGCTTTGTTTTACAGTTAGGATTTTTGATTCACGCTGGTGAAAGGTAAAGATATTTTATTACTATTTTCATTAATTACTGGGGCAGAACTCCTAGGAGCTTTAGCCACAGACTGGAATCCCGCCATCCCGGGCAATGGATCAGCACAGGACACAAAAATGATGCTTACCATAAAGTATGTGTGATCTAAATAAGGTCAATTGTGTGGTATTTGACTCCATTCATATAGAACTATACATTGTAGACTATATATATATATAACACCTATATTCATTATATAGGTCCATATGTGTATATACATATATATTGATTTCAGCAGATTTGGTGAGTTTAGAATGCAGATTTTGAATCCCTGACTTTTAAATCATTTGAGACTCTGAAATTAGAACTTTAAGATTATTTTTTAAAATGGAAAATTACATGTGGTTGGATTCACTTTTCTGGTTTCTGATTTTCTGATACCAGGATTAGGGAATGTCCTTGCTATGAAAAGGGCTAACACATATTCTACTTCTGTCAAGAATTCTAGTAACATTAATCAGCTAAACTTGAAGAAACTCCCTTAATATCCTTGAGGGAAAGGCCATGACAGCCCTTCAATACCACAGACAGAGGCTCTTCCATGCTCTGCAGAACTTACCTCCCTCTGTTAGAAAGTTAAAGTTTCTGTCCTGTGGTTCGGAGCTAGGCTCCACACACAGCAAATCCACGCGTTGTTGTCTTCTTTGCTCTGCAGCCAGACTGAAGCAATGCAACGCCAACAGATGCGTGAACTTTTCCATTCATTGTAATGACGTGTTAGTTACAAAACAGAGTTTTGGCGATTTAAATTGCCTTGTGTGCATCAGACTGTGAAAGAAGTTTGAAAATAAATCGTGAATAAGTTATAAATATTTTATTTTGGGAGTTACCGGCTCTAAGAAGTCCACTAGCAATAGAAAGTGAAGACTTAGGCAGAAGGAGGCCTGATGTCTCCTATCAATGTCACTGGCGTTCCAAGATGAAGTTACAGTGTTACGGTGGCATAACACTGATTCCACGGAAAAGGCTGAGAAGGCACTTCCAAGGTTTAATGCTGAAAAAAGAGAAGGTTTTTTGGTTGAAGTATTTAATCCTAGTTCTCCCAAAGAACATTTAGAAAACAGTTCACCATATTCTGCTTCATAATGGAATTACTGGACAGTTAAGGGTAGCGTTTGAGGGTAAGAATTTTCTATCTGTCTCCTGCTTTTTTGTTCATGGTTGTAGAGAAATTGTTTTAACACTTCAGACTTGTCATATGCATGAGTTATAAAGGAAAGTCTGCTTTCTGTACAGAAATCTTCCATGCTGTAATGAGAAAAGACATGCTTAGGAATAAAGAAACTGCAGCTCCAAATAATATACTTTAAACTGCATACCTGCTACCACTTCTCCCTTCTGGGGAGAATTTCAGTGGAAGACTATTGTTGCGTCCTTTACAAGCCGCTGATCACTGTAACAATGAACCCCAGCAGTCCGAACTTTTGTGGAGGCAGAAGTCATTGTTCAACATACCGCATGGGTTAGTCTGTGCCAGTCTTCCTTTGGTCTCAGGTGCATGACAAAATTCACAGAACATGTAGATAATCAGTCGCCTCATTACATTTAGGGAGGTAGGACTGTGCTGCTACACAGCTTCCACAAGGAGAAAATAGTCACCATTCCACCTACTAATGTGACTGGCAAAGGACCGACCGCTCTAGAAAATTGTTCGTAATAACTCCAAGTGATCCAAGGCCTTTGCTGCTGTGAAGATCTGAAACTGGAGAGGTGGATATCTGGTAGTATTCATATACGAAAACAAGCAAATAAGCAAACGCTTCCTGATTTTTAGTTTATCTGCGTTTAAACTGTGAACTATCATTAAGCAAAGCCTGAAATATTAAAATGTTATTGTGGAATATAAATGTTTCCTAGAGAATTCTATATTGTTTCCAATTGCAATACTTTTCTGTATTTTTTCAGTAGGTTATGGTCAATTATTGCTGAGTGTGGAAAATTAAGAGGAGATAGCCCAAGGCAGTAACTCTGAGATGGATTATAAGAACATACTAGACTGCTAAATCTTTGGGGGAAAAAAGACTGTATTTTCTTGCATTTATAAAGAAACCAGGAGAATGGTGCCGTAATTCTGGTTAAGATCTTTTCACACATTAGAGTGATCCTGATGACACTGCTGAGAATAATACTAGGAGATAATATCCATATATTCCTTCTAACAATCTCATTTGGAGACATTTAGAATCTCTTACGGAAAACATACAAACTCACTTTACCTTACTAAGAAAAATTCACACTCTTCTTCGTTCCACAGAGCTGCTTTGCTTGCAATAGTAGTTCTGCAAAACGTAACTTCACCTATTTTACCTATACTGTATCACTAGGAATATCTGCATAAAAACAGGGGCTTTGTTTAAAAGTTCCTCCTTTTTATTCATCGCAGCTTGTTGGGTTGGAAGCAATTACAGTACCTTCTACAGAGGGTTCTGTTACCTACAGACGAGGAAGATATAAGCAGGAATAGGCAAACTTTTAAGCATCTAAGCTCTTTTTTTCGTGCGAAGGTCCTCATTTCCTTAGTAATAAGGCATAAAGGAAGGAAGGAAAAAAGTAAATATGTGGGATATAGTAGAAAAAAGAATGTTTCAAATATGGAAAAAGTTAAGGTTTCTATGTGGGCATCAAATGTTCTTTAAGATTCTAATGATGCGTTACATTCAGCTTTGCTTGCTTTTATCCGAAAGGCGCAGGTGTGCACACACACCATTAAGACTCTTTTCGTGTAGGATTTTTTATTCTTCCTACGGGTCGTGTGTCTTTCTCAGCTAGAGCAATATTAATATAAACCAGCTACTGGAATATCAGCCAGTGTGTTTTCTAAACCAAGCCAGGACTAATAATGAAGTGCCTAGAATGCTAGCAGTCTATCTCTATTAGCATTCTCAACTTTATTACCATGGATGAAGATGTGATAATTGGAAATTTTGCCAAAAAGTTCCAGATATGGCTCTATAGTGGCTGTTTCAGGCACTACTAAACAAAGCTAACAATGGGGTGGAGTGTGGCTAACTGGCTGGCATTCAGCTCTCTACAACAGGAGGAAACTGCGGAGGAAGGAAAAAAAAAAGAAAAGAATTACTCAATCTGAAATATTTGGCAGAACACAACATTAATTCCCCTCCCCCAGTATAAAATATCATCCAAGCTTCACTTTTGCATCTGATTTAGAGGACATCTTCAGCAGCATAGAGTCCCCCCCCCCACCACCACCACCACTTCATAACATCATAGGGTTTACAAATATTACTTCCTTCAGTATTTTAGTGTTTTCAGCTGTTTACTCTAATCTAATCTTTGCTTCACAGGTGAAATCTGTTCAAAGTACTCCCCAAATTTGTGCCACTGTTGTCTTAGTAGAAGCTAGCCATGCTCTTTAAATTAAACCACCATGCAAATTTTGTAGTTATATGAGTAGGGTCACAGAATGGCCACAGAAAAGTGCCCTTTCAGAAACTGTGTCATTATTGGTGGCTTTTGACTCGGTAACACATACGCACTGCTTCAAGGTCCCGAATAAATTTATCATCAAAACGCTGAATGAGTGCTGTTATCAACACCTTTAAGCAAAAGAAAAGTATAAATAGTATTTGCCCTCATGTGACTTTTCCCTTCTCACCAGATGCAACTTATCTACTGCGTAGTTCTTATATTGTTCTCTTTGTTCTTGATAAAATACCACAAAAATTTACTCACTATAACCCCATCCTGAACAATGAAAAGAAAAGAAAGATCATAACTGGAAAAAAAAAAAAACATGATCAACCTATTGATTAAATAAAAATATCCCAGGACAACTGGGGATTTATAAATAAAAGTGGGGTGCATATCTCCATTAATTTAAGGAAAGTAAAATTGGTTCAGATCCCAAAAAGCAGGGTTGTTTGGTTTGGTGGGTTCTTCTGGGTTGTTTTTGTTTGTTTGTGTGTTTGCTGTTTTCTGCATGCTCTGTCTGACAGGTTTATCCTGACAAAAGCAGCCAGTATAGACGCAGTTGCACTGACAAACTATACTTTTTCTTGCAATTACTTGGGGAAGAGAGCAGCCTGGAATAAACTATTCCAGCAAAAGTACAGCTATATCTCAAAACCACAGATACAGCTACACCTAGTACCTCTGCATTGCTATATGACCGTAACTGTTTCCAAAGCTCAGGTACTTACATGTTGTTTCCTACTACCACATTCTCTAACTCCTCAGCAATCACACTGTTGATTCTAGCATTTCTGGATGGCCTGGAACCTAAGACTTGCATGTCCGAAACTCCCCATCTAACATCTGCTGTGGAGGAAGCTGGAATAAATACAATGAAGTCCTGCTGCTGCTCTTTGTGCTATTTCAGGAGGAGTGAGGAGAAGCCCCCTGAGTCTTTCCTCCTGCCAGACCACAAAAGAAAGGTCCATGCCACCTGTAGGAGGGCAGGACACTGTTACAAGTGAAATAAGGTAGAAAATTTAGAGGCATTATCAGTAGAAAAAGCCCAGGATTGGGAGCTGGAGACAGTTGTTGTCCTGCAGGTCTCCCAGCTGTAGCAGTACAGGCCTAGAGAGGACCTCCTCACAGGTCACTCCCTCTAACATTTAGTCAAGGTGGGTCCACAAAACACCTACTCCACATATTCCCCACACAAAAGGACTCTCCCAACACCTTGTGCCAGTCTGCAGGAAGAGACTAAAATCCACAGCAGGTGGCAACAACAGGGCAATAGTTGTGGCTCTCTGATTTTTCTAACCGGCTGAACCCTGCAGTAAGCGATGGGGCAGGGAGACACTAAGCGTAAAAGACCACAGCACATAGGAATTAAAGGCGGTAGGAGCCCAGGATTGCCACTCTGTGCTCTGTTCCTGGAAACCTGCCAGAATCACTGCGTTCGTCTGTATCAAGATCTTGTGGGCTATTTGATAATAGAAGCAGAATTATTTAGACCTCAGTGTGCCTGTGTCTTTCCTTAATACCATAGTGATAGTACGTAGAGCAGAGGCACAATCAGAGTCTTACCACAGTGAAGTTTTAGACATGGGGGAGCCAGCATGACCATGACCACTCTGCTCAGGGACCCCTTTGGTACAGCCCCTCAATCTGACCTGGCACTGGGAAGGACGGAGGTAGAGAGGGAAGGAACACGAGGCTGCCAAATCGCCTTTTTGTTCCAGGAAAGACTTGTCTTAAGCAGTAAGATTTCTCCACTTGCTATCCCCAAGCATTTAATCACGACTCTCTAGTATATAGGCAATGCAAAAGTGGCTTTAACAAAAGAGATCCTGGTGCCTTATATTTTGGATGTTTACTTGAAACAAGTCTCCAAGGTACCTCTGAGGCTTGTCTGTTGTTGCTAAAGACTGAGTGATTCACCTGCATATTCTCTTATATCATTTTGACTTCCCTCTTTCCGAAGGAAAAGACCATCTGACAAGAGTAGCTCACTGAATGGTGCTTCAAGGCTCTAAAACAGAAAACTGCATAGTGAAAAACCTCAGTACTGACAGTGCCATGTCTGAAATTTGAAGAATTTGGTGAATATTTGTATTTATCATCACTGGTTTCTACAGAATGATGCTGCCTTAGCAAAGTCCACAGTCTTTAACACACACTGAATTTTGTACTGTTAAGCTATATATATATATTTTCTTGTTTTTCCTAGGGAATTTTGCATAATGGATTTTATGGAAGAAAGTGAAATCGGAGCTTTTTATACTTCACACAGCCATTTTTTAAACAAGAGGTGTACTTTGTTTTCTGAAATTGATATCTCCTTTCAAACAAGTATGTGATAAAAAATGTGCTCATGTGTGAAAAAGCCATATGCGGTGCTGAAATTCTGGCCAACTTGTTATACAGATACTACATGCTAGAGAAATGATGACTCAGTAGGGGAATTTTACTCATCGCATAATACACTAATAACTTCAGAAGCAAAACCTTGCCTTCACTATTCTTAGTCATGTCAGAGTCCAGGGAGGAAAAGATGTGCATGGGCATAGGCAGGCCAGCTCAGAAAGCTATTTTACTGATTTCTGAAAAAAAGGACACTTAGTGTCTATGTAAGATCAAGCACTGATGTGGTGCTTCCCAGTCTCCAAAGGGAAGGAAAAGGGTATTTTGACCTGTGCCTCCAAACTTGCAAGGGTTTCCAGCTCTCTAACCACCGACTCCGTTGTTATGCTTACCATAGGTAGAAAGCCACCTGCTGTCATATTAGCGACTTTCTATTTTGTGTATCTATTTTGTTAACTAAGTTGAGGAATCAGAAAAAGAACACAGGCTAGACCAAAATTTGTGCATGTTACAGTTAGCCAATGCTGGCTAGCCCAATTGTTGACCTTGATTTTTCTACTATCTTCATTTATGTATTGGGGTTCATGAAGCAAGTGATCCCTTGGTCCATCACTTACTACAGGCTTCTGAGAATGAATGAAAACACAATAAACCCAGCAATATATGCAAAAGCAGTAGATGCAAAAAGACAAACAGCAGGCTTGCAAACATTGCAGGTATAATTCTGGCTATATCGCTTCCTTTCTGTTCCCAAATCCCTCCCAAAGCACAGATCTAACAGTAGAAGTTTCCTCATCATCTCATTTTAAAAGGTGAGCCTAAAATACATCCCAAAGGATAAAAAGTCTTTCCAGATGTCGCTCTGTAAGTAACTCTCTCTGATTTTGCTGGGTATCCTGATCATGTTAGGAACCATTCTCAACTTTATACGCATGAAACAGGGAAAGAGGCAGCATCCAAAAGAATTCCTGGGGCTTTGTAGGAAAATCCTGATGCCTTAAACTCTGTCAGGAAAAACAAGCAGTGATCACAGGTCTTGGACCACACATCAGAAATATCTTTGTGAAGTGAGTTGCTGCATTTTGTTCTGACGGTGGTCCTCCACGGCTGAGGCATAATTTTTTGGTGTATCTCCTGAAGCAGTTGAAGTGCCCCCCTCCTTCAGAGAAATCCAGTCTTCCGTCACACACAACTCCTGCCAGATCAGCTTCCTTTCAGACTGAATATAACTAAGCTCAGGAACTCTGGGCTCATTTCAAGGCTTGTTATATATATTTATAGTATCGGGATCTTGTCTATATGTATTAAGACTCTGTAAAAAATCAGGAGCACAGGTAGATAATCTGCTGCATGTGAAGTTCTCAATGCAAGGATGTGAGTCAAAGGGTCAATGCCCTGAAGGAGATCCACTGAACGACATCATGTAAAATGATGCTGCCTGTCTATCGGCAGAGGTGCAGTTGCTACTGAAATACTGTTTAGTTCTGGGATCCACCATTAGCGAAGGGTGGCGGAAAGGGGTTCAAAGAAGAGCTAAAGGAGAGAAAGGGACATCTTTCAATGAGAGACTCATGCAGACCAATCTATTTAGCTTAACAAAGAGAAGGTTAAGGGGAGAGTTGGTTACAAATTTCCCCTCCCTGTAGAAACAGATAGAGGACTAGAAATTTGATAATATACGGCATTTCAGTCAAGTAGAAAACGGTCTGACAAGAACCAGTGAACTTTGAAAGGTAGACACATTTTAGCAGGTAAGGTAATTATTACAGCAATTTACCAAGGATTGTGGTGGATTCTCCATCACTAGACATTTTAAAGTTGACTATTTTCTCAAAGAAATGCTCTAGGTAGTCCTGTAAGCTGTGTAATATTGGAAAACAAATTAGATGATCACAGACAGTTTTTCCAGTTTTATGATCTATATATTAACCTACACCAAATAGCTAATGCATCGCAGCCTATGTCTTATCTTCTCCAAGTGTAGCCAGTAAGTGTGATTCAAACATTTTGCCCTTTATTTGCATTTGTTTAGGAAATTTACAATGAAGACATCATATATTTACTGTCTACATGTGACCTTCTGTCTGACATATGGATTTAAAGATTTTAAGGCTGGGGAACCGCTTATCATCATCTAGCCTGAACTCCTCTGGCACAGGACATAGAATTTCACCCCACCGTTTCTGCACTACACCAGGAGCTGACATATAAATGAAGGCAGCCTTTTTCAAAAGACATGTGGGTTACAATTCACCACAGAGGCATGTGGGGGAAAGCAGAATGCCCCGTTCCTTGTCTGCGTCAGTGGAATATGAACACCTAATTTTTCCAGGCTCTTTCGTAAATTCTACCCCAACCCCAATTTAAAGAGTGAGGTTCTGCCACCACTGAAGTCACTGGACACTTTGGTTTGGATTTCAGTGAATTCCAGTAGAAGAGCCAAAGTTATGCTGCATTTGCCACACTGAAAAATCTAGAAGTTCAATTAATAATTTTCTACAGATTTTGTTATGCAAAATTAAATGTAAAATAAGATGCCACCGGATCTTTCTAACCCACAGCCTTTCTATTCCTAACCACCTTTCACTTCTGTGTATGAAATAAGAAGCAAAAATCAACTATAAGATAAGAGGCACAAAATCTTTTGTTTCAACACTTCTCAGAGATCTTCCCAGCCACTCCCATCAAACACTACTGTTTAAATCAGACAGAGTGTCTATCTGCGATCAACGCACAGTACAAACGTTACTTGCCCTAGAAAATTATTTCTCACAAGGAAAAGGAGAACCCTACGAATATCTCGATGGTAAGTCATGGAGACCAACTATACAGAGAACTGTGAATTCACATTACCTACAACTGTAGCTCTGGGCAGTTACGTATAACTCACATGAAGCCATTACAGCAGACATATCTATGCAAAAGAGTCAAGGTAGGGGAGGGAATATCTTTTATTACAGCTGGAAAAATAAATGTAACAGTTTTTCAAATTGGAGTTTACCCCTTTTGGCACTTTGTCTGTCACATCTTTGAACTATCATGGCTACAATGCTACTGCTATTTCTTGTATAACCGGTATTGTTTTTATAACTGATTTTATATACAGCACAAAGTACTTGAAAGAAAACAAAAGTAAAAATCGTACATCATAAAACAGACTCTTTAAACCAAAGATGAGAAAAAAAATTGTTAAATCTCCTCGCTTTTTTCTTTTTATAAAATGAAATGAGTTATGTGTTTTTAGAAGTAATGCCCTCTCCCTCCACGTTAGGCTGGGAAGTTCAGACGTTGTAAAAATAGCAATAAAAAGTTAAAATAATCTGATCAATCCACAAGCTGAACTATTCATGTCGTCACTTTCTTCACAGAAGATTTCCCTGTATGAATTTTATCTGTGATCAAGCTGAATCTATTTGCTATAATCATCCAGAGATTGTACCATCATCTTTCTGAAGAAAGGTCAACTCATAATCACTTCTCTTAATTTCACATCACACCCTGGAAATGTGCTGTAAGAAGCTAAAATATAATGGAGACAATTCAAAAAAATCTTTAATTATAGCCAGAAAAAAAAAGTAAGGGAAGAAAAGAGTGTCACAATCTTTTTCTGTGCAAGTCAGATGGCAATGACACTGGAACAGAAAATAAAAATATTCCCCTCTCCCACATTCCTTTCTGAAGACTAAAACTCAGAAATCACTCATTTACTAAATGACTTTGATGTACAGCTACACTTAGGCTAGAGTGTTAAACACCTGAATGAGACTCCGTTTACACAGGCTAAGAATGATTCAGATACTGAGAATTTATCCTTACTGATCTGAATAACGTTTATGTGCATTAACAGCAGAGATTAGTCAGTCAGCTTTATGTGAGTGTTCATGTGGCAAAATGAGCAATAAATGGCAATGCATTGTGAAGCATCAGAGATTTTTGGAGGGTGAGGGAGAAGGAGGGAAAATTACTGCTATCTACGGTGCAATTTAACAGGTAACAGCAACTTTGGAAGAATAAAGAAGTACCCGGACTCTCATATGTTTGCAATATTGGGTCAGTTAGGTGACTACCCAGTGATCCTATAGATCACTGTACTAATGGGACAGTTGCTGCTTTCAACATGACATCTTGGGTATTTTGTGCAGGACATCCACAATGGCTTTTTAAAAATTTGTCTAGATGATTTTTTTTCCTAGTAATCACTAAATATTTATTTAAGAAATTTTGCTAATAACAAGGAACAACCATCCCTTTGAGAATAGTGTTCAATGTAGTGGATGTGGTCTGGAGCCTCAAGATAAACTCACACAGAACTCCTAAATTGGGGAAAAAGATCACCCACTCAGGGTAATACTGGTAAATCGCTTCTACATTGGAAACTGGCAGTGCTAACAATTTACCATGCTTTTAAAGACATTTTTTGATATGAGAATTCTGCAATCAAACCCTCCCATTACCAACTTGCTCCAGTTTCTGATGTGAAACACCATTACTAGATATACCTGCGCTTTAGGTTTACAGATACCATGTGAGAGATGAATCGGGGATAAGTGGTTTGCCTATTCTAAGACCTCCATCCTCGCTATCCTGCCTACTTCAGGAACTGGATTGCTGCTAGCAAATATGCATAAATATCACTTACCATACAGTGAAATTTCTCAGGGGAATGCTATGCCTGCCTGCCTTACACAAGCTCTGAAAAAGCATGTTGAAATTGAACAGCAGTAAAACGTAAAAATCACCACCACATTTAGCTCGCACCTTAAGTCTATACACTGGGCCAAATCTAAGGGCATGTCTACAAGGCAGTCACTGAGGCCTCAGGATGACCAAACCGACCTGCTATTAGCAGCAGCTTCTAGCCATGACAGAGCCCAGAGCAGGCTAATTTACCCTGTTTTTTCATGGTGAGACTCTTGACAGGGGATGCATGACAGAGCAATATGTGACACCTTTCCAGATAGCTAAAATGGCATATTGCCAAAAATATTTGCAGAGATATTGCTGTGAAATAGGAAGACTTTAATGAGTGGGCAGCATAAAACGGGGCCACTTTATTCCTGAGTTTTGTATTATTGATGCAAGCCTCAGCAAGAGACAGGTGTAATGAGTCTGAAGCTGAATAGCCACGTGGAGTATTCCTCTCCTGCAGTTTCTGAACTGAACAATGCAGAAAAACAAGGATGAACCTTTCTCTAGGCTATGCCTAAACAGACAGGCAGGATGCACACCACCACCCATGACCTGCTGGAAAACGCACTACAGAGCAGGCAGGCACCAGTTGTCATCGTCTTGGAGCAGGCAAACCTGGGGACACCGTCTCTGCCAGAGCGGAGGCAGACTTTCATGCCCGTTCTCAAGGCAGGTAAAGTGTTATCACAGCATTCTTCAACCTGAAGATCACACCCCCTGCAGATCAGGCAAATCTGGAAAGATACAGAAGAAAAGAGCAAAACAGCAGAGCTGCAAGAACAAATCTGTTTTGTGGTTTACTGCCTGGTACATGCAGAGCTGGTGCCACAGGCAAAGAAGCTGGTGAAAGCTTTCCCATCTTGTCCCCAAACAGTCCTTAGCGCCACAAGAGCAGCTCTCCCTAAGACTGTGGGTAGCATCCTGCCATTGCATGCATCTTCCTTCCCTTCCCCTTATCTTAGCTCCGGTGCCACACTACCACTTTTCTCTACTTTTCAGTACACTCCCAAATACTTGTTTTGTAAATAATGGCAGATAAATACAGTTATATTTAACTGCAGAGGTGATTACATTAGAAGCTCAAACTGAAAAGTGAAAAACTCCTTCAAAAGCTTCAGTTAGCCTGTTTTGTAGATATCCATTCTCAAGCTAATGGCTTCATTTAAAGAGACAGTTTCCTTGCAACAATAATGCTCTCATGTAGTAGGGCATATCCTTTTAAAACTTAGACACAAGTTGAAGCATTTCTCGCACTACTAAAATAAAAATACATTCACAGGATTTAAGAAGAAAGAGGCCAATTTCTCATCTAATCCATTGTTCTGTATAACATAGGTCACATAATTTCATCTAGTTTCCTAGTAACCTGTAATTCTCTTAAGTATATGCTTAGCAAGACTGGCATTCTCAAGTATGAAAAAAATACTCCTCTGGTCACATGTGAGTCGGGGCTTTAAGGAGATGGGTTTAGCCTCTACCTGTAACTAATCAGCTGTCTCCCAGCTGATGAGATAAGGCTAACAAGCAGCTTACTTAGGGGAGGGAGCGTGCTACAGCTAAAGAGACTGGGTCATGTTAAGAATAAGGCCCTGTTATGCAAAAATGGGTGATCTGCCTGCTAGCTAGGTGGTGATGGAAAGCTGTAAGGAGTCAAGTGATAAGATTTAGCTTACCCGATGTTGAATTATGCTTGTGATTGATTCAGTCCCTCCCGGAAGGGTCTCGGAAAATGTAAGCGGTATTCAGTTCAGCTCTCTAGCCTTCCATCCTACTCAAGGGAAAAGAGAGAGCTGAGGAGGTTCTCACGGAGTGGAAAATACTCAGCTGACAACAAGATTATTCTACCACAGAAATCCTTACTAACCTATGAGAGATATTTAATTTGATTGTGGTATGTTTCCATTATCTTTTAACAGCAACTGATGTCACTTCATATAGTGTTTTATCTATCTTTTCCGTCCTTGAGTTATGTTGCAACTGTAAACTTTAATAAGGAACATAAAGCATTTACCAATATGCAACCTAAAATTATGTATAGGATGGTCAATATCTAAAATTAGGGAGAACGTTAACCTTTTCTGTAAGAGTTCTAGTTCACTAGTGAAAGTATCTGCAGTGTTAGAGACTTCAAATCTTGCTGGAGTCTGCCTTAAAGCAGACTTGCAGTACCAGGTGCTGTACACAAATTGGTTTGGTAGCTCCCTCCAACCAAGTTCTTACCATCTGTCATTGCAGTGCTTAAATGGGTCTCTTAATCCTGCCATATGAATGCCGAAATCTATACAGAGGCTTATACAGACTCACTCCCTCACTTTGTAGTTTAGGCAAAGATCCAGAAAAAAGGATCTGGGTATTCAGGGTACAAATCAGGCAGAACACAGAAGCCACAAAACCGCTCTGGCATGTTTTGCTTTTATTTACCATCAAACCCCTTCTATGGTGTATATATATGTTTAGTGCTGTGGTTCTCTTCCAGTTAGTTAAAAGATAAACAGCTCCTAAAGGCCAGTTTTTCCCTGTGAAACAGTCCCTGCACTACACTAGATGGCACTGCTTAATACACGCATTTTATTCATGTCTGCTATGTAGGGTCCCTCGATCTGGAGCATCCTATAGCTGTTAATTTTTAATCAATGTTCTGTGGTCACTGGCAACAGGGTCACCTGCAGGAAGGTGTTCAAACCGGCCACGTAACAAAAAAGTAATAATGTTCATTAGAAACTTGTGGTAAGTTCACTCCTTTACCCTAATACAGGTAAAGCAGAGCTTGTTAGTGATTATACTCTTAATATAAGACTGTTCAGTTCTGATGTTATCTTTGACTGTTCTTAGCACACCCAGTCTTACCTCTTTCATGACTGGAGTAAAGGGCATTGGCAGAATTGCTACAGATATCAGTCACCATACAAAGCAAGAAATATGAATGATAGCACAGCTTTTAGGTACTGATCAATAAGTACAGAGGGAAGACATGCTACAGAGTAACATATCTCTTTACTTTTATCAATATCCTATAGATCTGGCAGTAAACAACTGAGACTTCTGCCTTCAGAATAATATTCAGCTAATTGTGAAGCTTTATTCTTGCAGGGTGGGGGTCCTGATCAAACTTTGGGACTACAGCTGAGCTCTTAATATCTGTCTTGAGTATTAGGGCAGTATTCCTAATCAGATGCCAAACCTATGTTCTGCCCATTACTCATTAATAAATTGCTAAATATATGTCAACCTGAAAGTATAGAGTCCTACCAGAGAGCTCTTCAGTATTTTGTGACCTCTTGGGCGTATGGTATCTGCTTACACAAGTCATACATCACATTCTATTACCAGTGCATAGCTTTTGCATGACTTTTGTTTCAAAATATGTTATAAAGCAGCCATTAGCACGAGAACCCATCTCAACCAAGAATAAGGAGAGATCTAACTATTCTTAACCTAACTTAGATGTTTCGAATCAGCTGGGCCTAGAATACTTGAAATAATTGACTAAAGCCGTTTTAGCATACCATGGAGATTTCTGAGGATGGGTGAGGTCCTGGGAAAAGGCAAATGGAATCTCTCTCTCAGAAAAATGGGAAAAGCAGAGAAGCTGGTAGTTGTTGATTGGCCAGCCTAATGTCAGTTCCTAGAAAGAATAAAAATAAAAACAGTGGTAAGTACATGGGGAAATCACAAGGAAATTAATTAACAGCCACTGTTGGTTAGTCAAGGAGAAGGTGGCAGATCAGCTCATTCCCTCTGACAACGAAATAGGCCTTTTAGCTGGGGTGAAGCATTAGGAGACATCTTGACTGTTTTAATGCCGATCCATTTGGTCCCTTAGGCAATGGAAGGGTGAATTACACATGCAGATGAGTCAGGGTGGGAGGAACTACAAGCGCACCAAACGGTTAGATTAGAATTTAAAAGATCTGGAAATTGGTTTAAAAATACTGGATGGGATTTAATAAAGAAAAATAAAACAATACATTGGCTAGTTGATTATTCCTGTCCCATACAGGATGAAAAACAAGTGGTTAGGTAGCATTTTTTTCAGAAAAGCATCTTGGGAGTATAGCTAAACATATATCATAACTGTGCTGTGCTAACACTCCCCCCAGATCTCCTAGAAGTGAGAGATATAAACCGGAATATATATTGCAAGATACATGGAGAGATCCTTTTCGACCCATCATTGATCCAGCCTCAGCTGGAGTACTGTGGCTGCTTTTGGATATTACGCTTCAAGATCAGTATAACACAGAAAGCGTCCAGAAGAAATGATATGTTCTCACTAATAAAGACCACAATCTACAAAGAAAAGATAAAAAATTATGACGTTATTTAGATTTAAAAAAAAAAAATCTGGGAGTGGGAGAAAAGGAACGATCACAGTTTTCAAGTACATAAAGACTGTTTCAGAGAGGAAAAGAATATTGCTGGACTTGGTAAGCTGAGAAGACTAAGGCACATTTTTAAGACCACAGCCTTGAATTTTCTTGCTCTTGAAACCAGATTCTTTCTTATTCTGTCCTTAAAGTTAGGCTGAATTGCCCACCTGAAATAAAAATCATGGATGTGGCTACACTTCTAATGCTTCCCCACTAAAATGTTATACAGTTTTCTTTTCTTACACATGTAATCCATATTATGAAGCAAGGTGAAAGGAGGAAAACTTCTAGAAAGAATTAGGTTAGGTAAATAACAAATACTTTCAATAAAGTCATTTGCATTTTTTCCCTTGCAATGGCTCGGTAAGTACTGTGCATAAAATAAATCTTTAGCATGATTACAAATCAGGTCCTACACTAAGTTTCTAAGCGAAGGCCTAACTACCCTAGAGCTTTCTGGAATTCTACATCCAGACCTAAGTCTGAAATCAAGGGCAGGAGCCTCCAGGGGTTATCACTGCTATGGGGTGCTCTGGGCAGCCAAGGAGACTGCAAAAGGAGAGCCTGGGAACCACGTGGCTGACCCCAAGACAAATGAAAAATAGCCTTTTTCTGAAGCTAGAACAACCCAGCTGTCCCAAACAGCTAAATTAGGAAAGCAAGTATTATCATGAGGTTTACTATGCTATATAATCTTGCTGTATTAGTATTTACTCCTCCACTGAAAATATTTAGAGATCCAAGAGTTGAAAAAAGTTGAATAATCCTGATTTTGGACAAGGTCTGAGAGAAAGTATTAGCGGAGGATTGGATGACTCAAAACCTGAGCTGGATGCTCTTGAACAGCCAACGCTGAGATTATTGCTGGAAGCTTGAAGGATGTGGACAATGCGAAGCAGGGAATGGAGGGTAGCTGTGGTCAGTAAGCTGAGGGCTCCCTCCTCCAGGGACACTTCTCCTAACTGAGTCTGAGGTAAGACTGCCAAAATCTCTTTCACTCTTCCAAATCACCTTTTTGTTTGGGATCAAGTCCTGTGCTCTTGATCTCAGATGTTCGTCTACATCTCTCTGCATTTTTTGAGGATCCTCTGGTAATGTTTTCCTCAGAAACTTTGTATGGAAGTGCAAAGGTTAACCTCGGGGGGCCAACCTACAAACTATTAGAAAATGGGAATATTTGTTTCCAGGTAATCATTCAGCTCATCATATACTGCATGATACAACAAACAACCGTACAGATAGATCACTTGACTTAGACTTAGAAAGCTGTCTCAAAGCTTTGATTTGCCAAAAGAGTATCAGATTTCCATGAGGTACTTCATTTTGCCAAAATTAAAGTGCAACAAAAAACTTCAACATTCCTTAGTCAAAACATGGCAAAGGAGAAGAAATGGGAAGGCATTTCGATCATTAAGGCTGAAAAAACTGACTTCAGCATTTCGGTTTCAGCAAACAAAAAGACTTTTATGGGATTCAGCCTTTTTTTCTGAATAAAATGTTGATTTTTTTTTGCAACATATTAAACCTCAGTGATGGGATTAAAGTGACAAAAAGTTGGCCATGATTTGTTTTTATGAGAGTTTTGCATACTAGAAATATAGTAACAGATATAAGTGGATACTTTAGGAGTCTTGTGTTAGGAGAAGCTCAAATGTTCTGTTTTTAAATCTTAGTTCAGATGTCCAGCCTAGTCTCAAATGCACCACTGAAAAGAATATTTTTGCTGTATAAACATGGTTGGAGAGATGACCGAAACCTGCTAAATATTAATTTGAAACTCAGGCACAAATAAATTTTAACTATACATGCAATAAGTTTTATGGGTGGATTTAAAAATGTGTTTAAAGTGACATTAAGTACCACTTTATACAATAGCTTGAAACTTATAACTGGGGGCATCTGACAGTAGCAGGAAGGTACACTTTAGAGAGGAATGGAAAATATGCTAAGGAAATCATGTTTTCTTTAAAAGTCATTTTAAAAAGAAAACATTTTGCCTTTCATGCGTTGTCCTCTATTTCTGTATAGAAAGATGAATAAATTGTGGATAATGAGGAGGAACCTGAAAAGGGCACCCCATCAGTGTTTCAGATAGGTACTTTTTTTCTGCTGCTTACGCAGCACCTTGCTCACTGGCTTCTCAGGCTCCCGTACACAAGTGCCCCTGACTCAGTGCCAGCCCCGTAGGGGAGTCCTGAGCCAGGCTGAGAGGTGCCTGATGTGACAGGACAGCTGGGAGCTGGCCACCGCAAATGCCAAAGAGCCCTTGTGAAAACAACCTCACTCTTTCTCTAAATTCTGTTAGACATTTACCACTTAAATACATTTTGAAAATCCATCTCTAAATGACTTACGCACATAAATACCATTGGAAATCAATGGCAATTTTTTTTGCCTAAGCGATTAAAGTACTTTCAAAAATCCTAAACACAGCTTTAGTCCACATACAGAAAGATATCACTCTCTTGCCCGATTTCCTTATGGCCTATTGTGCTATGATGAAACTTCTGCTTTTGCAGAGTTACTGCCATCCAACAAACTCACCCTAGGTAATTGCGTTGAAGAATGAATACTGTTTTCATTGAAACTCAGTGGAAACAGATTTAAACAGAAGAAGATTTAGCATTTTTTTCTCGATATTGTGCTTCTGAAAAAGTGAATAGTTCAAGAACTACTTCCTGCTTTCCTCATAAAATGATCTTTCCTGTCTGCATGGAAGCTGCTATGCAGCAATGAAGCAAAATCAGATGGAAGAACTAGACATGGAGGTGCTGCAAACAGGCAATAGTTATTATTCTCAGAACCCCAAATTGGTTTCATCATATACAAGCATATCACCAACTGGATATCAGAAATCTTTGATTCCATAATTTGAGCGCTTCTCTGAATTAGCACAAATGATGCAAAGCATTTCATAAAAATTATTTTAATGATTAAAGTATTATTGATATTGATTTTCAGGGCAAAGGTACATCTGTCTTATATACAAAACATCCAAAGTTTATTTTAATTATCTCACTTTGCAACTGAAAAATGATCCTGGCTGAGTAATGAGGTTATCTTACTCCTGTGCATTTCACATAAGCAGCTTGGATCCCATGTTCATACAGGAAATAAATTTTAAAGGCCTTCTAGCCACGTAAAGGAGAATTTTATGAGAAATCTGCTCATACTGTCACAGATTATGCAGAATATTTCCTACATGAAGCCCTTAAGATTTATGACTTTCTATGAATTCTGCAATTTATTTTGATATTTGATATTTTTTATACTGAACAGTATTGTTTTCTGCTTTTATTTTTTGGCCCCAGGACCTTAAATAAACACCTACGGAAATAAGTATGGGGTTTTTTTCCTTTTTCTCATTGCTTATCAACTTCCAAAATGGCTTTTCTAGAAAGTATAAACTCAAAATTCAAAGGTCAGTTTACAGAAAAAGAAGTTATTTGTTTTAAACGAGTAGTGATCAGTGGTACCAAGTCTAGTTGGAGGCCTGTAGCTAGTAGTGTGCCCCAGAGGTCAGTCCTGGGTCCAGTCTTGTTCAATATATTCATCAGTGACCTGGAGGAAGGGACAGAGTGCACCCTCAGCAAGTTTGCTGATGATACTAAACTGAGGGGAGTGACTGACACACCAGGAGGCTGTGCTGCCATTCAGAGGGACCTGGGCAGGCTGGAGAGTTGGGCGGAGAGGAACCTCATGATATTCAACAAAGGCAAGTGCAGGGTCCTGCACCTAGGGAGGAATAGCCCCATGCACCAGGACAGGCTGGAGGCTGACCTGCTGGGAAGCAGCTCTGCCGAGAAGGACCTGGCATTCCTGGTGGACAACAAGTTAACCATCGGCCAGCAATGTGCCCTTGTGGCCAAGAAGGCCAAGGGTCTCCTGGGGTGCCTTAGGCAGAGTGTTGCCAGCAGGTGGAGGGAGGTGATCCTGCCCCTCTACTCAGCCCTGGGGAGGCCTCCCCTGGAGTACTGTGTCCAGTGCTGGGCTCCCCAGTACAAGAGAGACATGGCACTGCTGGAGAGAGTCCAGCGGAGGGCTACAAAGAGGATGAGGGGACTGGAGTATCTCTCCTATGAAGAAAGGCTGCGAGAGCTGGGCCTGTTCAGCCTGGAGAAGAGAAGGCTCTGGGGGGGGGGGGGGGTCTCATCAATGTCCACAAGTATCTGAAGGGAGGGTGTCAAGAGGATGGGGCCAGCCTCTTCTCCGTGGTGCCCAGCAACAGGACAAGAGGCAACGGGCACAAACTGGACCACAGGAAGTTCTGTCTGAACACGAGGAAAAACTTCTTCACTGTGAGGGTGACAGAGGACTGGAGCAGGTTGCCCAGAGAGGTAGTGGAGTCTCCTTTGCTGGAGATATTCAAAACCCGCCTGGATGCGATCCTGAGAAATATGCTCTAGAGGACCCTGCTTGAGCAGGGAGGTTGGACTAGATGATCTCCAGAGGTCCCTTCCAATCTCAACCATTCTGTGATTCTGTGAAGCCATAAAGTACAATGCTAGCTATCTTTAAATATGAAGATACTACATGGAACTGAGACAACCCTAGCCTCATACCACAGACCTTTCTTCCTTGCTTCCTGAAAATTCGGTAGAAGAGTTAAAGCAGGACTTCACAACTATCCTGTAAAGGAGATTGATAACCATAGAGAGAAGGGACTTTGATCTCATTTAAAAAATATGTGCAGCCTCAGTCTTGATCTGTATCTCTTTTTTGTGCTGGCTATTAAGAGAGTATGGTAAGAAGGTAGTGGTCTTAGACAGATGAATTCACAAAGCCAAAAGCATGCACTAAATGGAAAACAGGCATAATAAATGCTTTCCAGGCACAAGCTGCCAGAGGCTGCACATTTCATAAAATCCTTTCTCCAAATGTGTTGTTGAATACAAAAAGGTTGGCATGCACACATGTAAGAAGTCTAAGTACAGATGGTTTTGGTAGTCTTAACAGTGGGTTTTTTTTTTTAGTTTTCTTCCTTTCTGTGTGTGTCCGAATGTGCATGCAGAGGAGAGAGGGGGATGGAACATGTAATAAGATTCTAATACTTGTTAACTGTCAAAATAGTATTCTCCTTTATGTTTTTTTTCCTTTCAGGAACTGGGTTTTGCCATTTTAGGTGTCCCAGCATCTGGTGCAGAGTATAAAAACAACACAAAGTAAATTCATTGCTGTTGCCTAACCTTGCGTGTGGTCCCCGACCTGCGCTCATCAGCTTGTTTGGACCAGGACCTCTCCGCAGGTCCCAGCTGCTTGCAGGACAAGCAGCGCTGCCCCATCACTGCAGCACCGCAGCAGGAACGAGGGCCCTTGCACCAAGCCCCAGGCCCTGCCTTTGGGTGCGCTGGCTGGGGGCAGTGCTCCCATGCCTGCGCCTTGCTACCTCAGCTCAAGAAGTGGATGCTGCTGTGCAGAAACCATCAGCAAGGCCAGCAGCGAGAAGGCCACAGGGACTGCACATCTTCAAGCGCTGTTCGTACAACCAGTGCGCTCCAGGCTGACTGGCTCACTAGTTGTTTTCTTCCAAAAGGAAAGAACGATGTCTTCAAAAGAAAAAAGCTTTAAACCTCTGTAATTCTTCTGTCACTACTGACTGTGCAACAAAACCTAGGTAATTCCACTGAACAACTGAGAAAAACATTTATAATTCTAAAAAGACAATGAAAACATGTCCCAGCACGTTTGTCATATTACAATGTGGTGAGTGGTGGCTCAGTTTCATTTGTAATGGCTCTGGCTGCACAAAAGCTGCTACAAGCAGTCTGCTCTGATGGGAGGGAAACACGTTTGTCATGTAGAGATCACAAACCAAATTAATAAAGAAGTTAGCAACACGCTCTCAGTTGTTAATATGTGCACATGCTACTTTCATGCATGTACATTGCACATATGTAGATATATCCAGGAAGCTACATATAATAAAAGAGGGCAACTCACTGAAAACAATGTGTCAAGCGGAAGCTAATATGGTGCTATGGGCAATCCAGGCTCAGGCCATGTAGCTGCTTTCGCTCCTCAACATGAAATGCAACAGATTTACCTGAACATGACAGTTTTGTAAGGGGGCAGGCAGTAGTCAAGACTGCACATGAACTGGACCTGTTTCATTCACAGTTTATCTTCACCTAGTGAAAGGCACTGAATTATTCAAATCTTTTTGAAGTTGAAATCATTGAATTCCAATGGGGTAACTGGTATATGCATGTTACTAAAGTCATTCCTGCTTGGTTAAATCGAAAAAAAGCAGGATGCTAGCTATAAACTGTAACATACTTTTCAAATGTCCTTGTCAACTCCATAAAGTCCTAAATTTTAAGTTGTATAGCACCCTGTGAGGTAGATAAAAGTTTTTATCCTCATTTTACAGTCAGGGTAATTAGGATTATCGAGGTACCAAAGAATTAATAGAAATAAAATTCTCCCAGTCCTTCTATTTAATCCATCAAAACTACAACCAGTATCCAGAACATTTCAATTCTCAGCTTGTTTTTTAGCCACAGTTTTCATACCTCTTTTAAAAATATTTGTTGTATATGATTTCCTTGGGAAGCATGGACCAAAAGTTCCATGTTACTAGAAGAATAAAGATCAAACAAAACACCGAGAACTTCAGCCTTGATAGCTTCATACGTGATTCATTTGAACATTTTGAAATGTTATAAAATAGGTACAAAATAAATAACAGCCTTCTAGTCTTCACTACCCGCATAAAACAAAAATAGGAACTTTAATCACAAAATCCAAGTTTCCATACCTAAATGCCAATACATATTCAAGGCCTTAGCAAGACCCTTTTGCATGTTGAACTGGCCTCAGCCAAAAGTTTCTCACAAGCTCTCTTTTGCCTCATGGTCAGCACATGACTCTCACTGAGCTGAACAGAAGTTGCGCCAACAAAAAAATACCAGTTTGCTCAGCAAGTTGCAAACACTTCCACATATTTACTGGAATAAATCTGAGCCACTAAGAAATACTTTGCTGAAACACCTTCATTGATACAGTATTTTATCTGTGCTAAAATTATAAGGACTAAACTTTATTGAAGCCAATAAAATTAAACCCATTTAAAAATGACAAAATAGGCGTAGCCAGGGATTTTCCCTGCACTAGGAGTACTGTATGTGTTGCACTGTACTTAACAGTATTTACCAATAGTCCAATATTGGCTAGACCTACCTTTTTTTTTTTCTAGTGTTCATAGACCATCATATTAGAGAAGACCCCTCCCTCACAAAGCCAATACCAGTCCAATGCACCATTGGTATCCCCTGCCTCAAGGTTCAAGGTGATCGTTAAAGAAAAGTTTAAACCCTGTGCATAAAGGTAGGAAAGCAGTACTTTCTGCAGTACATCTGACCCACTTGTGCTTGTGAAACCCAGGAAAATCACTTGCTCGCTTTGCAAAGAGCAAAGGCATTGACTGTAGGCATGACAGATAATTCTGGTAAAAAAAAAAAAAAGAAGACATCACAACCTGCAGCCTGTCAAGGATGGCTTCACAACAAGCTTCTTTTCCTTATAATAAAACAGGAACACTCCTCTTTAGGATATCTCTTGCCAGAGAAGCATTTTTACAGAAACTCGAAAGCAATAGCATTTTCTACGAGCAGTACAGTACTGTGCTGTAGCTTCTGCATGCTTGATTGTAGTGTAGGCGGGAACTCCTACCTGCAATAAAGCAAAAGCAATAAAGCAAAAGCAATAAATGTCCACCCAAAAACTGCTGTCATGATTTCACCTCCCTTTGGGGAATATTCCCTCTTAATACAAAATCATCAAAGTGAAAGAGAAAAAAACTTCACAGCAGTTGGCTCTTCCATTAGCTAGGACTCAAATGAGACAAGTGTTCAGAACTGGAGTAAACAACCAAGAACAATTTAGTAGCAAATCTGACATCTGTTACACTTTCAGAGCATCCCAAATCTCTGTTGTGGCAGTTCTCAGACAAGAGATCTCGTAACCACTGCCTTCAGAAACTATGGTCCAACACTGCAGTTACAGCAGTTAATTAATGCTATATAAGCTTTAAAAAAGCACCTTGTGAAACAGCTGTATTCCTGAGGAACGGTGGAGAGGGAATATATTTCAGCTATGGCTTACATCTCCTGTCATGTTCTTATGGTGAAAATAATTGCCTGATGTCCAGACAGATATGGGTACCTCCTTTCCCCATGAATGGTACCTTGCTAGCATTAGGAGGAAGACTTCAGGAAGCAAAGATTCTGGTTTTTCTTCTGCTCCACTGCAACTGGAAATACAAATAGATTTATACCAGAGCATATATGAAATTTTTAGTACTTCCAAAATGCCTTTTATTGAAACCTGTGATGTTATCCCCTGTTTCAGAAGTGGAAAAGCAAAAGCTTAGAAGAAAAGAAAGACTTCCCTGTCATCCTTGCTCAAGTCAGTAGGACATTACAAAAGAGAAATCAAACTCTCTGAGACTCAGGCTTCCACTCTGAGCAGCACTTCATTCACAGTAGCATAAAGTTTAAGGCCAGAAGTTTTGAGGTTATGTAGGCTAACCTTCTGCATATCAAAGGTCATGAACTGTTACCCCATTAAGGTTGTGTTACACAATATTAAGAACATTTAACTGAACCTGATCCTATCAACAAGGTTTGACACAAAGAGATGAGGAATCAGCCATGCCCCTTAGTTCTTTGTTCAAAGAGTTAATTTTTTGCAACTTTAGAAACATGCCTTGTTTTGGATTCCTATGTCTTTGGCTTCCCTTTTCCTTCAGCTTCGTTCCTTCTATTATTCTGCCTTCTCAGTTAGATTAAACAGCCTTTTGGATTTGTTTTCCTCCTCTGTGAATGTACTTCACAGTATGATCAAGTCCCTTCTCAATCTTCTTTTTGATAAGCTAAGCAGACTGAGCTCTTCAAGTCTCTCACTGCAAGTCATTTTCTCAGCCTTTGAACCATTTGTGCAGGCCCTGTCTGCATCCTTTTCAGTTCAGGACTGAACTGAATTCTTTTCCTGTTTGTTTCCCATGTTTTATTTTTTAAAGCCCTGGCAGCAGAACGACATGCAATATTCCAGTGCTGCTGACCCCCATTCCCCATTTAGTGGTAAAATCCTTTCTCCTCACAAGCTGCCAGTTCATACACCCAAGGAATGTGTGAGCCTGGATCACCAGAGCAGTGCACTGGAAGCTCCTGCTAAGTTGCTTTTTTCCTAGGACCCTTTGATCTTCTTCCATGCTGCTGTTTTCCAGAGTGGTGAGCGTTCATTCTGTAGGTATGAATGATCTGGATTCCTTTGTCCTAGGTATGTAAGTTGCACCTGGCTATATTTCAATTCATCTGGTGTGAATAGCTCCAGAAAATTAAGTAAACCTCTATAATGCTTCCTCTAACTCAATGAAATTTTAAACTCCAACTTTAAGAAATTATAAGCATTTTCCATTCTCTTGTGTTTAGCAGCTCTAAATATCAAATAAGCTATAAAAATCTCTCCTTTTAACTTTCATAAAGTTGGATTTATATTCTCTAATTCAAAAATCAATAATCCAATTTACAATAAAGTTGGAAAAAACAGCAGAAAAATTACAAAATTAAGTGTTAAGGTATACCAACCAGAGAGGGGAAAAATGCTTAAAAATAATTAATTACATTAATAACTGAACAATACATGATAGAACAATTAACGTTTATCATTAAAGGGTGTTCATGAGAACCAAGTCCATTTGAGGAGGGAAGGAAGAGAAGAAAAAAAGGCTACATGCTATAAGCAGGAAAATAACCAAAAGCATAATCATTGCTAGACTCTGATCTTGATAACCTACCTTACTTAAAAATCTTGTCTACATATGGAAAAGCCAAGACTTCAAATTCGTAAAGCGATTATAGTCAAAGACTATTTATACTTCAGAATGAAACTCAGCAAAAATTTTTGCATTCAGAGACAGTATATGGATTGAATTCCATGCAAGATTCCCAATGCTGAATGATCAAAAAGACTTATCTTTTCAGCAAAGGTGCATCTAATCAGTATTTGATAAATTTAGCTGCCAGTTAGATCAATGGTTTCCCCAGTAAAGGCTAGAAATTAAGGAGGAGCACTGCTCCTTGTGAAGATGGTCAAAACCACTTGGACAGAGCAAAGAGACACTGGTCCTTCATGGAAAGCTAAATAGCCCCTCTGTTTGCACAGAGCTCACTTGAAGTCACTGTGCTCAGATACTCAGGCATAGCTCAGGCTATCATCTAAATGGTGCAAGAAAAAGCAGCCTGCCACACAGAAAGACTCCCAGTAATCTAGGGAGTGGGAAGAAAGGGAAAAAAATGGAATTAAGGCCCTGATCCTACAAACACACTCACATACTCATAGGTGTGAATATATGAGCTACCTCACTGACTTCACTGGGTTGGCTGCCTACTACATTTATTGGTAAGATTGGAGCCTGACACTGTAAACCTGCTGGGGGTAAAGGGATCCATTTGTGTTCTGCACATATGAAGTCTCAGCACCCAGTCTGAGACTGTGTTAGGACACTAAAATAGATCAACCAATAATTGTTCTATTCTGTACAACAAAGCTATGGAGAAGGGATCATCCACTGCACCCTATAAAACAAAAGGTAAGTTGCAGTCTCTGTGTGGTCTCCACTATATCCAAAAAGCACAAGGCACCTGACTTGGTATAGCCTTATACTCACTTGCATGGGTGTCATGAGTGACCAGAATCCAGCCTGTGACCTCTGAGGAGTACGAGCCTTCACAGTCACTCCCTCCTTAAATCAGAGAGAGGCTTAAATCACAACCTAGGTTGAACATATGTATGTATACATATAAACTTAAACATGCTTCTACAAGTTAAATAAGGTGTCTGTCACAAGCTGCGCTCTGATCTCTCTGACCTATGCTCAGTGCTGGTGAGAAGGCAAACAGATCATACACAGCTTTCTTGGACAAGGGCTTGGTGCTCACTTATGATCATGCATGCCCCAGGTAAGTAAAGCAGTCCTGAGGAACTTCTTCCTTCTTAAGCAAAAGGGATAGCCTAGACACAGTGTGGTCTGTCTTACATCCCTGAGAAGTCCCTACCTGACATACTGAAAGTCAAGATTGGAAAGCAAGTAGCTGCACTGACCCTGGACTATCTGAATTCAGATTTTTCATTCTAAAAAAAATACTCCACTATCCAATCCAATTGCTAAGACTGGAGCAGTCAAAGCAGTTTTGACCCATGAAGAATCAATCCTGGTTAATAAAAAGCTTCAGCAAACTGGGAGAGCCCATCACATTGCATTAATAATGATAAAAGTAACTTGAGTTTCTTATCCTGTCCAAGCTCATTCATTTTATGCCTCTGTTAATTCCTTAGGCTGCAAATTCCTGAAACCGGAAATGTCCTAACAGGTTTTCTGCCCATCATGAAATGTACTTATTACCTACACAGAGACAAGTAATTTGGTCTTCTGATTTTCAGCAGTGATTTCTGTATGAAGTGCAGCGAGTCTTAGCAGAAACTGTCAGCTCATTTTTGTATGCTAAAAGTTGAATAGTGATCCTCACCTTCAGTTCAGGCCATGTTGCTCTTCTAATTGGATTCAAACTTGTTTTCTAACTAATTTGAAATATTAATTTAATATTCTTTGGATCAGAAAAAGTACTATCTAGAAACACTTTGAGCCTGACTTGTGATTGAGGTACAATCCCACACAGCAGACTGTGCACAGAAATGATTGTTGGTTGGGGCTCTATACAGTATACAGAGCAGATTCTGCAATCTGGTCATGGTACTCTGTGTTATAATGATGTAAAGAAACTATAAAGTGTGTTTAATCATATGAGTATTCTTCAGCCTTGGATAATATACAGGAGATGTGAGGCCACTGTAAGATTCATGCTAATCTGTACCCAATGTCTGGTGTGAGGTGCTGCTGTGGAATACAGGTATTCCCAGCTGGAACTGCTTTATTCATTTTGGGACCACGGGTAGATGGCATAAGTTGGACGTTGGTCTATTAAAGGGTTGAAAGTTGGAGGACTGATGGGAGTTCTGAAGGCAGAAAAAGCTCTCGCTAGTGCCTCCAATATTTTTGTTTTTGGTCATCACAAAGACAAAATCTCTGCCCAGGAAGTTAAATCATTTCAGTTAACTTTGATTCTTCAAGCTGAAATCTATGTTCAAGTCAAGTTCACCTTTCATAGATGACATGCCACTGGTATCTGTCAGCTGTTCTCTTAGGTTTCTGTAGATGAACCACAGCACCAGGAATCAATAACCTGTCCAGAAAATCAGTTGCCCAAATGCTCTGATCTAAAGCTTAGTTTTCAAGTGGAACCAAGAGAAATCAGTGGAAACATTTCAACTGGAACAGAAATCATAAGTCTCTTTTGCTAGAAAATGTTTTTTGCTAGAAAAAGGAGCAGAATTGTTGGCATCCTGACAATTCCCTGATCACACACACAGGAAAAGCTCTATCAATGCAGGCCTTCTTCTGGAACAGCTTTCGGCTCTTTCCCACCCTTCCACCTGCACTGCTAACAGGAACACCAATTGATACAGCTAAGTCACTGCTGATGTCTTAGAAACATTAAGGTTTGTCTTAGAACCATTAAGGTTAAAAACATAACATTGTTACATGTTACTAGGAAAAGCCATGTCAGCAGCACATGTTTAATAAAGGTATTACTAACTAATGTTCTGTAATTAGAACAGGGCAGCAGAGTCGTGCAGCTCTGACTGCCCCCGGCAGCTATGCTCCCTGGAAGAGCAGAGCTGACAGCTCAGGAATGAGAGCAGCAAAGCTGGAGGCAGCTTTCCTGGCAGCTGGCCTGCATTTGCAGAGCTCTCACCCAGCCCATGCTGGTACATATGAGCTTTCTAAACAACATGTGAAAGCCCAGGGCAAGAGGCAAACAAATTTCTCTTCTCTTTGGGAGAAAACAGAATACTGTGCTGTAATTAAATTTGCCAGGCTCTACTGTAATATGATGGTACAGATGAGAGGATACAGTAGGCTGCTTCTTGGGCAGCCTACTTTCATGTCAAAGTACTGGCAGGGCTATTTTACAACGGCATCAACAAGTTTGTCTTAGTCCTTCATAGTCCATAAAGCAGGATGCAATTTTTAATGCTAATAGAAATACAAATACAACTTCTCTCCAAACATTAAGTACCAGTGATCCTCTTCTTCTGACTCAGAAAACTAAACAAAACACAGCTGAAGCAAATAGAAGGACTAGGGACTTTTTGAAGGATTTCCGTTCAGACCTCTTATGACTAGGTCCCACTGATCTCAATGGAAGTGATTTGTCCCTAAGAAGAGGAGGTCTACAGACCCTGATTTTGACATGATTATTCATGTTTAAATGTACTTCCTCAGCTTCCCATGGAGTAGAAATATAGAGTGCAGCACACGCCTGTGAACTCCTGAGTATTTTATTTGGCATACCATGGTATCACATTACAACCTGGCCACAAAGTTGCAGGTAGTTCATTTTGGATCATGCCTACAACTACCTGGGAAATCTCCTTTTATTGTTGTGTGCTCAGATGCCATCATGATCCAAGTCCCTGGTCTGATCACTGCAAATAGCTAGTGAATACATGTGTCACATCTCCTGATTGTCATGCAGCTGCACTGTGCAGTAGCTTTCCTCCATTTACTTTGTCATTACCTGTTTAATGTTCCTCTGCCTCTCTCTTCTTAAAAAGGACATTTTCTTAACCTCTATCAGTGTTTCTTCAAACTCCCTCCACCCCCCAAGTTCATGCTTCTCCATCAACCTTTAATACTCATTCACTAGGGCGGATTGTCCTTGATCACTTGCTGTCACTCCCCCATCCTGTCTTACTATGTTAGGACATCTTCCATGTCAACATACCAAGCTAATCTTCAACAGCGACATCTTGTACTCAGGCTGGTAGTGTTAAGTGAGAGCAAGTATTCACTTTCAGAAGGCAGCCAGAGGTGCCAAGATAGTTACTGCCTTCCTGTGATTTAATGCATGAACTTTTACGCTAGGTCTTGCCCTTTGACTTTTGATTTTCTAGTGTAAACATGAATGTGCACAAAGAAAAGAAAAGAAAAGAAAAGAAAAGAAAAGAAAAGAAAAGAAAAGAAAAGAAAAGAAAAGAAAAGAAAAGAAAAGAAAAGAAAAGAAAAGAGCATTACCAGGAAGTATCTGTTTCTTTCTGGGCCTTTAATACTTGGAATCCCTACTTCCCACACAGAGCAGCAGGTACATAACACAGCAATTGTGGGGAACAGCTGACACAGTCGGTGGACCTGCACTTTCTCAGATTAGTCAAAGAAAAAAAGAACCTCTTCATTAACAAAGAGAAAAAGCGTCTGCCTGTGTCTTATGCCTTTACAGCACCTATACTGCAGCAAACCTCAAATTTTTGCAAACCAGGCAGTGATGAAGGAATATGGTCAAATTTCGGCCTCCTAAAACTGGTAACTGCCCCTGGGATTTACCTGCCAATGTTATCGCTGCATTCGCTGTGCTGAGTTACCTGGAGTAAGTGGTGGGAGGCTCAGCTGCAACAGCTCGCTCGAGCTGTGACTGCGAGATGTTCCCCTGCGTGCCGAGGTGGTGCAAGCCCTGGCAAACATCCCCAACTGGGGAATCAGAAGAGAAAAAGGGATCCACTGGATTACACTCCTCATGGCACTGCGGCATGCAGCCTGTGCTGTTGGTAGAGGGATGAGCACTCCTCATCATCCTGAAGAGTATTGTGTACATAATGGTGGAAAGATTGAAAAAACTTATATATTTGGTGTTCTTTCTGTGGAGCATACCTGGGGGGCCCTTCGGGAAGTAAAGATATTGTCTGGAACAGTTCAAAAAGCAGTTAAGACACACACAAGACGCATTACAGTACCACTTAAAGACGGCACAGGTTAGGTTACTTTGGCCTACCTTTTAACAGTTTCACAGTTTCAGATCACCAGATCTTGGACAGGTGAAAGATTCTCCACCACACACACACTTGCACTTGGTGTCACTAAAATCTTCTTCATTTACTTTGCTAGCTGAAAAAAAGGAAAGGGAATGGTTCCTCCGGAAGTGAGTGCAACTGTAGATAGTACAGAGATTGAAGAGTATATGTTGCCCTTTATGCTATGATACAAAGCAGCCCATACTCTCACAGTGGAGTATTTGGCCCAGGTAGTTCTTGACAGGAATAATTACAGAATTCAAGCTCATATATGCCTGAAGATATCAATAGCTGAACTTACTGTGACTATAATAACTTTAAACTTGAAAGCGTAATTGGAAAGCACGTCTTCCTTGCTATCTCTCAATGTACAAGTTCATTTCATCTTTTTTTTCCCCCCACTCTTTCCATCATTCATTCACCAGGGCACCAGGAGAGAAGGGCCTAGACCCAAAGAAGGACATTTTGACTCCATTCAGTGCTTACTGCCAACTTCTGCTTCCATTTTATTACCTTACTCTTCTGCACAGGCCAAACTGAGTTCCATCTTTTTCAACCTCCCAGACTTCTCAGGCTCTCTAAATAGTGATACCATATTAGAAAAGCAAACATCAACCTACCTTATTTGCTAACTACCCTAGTCCAGAGCCCCTAGCTAACGAGAATTTAACTCTCTCTCTCAAACTTCTGCCATTAACTTACCAGTCCCTTTTAAAGCTAACCAAGCTCTCTGCAGCTAAGCCTGTTTATTCAGCTCATAGCCAAGGACAGCCAAGAAGGTTAATGGAGTTTGTCACTTCCTTTAGCTCCTTCTCTGGCACTGTAGGATTCCCACACCCTCTCACACCATTCATTCTTACGCCAAAATTGCTCTTTAGCTTAACTTAAATAGCCCTTTTCCTTTCCTGCTGCTGACTCTTCTGAATTACTTATAACGAGAGATCTTATAAGCTCTCAGTCTTTAGTTCTGCTGAGTTAGTTATTGGTATAAGTATGCTCTTATAAGAGAATGACTGCCTCTAATCATCATCTTTATCTCTGTTCCTGGCTGAACAAGTTTCTCCTGACAAATAGCGACCAGTATAAAGTAGGAGAGGTGAGATCTCACCAGAGAGTTATGAGAGCATTAATACCTCCTGCCTTTGTAGGAAATACCTGGCCTAATAGATTTTGTGATCAACTTTTTTTCTTCACAGTCAACACACCTTAGTGGCTCATTGTCATCTTATCATGACTAATAAAATCAAGACTTACTCCTCCTCTGTCATTCACAACTGAAGAACTCAAAGAAATTCCCATGATTAATCCCAAAACAGGGAGACTCTTTCCTATTGATTGTTTTTCCATTTCTATCACACTGATCCTCATGCTCATTTTTCTTTATGCTTTTGCATAATATTCTAGTCCATTTTCTGTTGGCCATGCCTCCCAATCTGGTGTCAACAATGTATTTACTTACCTCCTTCCCTATACTTCTATCACTAATGAAAAAACAGAACAAGGCCAGTGTTAAGTCTGACCCCAGAGGAACACCATCACTAACTTCCTTCCATCTGACATTTTCTCTTCCAAGAGAAACCTCCCTTTCTGCAGCCAGATGAACAACCAATCCAACAGACAGCAAACCTCTCCTCTCTAATATGTAACAGCATGAACACAGCAACTTCTTGGGTGGTAAAACTCGGCACGTGGCAGTCTCAGTTATACTCAGGCCTGTTTGCATCACCCTGACAGCATTTCTGTGGAAGAACAGTTCCACAGGATTAGTCCGCTGGCCTTATTTCCTCCCAAATCAGCACAGATTTGGTGAAAAGCATGCTGCTGTCACATCCGAGGAGCAACAGAGCAGGGACGAGAGCCTGAGGTTATTTCAAAGGAATGTATTGCAATATGGCTAGTAGTAGGTACTAGAGAGCTGGGGAAGCAAACTTAAGTTTCTCCAGCTCCCGTGGCAGGGCCCTGAGGGCACAAATAGGCCTTATTGGTGCTAAGCTGCCTCCCCCAGGGAGTCCCCCCCACCCTTGCCCAGGCCCCAGCATCCCAGTTCAGCCCAGCCTGGGGCACCCCGTCCTGGGCTGAGCCATGCTGCAGGCACACCCGCCTCCAGCCCTGTCTCTGGCCCCGTTTCCTTTTGTTCCTGATGGGACTCCCTGGCTGGACTTGGCCCTGGTCCATTCCTGGCCATGCCCAGGGCCATTACCAGTCCCCAGCTCTGCTGCTATGCTCAGCAGCCTTGGGGACAGGGCCTGCACTGGGTAGCCCCTGCTCCCAGCTTGTCCCCCTCGTGGAACTACTGGCCCCTGCTGCACCCTGATGCTGTGCAGTGAGCTTGGCTCACTCCTCCTCGGCTTTGAAATACATTCAGCACCAAAAGAGCTTAAAACTAGTTTGGTGTCTGCCTGTGTTTACCTGTCCTCCTTCTCATGGACAGAGAAGAGGGCTCAGTGGTTTTATCCCAGCCCTAGTGACTTGACTCCTGGTTAACCTTGAGTTTAAGTGTGTTTTTCAGTTATATGAAGAACATCATTTTCTCAGGCTGGCAAGTGGGAGGTCTGCCTGAGTGCCCACATTTCTACAGCATCAAATTAGATGTTGGGAGAGAGGGTAGGTTGGGAGAGATGGTAGGTTACCTGTCAGCTAAGACATGCTGATGCAATGCATTTCACGAATGGAAAAGAGAGATGGCCACTGAGCATTACAACAAACTTTTCTGCAGCTTGTTTACTTTAGTCCATCCTCACTAGAAGCATGTCTCCTATTAAAGTATCACAAAATTTTGTGATAACTGGATGCAAGGCTGATTCTTCCATTGTCCACAAAGCTAGAAAACATATCTCTGTGCATTTTTGTATTTTGCTTTTTCTGAACACTTGTGTCTTTCTTCACTCTATTTAAAACGTCTAGCAGTTCTTTTCTGGTCATTGTTTCCCCACCTACCCCTATTTCATCTCAAAGTTGACATGATGACAAAAGCCATTTAAGCACGGCAGCTAATAAGACATCTGCTTTCCCCTAGTAAGTGTAAGGGGAGGCTTGTAAGGCAGTAGTCAGATGAGCACTGGTAATAGGATGCATTACCTTTCAACTCTGGGTCAACTGCTTCACCTCTGATCCTTGTCAAAAGTGACCACAAGTTATTATATGTCTGAAAATCACAAATCTAGATGCTTTTGCTGTAAGTCCTACTGGCTTTCTACCACACAATTAGCCACAGTAGCAAAGATAGAGCAGTGAGCTGTGCTCTCACCCCCGCACCCCGGGGCCAGCAGGTCAGAGGCAAGGCAGCTGCGGGGCCAGCAGCTGGGCAATGCAGTGTCAGTGGCTAAAGAGCTCACTTCAGTCTCCAGGACTGAGAGTTCCACAAGCACTAATCAACCACATTTTGAAATAAACAAAAATAGCAACAAGCAAGATGAATTTAGCAAAGTTTAGATTCTTGTTATCTGTGGAGTGCTGCTAACAAGACAAATCAACGTCCATTAACAGAGGATACTTTTAGTTAGCGTAGACTAAATAAAGGAAACTACACGATAAAACCCAATCATTTTCAGTGGCCATAGAGTCACAGCATAAAGGGTTCTGTGGTTCACTGTTAGTATGCAATGTGTGTAACCATGGGCTTTGTGCTGATTTTGGCTGCTTTGTGGTGTGCACACATATATCACGCCAAAAACACCGGCCAGCTGTTCTACATTTGCAATACAAAACATACATTTCATTTTTAATTTCTCTCTAGATCTAAAGATAAGAAAGTAAGATTTCAGTTAGCAAGAGTTTTCTTAACTAGTGCTGTTTTAATCAGTGAAATATGCAACGTATCAGATAATCTACGTTAACCATTTGCAATACGTATAATTAGCAGTATCTTTCTCAATTTCCAGTTGTCACAACTACCATATTACACATATAGATTGCTGTATTTATTTGAAGTTTTCTTGGATGTCAAAATGCAACCAATACTTAATCCCAGTAAAAGGCCACACTGAAAACCTCCATTTGTGGTGATTAAATCACACATTAACTCAAAAGAACAGAAGGTCTGACATCACTGTTAGGTAGTTAATGATTATGCTTCTTATTGTCTCGTAATAGTTTCTTGAAAAAGGCTGTGCCAGAAGGCCTCCCTCTGAGCACCTTAAACTTTTTCAAGTGTCTAACTGCAGTGTATGATGAGAAAGACGCAGGAATATGAATTAGTTAAGTGATCTTAGACATACAAAAAATGAGGGCCAAAACCTTAAATTTGTTTAGTCAGTTACTACTCAGGCAAATCTCTAAATACTTTTATGGTGAGCATTTGCCATAGAAATTATTTCAGAACAAAACAGGAGCAAGAGGACTGAAATATTCCACACCCAGTAGAGAGGTATTTATTTTGGGGAAGTATCCCGTCTACTTTCGTGGAAGGAACACAGAAGATCCACACAGGCTCACAATGACTATCTGCTTAGCCCAATATCCTGCCACCGACGTTGGTCAGTAAGAGATGCATAAGGAAGAGTACAAGAGAAGGCCCAACACAGAGTGATTCTTTCTCCTTTATACTTCCTTTCTTACCAGGAGACTGAGACCTGCAAAAAAAAAAAAAAAAAAAAAAAAAAGGGCATCTGAAGACAACCTATACTTGAAGATTGTTCAGTTTTACTGATGTTTTACAAAAAGCGTTTATTCTCTTTTTGCCCACACCTGATTTGATGCGATGAATATTTCTCCTCAAGCACTGGCCACCTGTGTGTGTCCACGTCTCTGCTCCCCCCGCCACCCCGCTTCCTCAGGGCTTTATTCCAATAACAGACTTAAGCACACGCTTAACTAAGTACGCAGTAACAACCTTTTCATGACAGCAGTAAATACACGTCGAGGCCCTGAAAATCTGAGCACGCTGAAGCATTACCCACCAACAAAGCCAAACAGAGCAAAAGCGGGAGGAGGGCATGTTTCCCACCTGGTAAGACTATTTCTAAGAACGAACAGCAACGATGGGTGTTTTTTTGTTGTTCTTTTGTTTGTTTGTTTTGTTTGCTTTTTTTTTTTTTTTTTAGGGCTTGAACCAGTGTGCTTGGGAATCGACCTACCTTTTTAAACCCGGGCGGTTTTTTACCTCACTGCTCCAACCAAGCGGAAAGGGGCAGATGGTGGGGGGAGCTGCCTAGCTGCACACCGGGAAGCACGGCCGTGCCGGCAACACCGCAGTCAGTGCCTCTCGCCCGGCGGCGGACGGCCACTGTTTTTAAAACAGGAGGGAGAAAAAATCCGGGGAAGGAGGCAGGGAGGGAGGGGTAGGAAGGGCCGGGCCGGGGGCGGCGGCGGCGGAGCCTCGCTCAGGGACGCGCCAGGCCGCTAACGGTGCACGGCGCCAGCGCCACCGCGCGGTGTCCGCGCCGCGCCGCGCCGGGCCGGGCCGCGCCGGGGGCGGCGGAGCAGCGAGCCCCAACCGGCGGCAGCTCGGTCGCGGGTCCCCCGCCGCGGGTGTTGCGCGGAGAGGCCGTTACGGCTGCGCGAGGGAGGCGGGCGGCCGAGCAGCCCGCCCTAAGGGGGCCGCGCGCGCAGCCGTTAGTGGCGTGGCACGGCCGTTAGCTCCCAACGGCTGTGCCCTACGTACGCGTGAGGGGAGCCGCGCCCATCCGTCGTCAGGCGCGCTTGCCCCGAAATGGGTGTCCACTCAGGGCGCTAATTAATAGTAGTTCATTAGGAATAAACCCCAGGAGCATAAATGTAGGAGGCAGGGTGGCTGCGGCCCGGCTGCCCCTGCCACCGCAGCGCGCAGGACGCTGTCCCGGGGCGCCCAGGGTGCGGGGACAGGGCGGCTCTGTGGCACGTCTCTTCCGTCCATCACTGCTGCGGGATTGAAGCAGTTGTTTAATCAAGGTGCTCAGCCACACTGATACCTTCTGATACAGTGATGATTAATCTTCATTATTCTCCTGTGTGATCGTCACAGCGAAGAGCTGCGCTCGTGTGGCTGCTTAACGTCTCTTGTGGAAATTTCACTGGAAAAAAGACTTGATTGGGGATGAGATTTTTGTCATCAAATCCTATTTTTGTTCACATGCAGCAAAAAGGAAGGGCTCACTTTTAAGGGAAAATGGAAGTAAAAGGAAAGCACAATTGCCGGGCAGTTATCTTTGACATTCATATAATGTAGTATATGTCCTTACATGACATTTACGTGAGAGAAAAATAAAGGCATTGATTGAAAAAGATTACAAGAGTTCTTCAGGCATGAAGTCATCTCTAGGCAATAGAGAGTTGCTGCAGTTTATAAACAGGTTCAGTTATCATCCATCTGCATTTACACAATTACAGCATCATTTAACCCATTTCTCTGCTGACAGTTCTTTAATACCCAGCTTTGCTTTTCCTTTCTAACAGTAGTATTAAAACAGGGAATTAGATCAAGTCCTGGATTTAGGGAAGATGTTTGTGGCCACTCTCCTTGCCGTCCTATCTTCCACTGAGAAGAGAGCTACCCTGAGGAGGTGAGCATTGGTGTGGGGAGCTTTTGTCTCCTGTTTGCTAGGAAAGCACAGCTAGGGCTCATGAAGGGCGTTCTTCTCTCGTCCCTGGGCGTGACTTTCTACGGATCTGGCAAAACAGACAGATGGGCAGAGGAGGCAGATGAGGGCAGAAATGGCAGAACGCGTACCACTAGCTGAATCTGTTCCAGTTTTGAATCCATGAAGAAATAAATCCAAAGCTTTTCCTTAAATGATCATGATGTCATCTATTTCAATATTACTCACTGTGCTTTCTATTTGCCTTCTGATTTCTAAGCACTGTGATTTTCCCGGGTCATATCTCCAGGTTTGTTTTATTTCTACAGCTAAGGCACCTAGAATCTTATTTCCATTCAGCTCAGAGCACATCTTTCTAGAAAAAGCTGTGCAGACATCCTTACAGTCACTGGGTCCTGCACATCTCGCACAGCCCAGATTCCTGAAGATAGAAATCTAAATACAGAAGTCTAACAACAGTTGTGGAAGAACTGGCACTCTATTGATAGGAAATCTAGGCACTGAGGCAAAGGCCTCTGCTTTCCTGCCCCTGTGATGTTACCTTAACTGAGGTGGCCTGGGGCATCAGGCAGTACCGGTTCGTGGCTTCCCGATAAAAACAACTGTGTTTTAGAGACTACAACACCGCTGAGCAGGGGTGGCCGTTTAGCAATGCTAGAGCTACTACTGCAGTTTCTGGGCTATGGTCTGAGCATGACCTTGCCAAGAATATCAAAGGTGTAGGGAGTGGTTCTGCATTACCTTCAGACTCCCTGGCAGCTTCTGCCCTGTAAAGCTTGCAAATGAAATTGTCTCTGTCACAAGGTATAAAAGATGCACCGTAATACTGGCATCTTCCAGCATATTGAACTCATAATGAATCTAAAAGAAATGATAACCTTGTAAATACAGGCTGGATGTTTTTACATAGCACATAGACAACATAGAGACAGCTTATCCTCTAGGGCAGACAAAAATGAAATGCAGTTCTGGTGGGCTCACAAAGTTGTCTAAGTTCAAAAGATTTTCATTATCTTTCACATTATTACATTTCAGTGTGTGATTAGGAATTACTTGACCAGAGTGACCACTGTTCTGCCTGCATGTGTGGGAGTGTTGCCAGCCATAACAACTTCTCTTTCAGAGACAGTGTCTTCTGTGCAATTCTATTATAGTTAGAATCTAGAAGAACAAGAAAAGCTTTATATCCCTTTGATCTGAAATGAAAATAATATACTATGCCTTGTGTAAAGCTGTGTTTAACTGGAGTCATGCAATAATATTTGCTACTGCAGGCAGTTGCCCAGACATGTTTAAGCTTGCTGCATTGCTATTTAAATGTAGCTGTCCTCATTTTTATGAAAAATATTATTTATTTCCTCTTGCAGGTTCTGTTTGTCCATGATCTTTCAAATGCATTTCTATTTCTCTTTTTGGCTTTCATTCCTGAATTGAGTGCATTATCTTCTGCCAACTGAAGCTGAAGATATGTAGCATCTTATGTACAGCCTAATTCTGCCTCCTTAAATTCCATGAATTCTTCTTTTTTAAATAGGAAGCACACAAGTTCCTGGGAAATTCTTTGTGAAATTAGGGATTGTGAGTGACTGTGTCTAATGAATCACAGGTCTACAAAGGCAGAGGAACTCAAGAACTACTTCAAATCCTTCATTTTTGTGAAAATCTTAAGCTAAGCACACTCATATGATTGTACAATTAAGAAAATTTGGAGCTTTAGAAGTTTATTTAGAGGTTTAACAAAAACTCCAGAGGATGTGCAAATATCTGCTCCCTCTACTGGTAAAAAGGGAAAAACACTTGCAGAAGAAATTACTTTGTGTGGCCTACTTACCCAGAATTCATTCAGCAAAGGTTGGGAAGTCACCATAACAGCACGGAACGAGCCGGTATATTGAGAAGATTCAGGGATGCAGGCAGACTAGCATTCTGATTGCTCTTCTTCTTGCCCATGTGGCACTTCCCTGTGAAAGATAAACATGAAAGACAGAAGCAGGGATGAGAGGACTTTGGTTAAAACTCAACTGATATTTTAGCAAAGCTGAGGCACTAAGCTACTGTGCACCCGGGTAGTCATGCACATGGGCATATAGCTCCTCAGTGACTGAGGAGAAAATGCACAACAGTAGAAAGGCTCATGTATCCTTGCTCTGAATCCATACTGGGGTTTGATGAACAGCTGAGATAGTGTGAACCAAAAACTAACATTTGCAATATCCTCAGTAGTCCCATAAAGGAGAATAGTCAGATAATTACCAATGTTAGTAGCTTAATAATATTTCACTCTCAGTATGGGTTTGCTGTTGCATTCCTTTCTGTTTGTAAAGATTGCTCTTTATAAGAGTTTTGGGGGGCTTGTGAGCTTGAGAAACTTTACTACTCAAGGTGGCTGCTTTCAGGTTCTTGAGGTGTCTGGGTAGGTGCTTGAATCAATGTAATTGTCCTAGATGCAAAAAGCCCATTTTTGATGCTGCTGATCACTGGGAGAGTAATTCCATATATATGTAACTGTCACAAACATATCTTTCACAGACATTTCCAGAGCACCTGCTGCTTTAGTATCTGAAGTGAGGGGGAAAACTGGTAACTAGAGGATGGTTTATTACCACAAAGGACTTAAGGAATAATTTAGATAAATTCCAGAAATTAATCAAAGCTAGGAAAACAGAAGTAACTATAAGTAACTAAAGTAACTATAAGGACACATGGAAGGGATAGGAACTGTAGCTGTAATGCTGGAGTGGATATAAAGATTTGAGCTAAGTGAAAGAGAAACCATACATAAAAATAAAAATTTAAAAATGAAAAGGGTGTATTTGAGGGAAGAAATATATGTCTATATAAAATCTCCGGTCAACTCCACAGATGTCTTCAGGAGCTTTGAGGGCACGTAAATGCTACTAGCGGAGCCACAAAGGACCCATGTACTCCTTAGGCATGCTAAGGAGTACATGTAATATTGCCTTCTCCACACATAGGCAAAACATCTGTCTGGAAGTTTGTCAGTCCTAGCTCTTGGCAATTGCCTAACTGCTAGGTTAGCTTCAACTGAGATACACAAATGAAAGTGATCTCAGTAAATAGTGGCTTTCTATATAAAAAGGTATAGCTGATTTTCAGAAATCCTGTTCAAAGGTTATTTTCATTCATGAGTTTCAGTATAGCAGACTGACTTCTATCTTGGTTGTAATATGTTAAATATGATATGACTGACTTAGTAGCATAACAATGTGTCAAAATATGCTATCATGGTTAAAAAAAGAAGTTATTTATTGAGACCTAGGTTCACCAATCTGTCTGCATTTGGTGAAGTACTCAAATGTTTGTTTAAAATTATGTTTATATCCTACCGATTTCAGTGAGACTGAAATAAATAATAAATGCTAAGTATCCCCCATCACTATTGAATTCAGTGGAAGCTCAGAGAACTTGTCATCCA
This sequence comes from Struthio camelus, assembly GCF_040807025.1. Classification (NCBI taxonomy): domain Eukaryota; kingdom Metazoa; phylum Chordata; class Aves; order Struthioniformes; family Struthionidae; genus Struthio; species Struthio camelus. The sequence goes on along the minus strand of NC_090943.1, from coordinate 141,801,298 downwards.
CTAGGAAAAAAACAGTGCTTTACGAAGTATGATCTTAATGAAGCAAAAGATATGTCTTTGCTGACACAAATGAAAGGGAAAAGCAAGTGGTCATACTGCAGTTTAGTTGAATGAAACAGCACCAAAGTGTAATACAGGGGTTGTAGTAGGAAAGCTTCCAAATTTTTATATCGTTAATATTACTGTGAGATGCAATTTCTGGAGGCTAGCAGGTGATCTAAGTTAAAAGGGGAAAGCGAATAAACAGAGAAAAGAAAGCACGAATGATAGTTGCATGTTACGCAGCAGGCAAATTACTCCAGGAACAATTATGCTTCTGAGAGTTAAGGAAGTGCAAGCTGAACACCCCAGTTTGTTCACTGACTTAATAGGCTGCAAACAGCTGTGTAATGTGAACTGGCGTTACAGATGACCTTCCTTTTGAACTGGGTTAGCCATCGCGCTTGTTCAGTCCTGGTCATTTGTTCCACAGAGGCTGTTTCTGTGGGATAGTTATTGCACTCTGAACTAATGTCTGCATGGAACTTAGCTGAAACCGCAGTTTTCATGATACTGATGGCATCAGGCTGGACATCAACCGTGACACCAGTGTTAGCCCTACAGCCATCTTGAGGCACTTACTTGATATTCTGGAATGACCTACTATAACTGTCCCCGTGCCCTTTCCAGTTGGGAAAGGAGAATTCAATGTGACAAAAGACATTAGTAAGATATTGTGAGTGTAACCACACTGCGAAGCATTTTTATTCCATGGACTTTATCATGGAGCTATGAGAAAGCGTGGACCTAAAATCACATTTTAAACATACGTTATGAAACTAAATGAATGAACAATTTGAGGATATTAACTGATCATCTGTACAGTTCACTAGGTAAAGGTAAACAATAAAAAGGAAAACAGCAAAACTCTGTTAACTGTTTTTCTAGTTTTTACCATTCTTATGCATGGAAATTAAGTATCAATAGTTGGGTACTTTCTTGTTTCTGTTCCTGTCGCTCTATAAAATTCGTTAAAGACATGACTTAGGTTGAGCATAGCAGGTTAGCTTCAGACCACAAAATGCGTCTAAGTAATGAGAAAGGGGAGTGAGGTTCAAGTATTTGTGAGCTTACGGCAAATGAGCTCTCACCTCACTCAGGTCCATAGTATTGTAGATTTACATAGTGTACAAACCTCCATCAAGACTGGCACTAAATGGCTAGCCTCATTTTGATACTCAGATGAGCCAGTGGACATATATAAAAGGCAGTGTCATGAATTGTTTCATGTGGTGCTTTCACCTTAAACACTGATAGAAGACCTTGGGACTGACTCCCCTTTCTTGTATGAGCGGCTTAGGGCAGGATGTACTTCACTAATGTCAAAGCTGTCATGGGTCTACTGAGGGGAAGGAGGGTGACCAAAGGGGGCTGTTGCCCCTTCATTAGCACCACCTGATATAGCACATTTTCTCTGTGGCAGGACGACCATGGCTATCCCAGCCATATCCAGCTGCATCCAGCTGCATCCATCCAACAAACCTCACTGGACAACGGGGCCACGGGAACTCAAACCCACCAACAACCTGTGCTACATTTTCTCTGTGCACAGTTGCAGAGACAAAATTTCCTACTGCTGTCAGTCACAAATACTATCATCCTATTTCAAAATGCTGCTATCCATGCCTATATATAGGCTGTTCCATGCACAGTTCACCACTGAGCTCTTTGCACATATGATTATCTTATTGTGTCATGTGGGGAAGCGTTATGATTACCCTATTGTTAAAGGAGATAGCACACACAAGTTAGGGTCACAGCCCTGTAAACCGTGGTACACCTGCTTCACTGTGTTAGAAAAGCAGTCCCATGAAATCAGTAGGACTTGTCATGGTCATATCCCTAAGTGCCATTGTGTTTGCAGAGCTGCCGCATGTGCCATTTGCCAGAAGAGGAGTCGTGGTACTGCATGCAGGTAAAAGACTGCAGTCACTGATAGAAAGGAATTTCATGACGTTCTGATGTGTTTTTTGTGAATGAAAGCTGATGTCATGGTGACCCACCTCAAGTAGACAGGGAAAAGAGGGAATGTTACTAAACATTAATTCACAGACACAAACAGAATGCAAATTCATCTTTTCGTACAGAATACACATGCGTAGAACGTCTTTGAAAGCACCAGACGTTGCTTGTTAAAAATTGGCATCTCTTCAACAAAGCTACCAGTTATTTTTCCGTAAAACACATTAAGATTCAGTATAAATGCCTTTATGGATTTCACACCACATTAAAAGGAGTGAGTGATTGACTGCATTCGCAGGGCTTATTTTTCATCCTTTGACAGCTGTTAACCAGACAGAAGCATTATTAGTTCAATTTCTCATACTGCAAAAATATTTGAATATAGGATTTTGGCCAAATTTTTGCTTCTTGTTACTGGTTTTCTATCATCAGAGTTGTTTAGATTGTTTTGACAAATCTAGAGAGTAACTAGCACAGCATCTTAAAAAGATTGCTGGTTTTATTCCCAAGCCTCCAGGTTTGCTAAGGCAGATTTGGGGCTCTAAGTAAAAGGACAAGAGCTCTGTTCACAACACTCACAAGCAAAGTGTCAGGGTGGTGAGGGCTTGAATTTGGTTTGGAGTATGGCTCTTCATGAAAATAGGAGCTGCTTGCAGAATTTGGGTATCATCTGGTTCAAAGTTAGGATCTCCCTAATGGTAGGTCATCAACAAATGACATCTGAAAAATTAGATATTGTATGCTGTTTCTGAGTTGAATCTATTTTTTCCTAATGTAGACTACAAACAGCAGAATATCCTTCATGTTCATCTCAAAGCTTCTCTGTCTTTATCATTAGGTGTCTGAACAACTTCAATGCTACCTCTGTGTTTTCTGAAATTTGCAGTCTCTCAGAGCAAACTCTTCCATAACTAAGTTTCATAGTTCTTAAAGCATTAAGTATGGAAATAAAAGAATTTCCAGCATGCCTCAGTATCACTGGCAGAATTGATAATTTTTGCGACAGCCCTTGAGCAGTTTCCACTCCCCAGGCATTGTTCGTAATTTCTAACAAAAATGGCTTTGTGGAATCAGCCAGGTGGGCGCTGTGAGTGAAGCAGCAAGGTGACGGTTACACAGGACCAAGTTTTGATCTCAGTCTGTCAGAGGAAATGCAAGGGAACAGCATCAAAATCAGTGAGTTACTCCACATTTAATTCAGGGGAACGAACAGCAGAGCCTGACCTGCCATTTCTGAGACATTTGGGAACTGCAAACAGTGCCACTCTCCTAAAACGGACTGTGAACTCTGCCAGCTCTGAGGCGAGACCCAGAGGGACATAATAAATTCCAACCCATGTAGGAAAGAATTTGCACGTTCATTGAGTCCTGAAATAAATGACTTGCAGGGATCCATATATAGGTTTCTGTTATGTGATCCAACTAAGATCTACAGGGCTGTCCAAAGCCTAGACATATAATGAATCAACTTCTAAAACTGCTGCTCCCTCCCCTTATGTCTGCATACTTCTTTTGCCATTGAGGTACATACCTTTAAGATTATCAGATAGCTCAAATGTTATGCACTAAATAGAGGAGTCTGTCGCTGAGATTTTCAGCTTACAGAAAAAACTTCTTTATTGACATTCATAGTCTTCTCATGGTGTGGAAAGCAAACACTTGAATCATTTTCAGTGTGTTTGCCTGAATTACAGTCTGATGGAGCGTAGAGACAGGTAAAGTTTTGAACTAAAGGTAGGAACAACTTTAACACCTGCTCTTTTGGAATATGGTTATTTTCAAATCAACTCTGAGTTTTAAAATGTAAATGTTACCAGTCATAGCCTGGATGCTAAATTATAAAGTAAGTTCTGTTTTTCAAATGTTTAAATGCTTTTTTTTTTTTAATAGGCATACAGGAAATAGGCATATTGCAGGGGTGTAAAACGTTCACTGCTGAGCAACTTAAAATAGAAATTGCAACTATTGAGTTTGCAATTTAAGTATTCTTAAACAATACTAAGTCCTCATTTCTTGTTTCAACTGAATATTTATGATTTTATATACAGATATGCAATGTTCTAAGTGCAATATACTAGTGCCAGAGATAATGTACATTTACCTTCCCCTCAGCTTAGAGCCATGGTAAACTCATATGATTCAGGTGTTTACTTTCCCTGCCATGAGAAGAATAGGAATGTCAATAAGGATGTTTTTCCTGTAAGCTAAAAATCCTGGAGAGGCATTGTAAAATAAAGAAACAACAAACAACCAAACAGAAAATACAGCATCTGTGTCCATCTCAATCATAAAGAATGTGTTACTACTGCAGAACATTCACTTTTCCTTTTCCTGATTATTAGAAAAGCTGTTTCTCCAGAACTGAAAAAAGAATAACTTGGACTCAGAGGCTCCCCACTCGTCCAAAGGCTTTCTGCCAGACTCTGTGATGTAGGATGTAGCTACGTCATGCAGTGCAATGCAGTGCAGTGCAGAGATCCCCGAACTATCACCAGAAGAGCAAGCCCTGAACAGAAAGCAAGGTAGCAACATTAATGCACTATGCCAAATCTTATCAACTCTGCAAAAAAAAACAGGCTAAGTTAACCCCAGTGCAGCACTGCCCTGACCAGGCTAACCTGCTTTCAGTAGCTGAGCAGGTATCTGCACCCGCTCCCTGCACAGCCCTCGCCGGGAGCCAACAACAGTGTGCCGCACCACATACATGGGTGTCCTCTCCGTGTGACTCAGTTTCTTCTTTGTAGCTGTCCTAACCAGCCAGGGCTGTGGGGGAGGCAAACATGACAAAACCTGCACAGTGCGCAGATAATAGAGTAAGGGAGGTCACACAACAAAATGGCCGCAGGCAAGCTCTATATACGAGGCATTAGTCTCCATTATTGGCTTGAATTAAGACATAGAAGCCTACTTTTATTTTCCTGGGCTTATTCATATAATTAATTAATATCTCAATCAGCCAGGAACAGGCAAAGACATAACAGTATTTCAGTGTATTCCTTGAGGAAAAACTACATAGAGACAGGACAATTAATTTAGACAAGATCCATTTGGATAGCAAGTTAATTTTAATGGATAGAAGCAGAGACAGGAGGAAGAGAAAGTCAACTTTCCTTTCCCTTTACCTGCTTTCTACCTCAATTGAGCACATTTTTATTTGAAGGTAGACATGTAGAAAACTCAGCAAAACCTCCACTGAATTTCTGCAGATCTCTGTCTTTAGCTAGGGCATTCAGGTGTTTTAACAGTGATGACTGGACAGGTCTTTGGTGCTTTACAGCATCTGCAAATTTGTCCCCCAGCTCATCAACACAGTTGAAACTGTATCAAAAGCTGAAATAACACCAGTGTCGGGCTTAACTATTTTAAAATCAGTTATTTTATGATTTGTCAGTAAGAAGTACAGCTTCCCAGAGCTGACTCAATTGATTAATTTTTTTTTCCCAAGGGCCCTGCAATGGTCTGACTGAAGATGGGGAAAAAAGGTGGCAAATAATCCTCTTTCCTTTATAAGCAAACTAGGTTACTGTAAAGTTGTCCTTGTCACTGAGTGCCAAAGTGCAGTATGTAGTTCTCGCCTCCTTGTGGGTTGCCATCTGCCATTACATCGCCTTTGCTTTCCCCTGTCTCCCTGTTGGGGTTAAGCTGGACCATCAGGGGCTTTGGCAGGTTGTGGGAAAAAAAAACCACTATGAGTTACCTACAGGCCAGTGCAGTCTGCTTCTAATATTGCTTCAGTCTCTGCCTGCAGGAAATGAAGTTAAACAGACCTTGCACTGCTCTCAGGCAAAACCTCTGAAACGTCATAAAACAAGTGGAGAGTGCCTATCCAAACCAAAAGACAGCATATCCGTTTTTCAGTGAAATGGTCTATGTCCTTGCACAGCACTGCAATTGGCAGTGATTACACTGTTTTTTAGGTGAAAGTCTAATTATCAGGCAGAAGGGATGTTCTAGAGAGGTTCTTTCATACATGTGATTCCCCATCATTTCCTTTTCACATCACACTACAACAAGGGGAAGTTAAGTCTGATGAGTTTTTTAGGCAACCATTGCTATAAGCTTTTTTTTTTTTGAAGTCTGTAAAAATGTATGTATAAGCGAAATAGCTGTATCTGGCTCTTTGGAGTTAAGTAGGCAATTAACAAAAGCAGTGCAATCTGAGGGCCCTGATTCATGTTCCCTGAGGTGAAGAGCTGGGGTGGCTTAAGATTCTGTGGCTATTTCACAGATTAGTTCTCTCACAGCACTGTAAGCAGTAAAAAAATATGTTTGCACCTCAGCCACTGAAATGCCAGGTCAGATGCATCACTGTAAATTCACCTTCATCGGAAGTTTAAACTAGTACGCCCACATCAGATTGTAAACAAATATTTTCTTTTTCCAGCTCCTCTGCAGAAGCAATAGTTCTAGGCACAGGGACAAAGCTGACATCTGGGGACAATAATGCCTGAGTCCATGACCACTGGATTTGCTAGAGTTCCTCCGTGACCAGGGGGAGTCCTATGCAGTCTGTGGATGCAGGGCTGGGGGTCATGTTCTGCTGCAGGACAATTTTCCCCAGAGGCTTGCCCAAAATTTTTAGTAGAGCAGGCAGTAGCGAAGGACCAGTGGGTTTTTCTCTTAAAGGAGGCACTTAGCCCCATCAGTACACTGAAAGGGAGCATTCTTGCATCAGCCCTCCTACAAAAGTGGCTTATTTCATGTGAAGTGTAAAGAGATTTCACACTAAAATGAATTAACAATTATTTGCAATGGTGTGATGCTGCAGCCTTCTCCTTGGACAACTTATATACATCTATCTGTCCTATGGCCATGAGACTTCACACAAATCTGCTAGGCATTCAGCTGTAATACCCTTCACATGAGGTTACTGGTTCAGCTTATATCTATTGCTTAATCAATAAGAAATAAAACTCCAGTCACTGCCTAACTGCTGCTTCAGCTAATAAAGGCTTGGTCTGCTTTGCCTGAGAATCCTAATTAATAATAATAATAAATAATATAAGTAGATCTGATTTATTTGGAAGTCTCTTTTCTTTCACTGAACTGGGAACTCAGTAACGCCTGGAGTTTTATTTCTCACTGAATTATTCTTTAATTGGAACTGACTGGCTGAGCCTCAATCTATAACTGCAGCTCTCACTAAACTCAGCTTAGGGAACACCTTTAACACAACCACCAATAGGGCTGCAATGTCTGCTGTGGCAAACTGTAAAGTACTGAAGTCAGTTCCTGGGTAGAGAAACATTCATTCTTTTGTCCAGCTAGACTGGAAAGACTTATCAGTGATGTCTTGCCTTCTCTAGACTAATAAGGATAATAGTGGCAGACTTGGGTGGTACCATTAGCAGGCTGTAAAAGGATGAGCAGCAGCCTTACAAAAACAGTACTAAGAAACAAATACCATAATTTTCTATGCATTCCTATTCCTCCTGTGCCCCATGGAGGGCGCTTGGCTGAACTGCTACGTGGGACAGAAATCTCTGCCTGGATTGTAAAGGATCAGTGGACCTTAGCAGACAATAAAAGGATTAACAGAGACAATTTTGGGAAACTGGTCTGAAACGGCTAGATTGCAGTCTCCTGAGGACCTGAAGATTAAATGGCTACTCGACAGCAGTACACGCTGGAGGTTGGTGTAGGCTGGTAACCCTACTGCTACATGCTTTGCAAGCAGCAGTTTCTAAATGAGTCCTCTCAATGGGGTTATATGGAGAGAACTGTAATGGCACAAATATAGGGGTTGTTGCAAAAATATTGCTCAGTGGCCGAGGGGAACAGATCGATCTCCTGATGAGCCAAAGGTGAAAGATGTTATGTTGGTTTATGTTTCTACGATTTGAAAATATACATGGAGCTATAATGCTTTATTACAAAAATAATTACTCAGAGTAATACACTTGGTGATTATAGTGTAGGAAACATGTTTATTAGAAGAATTTTCCTGTATCAGTACTTAGAACATTTTTTCCTATTATCCTCTGGGGAGAAACATCTCTGTGTTGTGCAAAGCCCTCATCTTGTTAAAAAGTCTGATAAGATCTTTTTAAATTGGCGGCTGAATTATGTCATTTGTAATGTGGTTTGCACACATTTCTGAGTGATTTCCAATCATGCTCTTTAGAACTAGTTTATTCAGGAAGCCTTCCTTTTCCTCTGTCTAGGTCTGTTGTTCCATTGCTGACTGGGGCAAATGGAGGGGTAGTCACTGTGCTCCAGTTTGTGTGAGGCCTGGTTTTCAGCACAAAATTTGCAGGAAATACCAAAGATGGAGTAGTTAGACACATTGCAGATATGTAGGCCAAGAAGGTCGTCTTCCATATTGTGTTTTTTACAATTTACAATAGAAGAATGGCTCTCAGGCATGCACTCAAGTTCCCTCTATATTTCTTCTGCATATGAAACTCTACTGAGTTATAGAAATTGCTGACAATACTTTACTTCCTATTATTTTAGATTTTATTTTCCTCTTGATGTTCTGATAAAGGTTATGTAAGCTGCAAAGGACAAACCAGGCTCACCTGATGTGTAGAAAGGGCATTTGGCTGGAGGTTCACTGACTGTGTGTGGTCTGTTCCAGCCATTTTTCAAGCTCAAGTAGATGAAGCAGGCTGATAAAGAGAGGAGCTTGGAAACTCTCCCCAGTACATATGTCTCCGAAGGTTCAAACGTGAACAAATCTGTATTGCCATTCTGAACTCTCATGCATGAGGAGCAAGGCCAGCTCGAGGCAAAGGGGGCTAGTAAGCTAGTGATGGCAAAATAGCTACGAGCCACAAGGTTTGGGCCTAGCGTAGGTGATACCAAAGGAAGAGGTAAGGATGTTGAGGCAGTTGCTACTGCTGGGGAATGAAAGTGGGAAGGGGAAGGGGCCAGAAGCTGCTCTCTCCTTCCTCCTACCCACTACACTGCATTTCAGTTACAGTTCTCCCCCCTTTCCTCTGACAGGAGCATGCTGGCCAAGTCAGGTGTGGCCTCTGAACCTTGACGTAGCAAATTCAGCTTGGCCTACGCAGCTAGGCAACCTTGGCTTTGCTCTGTAAGGAGGTCTTCTATCCGCCTTGCAACATTTACTGGAATCCCCATAAATTCCTGTAACTTTGCTTCTACGTACTTTACTTGCATTTTGTTTCCCTTTCTTTTCGGCTCTTCTACATGATTTTGGCTGTAGCACAGTTACATTCTCTTTTTTGCCCATAATCGGCTAAATAGCTTTAATATCAAGTCTTCTTTGGGGTTGGATTAGGATTTTCCCGAGCAGCAAGAAAACAAATCAAATATGCAGTGCAGCTCCATTACCGCAAAGTTCAAAGGTATTCATGGGTATATATCAAAGGAGGATTATATGTAAATGTAGAGTTAAGATGATTATGCATGGCTTAGGTAGCAGCCACACCTGGAATTATGAGTAGTTCCAGTTCACACACTGTAAAATTCTGTGCACCCATAAAAACTAGAAAATACGAGGCAGGGGAAAAATATTATACTAGAGGTGGAAAGCAAGATTTACTACATGGAGAATGTATGAGGCAGCCAAATTTGTATTGTCTAGCAGAGTAAAAACTCAAGGGAGAAACAAGCAGAGTCTATGAATATTATCAAGTCAACAATATAAATGAAATAAAGGAATTATTTAGTTTCAGAAAATAACAGGTCAAGGAGAAAGGACCTAGGGCTAATTATGGGAAAGCTTACAAAAATTTCTTTATGGAGCAATTAGACGGTCATATACATACCTTAAAAAGTTGGGTGAGATATGTCTTGATTTTAAGAAATACACATTAGCATGACTATATCAAAGCAAACCCCTACTGAAGATAGGCTGCAATAGCATAGAAGAGGATTTGCACTTGGTTCATTGCATTACTAAAGGCAGTTAACTGGGAAACATCTCTGACAGTTTCAGAATTGCCCTGCACTTGCTATATTACATATTGTGCAAAGCAGGCATAAAATGCTATGCAGTAAAAGTCAAATGCTATTGTCTTGGTTTCAGTGTGCTTTCCACTTATTTTGCTACGTTGTAAGTTGCTGCATGTGGCAACGGCAAGTCAGCTTCTCTTGCTGCAGTCAAGCATAGTTTAAATACGTCAATCAGAATAATGTCATCATTAGAAGACAAGATGATCTTCCAGATATGTGGGACAGGACTGACTGACCTGAATTCCAACACTATCACCTATTCTTTCAAGTATCCAATTCCTCTTCCCATTGAAGTTGATGGGAATGATTTACCTCTTCTAGATATGTTATGGATCATATGCCAAAAGCATATGATAGGGTTTACTTGCAGATATTCAAGAAGACAAGAAATGTAATGAGTAAAGTCAATAGGACTCTGGAAACAGGATGTACAGTCTTATCTAAATATCTTTACTTATTAGCTGAACAAAGAATTGGATTGGATTCCATTTGTTAATTTGTTTGCTCCACATGGATAGCTATTCTCTTGCAACAGCATTTCAAAAATCATGCATTTAAATGATTATTGTATTAGAACTTATTCTATTTTTCAGAGAAAACGTAGTGGATGATTTGGAAAAAAAAGGTAAAAATTTAATTTTAAGATGAAAAGCACATTTCTTACAATAGTAAAACTATTTTAAGGCAGATCAAGCTTTGAGTTCAAACTAATTGATAATATTCCTTCAAATTAGTTACGGATTGTCAGAATCAAAATCTGTTTCTATATATTAACATGATATTTTCCATGCCTTAGGTTCTAAAGGGAATATATGTAAATTTGATAGCAGAATTTGACGGTAAAACTTGTAAAATACAGATCTGAACAGCTCTGAGATGTAGTTATTGTCTTAAACTATTTATCAACAAAAGATAATAACAAGTGTATCATTGGGGCGTTGTCTTCAAGTTGGCGATGCTAATTGCTCTAGCTTCTGTTTTAAAAGTCTCTGAACTGGGAGTGATAAAGATTGATGAACTTAATTGGGTCCAGAAAACTCCCAAAGGCTTTCACATTGTTTCTTGTGTGAAAGAAATAAAACACTTGCAACTATTCCTACTGTGCTATATTCATGGAAAATAAGTATATCTAGAGTTCCTTCCACTCTGGAAATATTTCTGGAGAGCATATTCTATTGACAAAGACATATAAAGTACCTGTTACAGCACTTATTTACATCAGCGTAAGCTTGGAGTGAAATCCATGAGAATTGCCTCAGCATAAAGTCCACCAAAATGAAACCTGTAAAGCCTTATGAAAGCCCTTCCTCCCATCTAACCTAGTAGGACAATTCTCTGTTAATGTTCTGTTCAGATTAGCCAGAGTGTATTGTTCAAATAACTTATTTCTAAATTATACTTATTAAAAGTAATTATGACTTTCAATGTTACATGAAGGATTCTAAATTAGTACATATTTCAGTTGTGTTGAGTTCAAAAGTAAGAACATCTTACAGGCAGTATGGGCAGCCATCAAATAAGTGAAGAAAGATAAAAGATGGCATGTTACGTTATCCACTTATAAGCGCTACTATCCAATCTGTAAACTAAGGAGAATTCATTACAAGGATATGAGAGAAAAGCAGATTACCTTGGATTTATGGGAAGGTAAACTGGTTTTGTTTATAGGTTTTTTGTTGTTGTTCAAAGTCCTTACAATGAATAGCCATTATCTTATTTTACTTTAATAGTCTCTCCCCCATGACGTTTAAAAGAAAAGATTAGTATTAAAAACCTTATTCAGACATGATCCAGTTTATTCATTTATTTTTTTGAATCATCTGAACTTGAAGAAGGGAAGCTTCTTCATCTGCATTCTTTCTGAACCTTTAGAATGCATCAACTGGTCACATAGGATAAGGTCACTTTCAAAAGTGACCGCTGATTTTATATTTCCATTATGGAGTGTGATTTTCAGAAAGCGCTTAGCACCCACCTTCTGAAAATTATAAATTTATGAAGAAAGAAGGGCTGGAAAAAACTGTGGAAGGGGACATATACAACTGGGACACACAAGAAAAATTGTTTGGAGAAGGAGGGTAGGAGGAAAATGTATGGCTGCTAGGGAAGAGATGCAGGCAGAGCCAGTTAAAAGAGGCCAATGTAAGACAGCATGCAGTACCCGCACTTCTCAGAACATCCAACCTATGCACCAGCACTTCTCAAACCAGGATAAATAACAAGCAAGTCATTTCATACTGAAAATTCTACATTTCCACATTGATAAGGTATTGGGAAAATACAGATATATGTATAGGGTAACGATACAGGAGGAAGTGTGTCAGTGAAGAAGGGAAGAGTAAGGAATGATCTGCCCATCCTCTTCCTGCCCCCTCAGGGCTCACGGTTTTACCTCAATTGTTAGCATGAAATACAATTTTCTTCCTTTGTGAGCCATTTTCTGACTTCTTTGTGGACTGTTTCAGTGGTTCAGGCCATAAAGAGGATGTTCTCAGAAGCAGGTTACTGAATGTGTTTCTATGTGTTTCTATGTGAGAGTCTACAGACAACTTTTGAAGCCAGAATGCCTTCTGTGCTATGATCTCTGTGTCATGGTGAGGCATAAGGAGGTCATGTGTTCATACAACAACTCCCTGTTGGAAGGCATCTCCTTACTCTGACTAGCATCCTACTACCAATGACGTACAATGTCCATGAAAGTCTCCCAGAGAAAACGTCATTTCAGTAATCCATGCTGATGCACGGATAAGAATTTTAAACCAATGCTGCAAAGTGTTGCAATCTGGCAGCTGCTGTAAATTGTATCCAAGCTGGGGCTGGATCAAGAAGATCTAAAGTCTCCATGTATTCTGCTCTTTCTTATACCAGGAAAAGGCTCTGATACTTGTTATTATTCTTCTGTCTTAAATGAGATATCATGGCATAGAGGAATAAGACATTATCCTTTCCACGTACAGCATAGAAACCTTCACTGGCAGAATATCTGTCCAGTCAGGTCTAAGCCTGTAAATGTTCCCTACTCAGTTATGACTGCAATCAGTCCCTTCATCTCCCCCTCATACTGAAGTGTCCTGTGAAAAAGGCAACAGCTCAGCAGTTTAAGTTCTCACTGGTGAGGAGGAATTCTGCTGTTCCCAGTTAGGGTTTGTTGTATATGAGGAACAAATCCTCTTGATCTGTAATATTCTGGCAATGAGTATTTTTTTGGAGACTGATTAAATGCTTCAGCTTTGCTCAGTCTATTAATCTCAGCAGCCATTTATTGCTTCATATACTACAGTGCATTTGGGATTATCCCTTAAGCACTGTGTGTAGAAAGCATGTAGCAGTGAGATACAAATCATGTGTCTTGGAAATGCTTCCCTGGAAACGAAGAAAAGGAGCTGTCAATAAAAGGCAGGCCAGTTTATATTGCACTGGATGCCTCAACTTTTTGTAATCAGTACTGTAAGCTCCCATTTCCTACATCAAATAAGTGACACTAACTCAAACTGTGTGCTACAACCTAGTATACTATTGCTGCTACCCCCTTACTTGTTTGTCAATTCCAAGTGATACTTCGATCAATGAAAAGGAAGGAGACTGAAAACACTGTAATTTTCATAGGGCAATATGAGCAAATGCTGTTGTGTATTGGCTGGAACTTTCAGTCTCTTAATTCAGTGAACTGTTACAGCTGTCTGCTAATGTTGCTAGTATTATTATTATGCATATTAAGCATATATTTAAAGGCCGTATGCACATCCTAGTGCACATACTAGACTAAGCAATGTTCAAATGTGTAAGTAACGTATTGTGTTAGCAATGAAGCTATAAATATGAACAAACCAAACCCTTAGAAGTCTCTTACTGGGTCTTGATTCTTTGACTACTTTTTTCTTTTGTCTTGCACGAATTGCACCAATCATTAGCAAATCAACACTAGTTTTGGTGGAGCTATGCCACGCTACAGTGGCTCTTTGCTGCTCCATCATTGCTGCTGATTTTGAGAACTCATCATGTCTGAGCTGTCTTTATCTAGTAGGCACGTGCATCAGGAATGAATTCCCTCTTTGCAAAGTTTACAGTATAGTTAACCAAGTTATACATTTACCTTTCTAGTTATATGAATAGCTTTCTATAGTACTCATTTTAGAGAGCTTGAGAGGCAATCAGCAATGAGGCGCATGCATAAGGAGAGATGAGGTAGTGTGACCAAAGTATTTTGATTCTTCTTACTTCCTGGCTTTTCTTTTTATTTGACTGGATTCCATTGCTCTAATGTGCTGCCATTTAGGTGTGTATGTCTATGCTCTGTGCACTCCTAAGTCCTAGAAACATTTCCTTGCCTTCCAAGAATGCGTTTGGCTATGCAGCAATTCTCCATTTCCCAAAATTCTGACCCGGTTTCTTCCCAAACTAGCCTGGGCACTCAGTCATGGTTCTCAGGTCTTTGAGCATTCAGCTCACCAACAACAGAGCTGAGAGATATAACAAGTATCACTGAGTTCACCTTTCTTAGAAAGGGACATTCACTAACTTCTACGTTAGGTATTTGGCATTTGTTTTTCGTTCCTGCCACTAGCCTTGATGTGTAATCACAAGTACTTTGTATGAGTTCTGCTCTTCCTCTGCTTATTGCCATCCCCATGTTACTGTTTCCTTCTGAGTCTTCAAAAGGTTTCTTGACCACAGTCAAGAAAGTCCCCCTGTTGCTCCTACTTCCCTCAACAAATACCGCAAAATCCATATTACGGCCATATTTGCCACTGTGCTGACTTCAAGTCCTTTTTCAACAGTAGAGGCTGTCCTTGATCTTAGTCCCCCATGCCACTTATTCTGGCCCTAACTGTATACATTTTTTTTAAGTTCTTTAATAGAAGTTTATCGAGAACAAAACGTTGTATGATCATCCTATAGAATACATACTGCATTTAATGGTGTTGGTATTAATACCAAAAATTAGTGCTGACTTCTTACATCATCATGTCAGTTTTGAGTAGTGTTTGGGGAGCCATTTTATATCAACTGAAATCATAGCAAGTCTTCCATTTTACCATCTTTTTCTTTTCTTTCCTACCTACTAGCTCAGTAGCCTTGCAACAGCTTTATGGTTTCGTTTGTTTTAAAATTGCTTTGATCTTGTATTTGGGGACAGCTAAAGTGAGCATACTTTTGCCTCTTTTCCCCTTCGTAGATGAGCAGAAGTCTTAAAGGGTTACTGCTGATTTCTGTAGTAGCCAAACTTCATTAGTGTATTTTCTTTATGTTTTATGCAGTGGTGCTACCCAAAGCAAGTGGCACAACACATAAGTTCCTCACTGTAACGTGCGGTTGCTTTTTCCCTGTTCCCATTCCAGCAAACCAGCCTGAACCTCAGTGGGTTCATATGGGTCGGAGAAGAGCATCAGCATTAAGAAACCTTAGGGAAAGACACATGTCCAGAATTTCCCGAGACTATAAGCAGCATTACAGGTCACTGAAAACTGTGGGATGGAAAAAACCCGCATTATCATGAGTGGTAACAGCATTTTTAATTTTGCAGATTCAGCACCTATAATATCCCTCACAGGCATCAGGCTTAAACATATTCCAGTTTTTAGGTAAACTGAAAAGTAAAAAGAGAAAAAGCAAAAAAAGTTTAGGGATCTTACAGGAGTCTCCAGCACTCATATGATATGCTGAGAGTTTCTTAGACAAGAGAAAGTGAAGGACAAGCAGAAGTAAATGGAGTAAGAGCAAAGAAAGGCATTCATAGGTGTCCTAGAGAAAGAAACAGGGTTTGAATATGAGTTGGCAGCTGCCAGAAAACAGCCTCAAGATAACAAAGTACAGTCTGGCCATAACAAAGAGGGCAACAAATAAAGATATGGAGATACTGTGGCAGCTCAAGGGCATTATGAATAAGTCATTGTTGCTACTGAGAAGAATACTCTATCCAACCTGCCATCCCTTTCCCCTTGCCCCTTACCTCTAACATCTTCACTATCACAAAAGTTTGCCAGCCTGGATCCTACCAGATGCTGTAGAACTTATCCTACTGGGAAACGGCATTCAGTAGTCAGCTCCCCCAGCCACCATAGTTCAGTCTCACGGAGAAAACTCACATAGCACATGAGCTTCTTTAATGTCTCGTACTAAAGGATGAGTTGCTATGATTCTGATCCTTAACTGTAACACTGTATTCCCACCACTTTTCCATTTCATCTCCCCCTTTCTTTAGCTCAAAGTGGTCTCAAAACTATGTGTGTATGCACCTTCGATGATACTTGTTTTGATGCACTTTAAGGGCAACAGAGACATATTTTGTTCACTTAGGGAAGTTATGTCTTGTTTACTGCTCAGGAATCTTCTATTTCTCCGACTGCAGTTGGCAATAAAAGAGTAAAATCTTAGTGAAGGAAAAAATCTGGACAATATACAATAAACTTTTCCAGGCCTGTAGGCAAAGGCTGTCACATAGATCATCCACTATGCGCTAAAGGTAGCAACAATCAACATTCATGAAAGCATACAAAGACTGCAGGATGGTCCCTCAGATCCATCACGCAGAACCCAATCACACTGGTGGCATGCACTATTCCATTTTCATATTTATATGGGCATACGGAGCACACAAAGCTAGTACTTCACAACTAAAAATTCCCAAACAGTATTTCCCAAACAGTATTTCCCTTCTTCAGAGCAGGTGCACCAGGCATTCCCAATTATGTGCTGCTGGCAGTCATTTTTCAGGAGGGCATCCTGTGGACTGTTCATCCTATCTTGAAAGTCTCTAAACTCTATCTAGTGGCCTTAAGCTCTAACCCATGGTCTCAATGATGTTATGCAGGGCATAGCATTCAAATATAATTCCAAGCATGTATTGCTTGGATATGTATGTTTAGCACCTACTATTCCATCTCCTAAAGAGAAAACCTACTGTCACACTGCAGATGCTCAGATAATAGTGACAGGGGTTATTTTTCTTCTATCATCCAAATGCCCAATGAAAGCCATGATTGCTGCAGCATAAGAGAAGAAATGCTAATAGCATTTAGGTATTTATGTTCATTTTGCTAACCAGGTTGTGAAATTGCTTCTTTTTTTTTTAATTTTCATTAAGGAAGATAGGCAACAGTTTATGAATATTCTCTCACACTCTTTCCCAAACATTACTGTTGATAAATATCTCAGGCCATAAGATTTATCAGAGAAATGCTTCCTTCTATTTCTAAACTCACTGGGTTGGTAAGGAGACAAATGGGACATGCTGAAAACAGGGAACATCATTTTTGCAGAGCTTTCTGTAACCTCCTGTGGATAGGCAACCCTTATGATAGTCAGAGACAGTACCTCTTCATGGCAGCGTGCAATAAAGCCTCTTCAGTCCTCTCATGCCAAAGTGGTTAGTGATTAACTGGAAGCAACTAGATATTGTGAGTTTCCCACATGCTCATTTCCAAGAAAATGTCCTTGGACAGGCTCAAGTTTTTCAGCCATCACTAATCATCCCTTTTCTGCTGTAAAATCCCCTTCCAGCAATCGGCATTTCCTTCTGTACCAGATAAATTGGTAGAAATTAAGACAATGATTATATTAATAGATGTAAAGCCAAAGCATGACACACTGGGAAAAGGTTACCATCCATGCTTATTGTAAAGGGAATTTTTGAGCTACTGGGTTAATCACTGTTCTTTCTAAAAGTCACTGAGAATATAAATAAGAGTGATTTATTTGGTAAAGTGTACTTTGATTTCCAAAGTTTTAACAAGCTTCTTAAAGAAGCTAAGCCTGTTGGGAAGAGAGAATGTTCCCTCATAAACTTATCCCCAGTTAAGAGGTAGGAAAGAAAAGAGGAATAAAGGGCCACATTTTGCAGTAGAGGTTGGCTACCAGGTATCTCCACAGAGGTACCTGCGCTACTATCTGTGCTATGCCCCACCCTATGCTAGGGCTTGTGCTGTACAAGATGTTTGTTAGTGACATAGCAAAGGAGAGAGTGAAGTTGCAACGTATGCAGATGATGCAGTTGCTCAGAACAGTAAAACTTAAAGCTGACCATGAAGACTTGCAAAAGAATTCTTGCTATGTTTTATGAATTGGTGACAAAATAGCAGTGAAATTCAATGTCAATACATGCAACGTAATACACATGGAAAAAATAACATAAACTATACATACACAGTTATGAGGCATAAAATAGCTAAGACCACTCAGGAAAGTGATCTTGGAGCAATTCTGGAGAATTTTCTGAAAATATGAGCTCAGTTCTTGATGTTAGTCAGAAAAGAAAATTGCATGTTAAGAATTATTAGAAAAAGAGCAAAGTAAAAACAGCAAAATGATCATACCACTATAAAAATCTATCCTGCATTCCCATCCTGAATACAGCAGATATTTCTGATCACCCTGTTTCATAAAGAGCGCAGCAGGGAAAGACAAAGGTGACAGGACAATAAATGTATATAGTAGCTCCCATATGATGAGAGACTAAATTGTGTGGGGTTCTTCAGCTTCCAAATGGTTTGTAAGAGGTGAGTAAGAAACAGTTTTTCACTATTTTTCACAGTTCAATAGCCAAAGAGCCTTCAGACTCTAATTTCAAATAAACAGAATGAAGGGTTTTTTTCCATGGAGCTCAGAACTGAATTGCAAACCTTAATGCCACAAGATGTTGTGCATGCCAAAAGTATAAAAAGTTTTAAAAAGGTATTACATAGTTAATGTAAAGTGACCTATTGATGCTATTAAACAAGACAGTCTGGATACAATCTTCATCAGAGGTAGAATTCTGTAAAATCCTTTTTCATCATATATGCCCTATTTCAACATTTTAGATATACAGTATTGGGCTAGACAGACCTGTGATCTGACCTACTGCAGAAGTGCTTTTGTTCTTTTATTCCCTGATCCTGGACAGATCCCTACCCAATGTGATGTTTTCAGAGATAAGTAGGGCAGTTGATCCTGGGGGCAGTGGGATACCCTGATGAACTCTGAGGTCCCTTGCAATTCTCTGATTCTGCAAGCTCCACTGCAGGTAAGCTGGGGTACGCTGCTGCTGCCTTCTGACCACTCAGTAACAGGGTATCTAGCAGGAAAAGGTAATAAATCTATCCACATGAACCACTAGTCTGTCTTGGGCCACAAATTCGCAGTCAGGTGGCAACGAACTCTTGTGGCATTTTTACATGGCATTTTTACAACTATGAGAGAGGATATGGGAAATGAAGATTTACAGTGACCATCAAAAAATATGCTTCTAACTCCAATGGAACAATCTCCCATTGCACTACGTCCAATGTCAGCCCAAAGGAGCACAAAATAATCAGTCCACAGCACTGAGGGAGTATTTTGAAAGAAATATCTACCAAGAGGAAACAATGACTTATGGCAAGATAAGAGCCATCTGCTTGTTTAGTTATACCTTATTCCAGAGCAGATAACATGAAGCAGTTACCTAGAAGAATCTCATTTCAATGGAAATCCTCTCACATAAAGAAGTTCTGAGTATGAAATTAAGCACCTTGGGTTTTTTTATTCTCAAATTTTCCATTGTCAGACAGTGCCCTGTGAAGCTCAAAGCCATCTAATTGCCTTTTTCATCGTTACACAGTTAATATAATATTGCAGTAGCACTAGCATTAGAAAAGACAGTCCTTATACAGGCACCCGAACTGTACAAGCGCAAGATCTATACTGCACTAAACTTGCATGCTTGGAAGTCAAGAGGCAGAGATTTTTATCCAGGATGGCAAATCTAGTCCAGTCTTCAAAGACAGATGGAAAACACTGCATAAAAAATGGACAGGCTACAAAATAGCCATCAAATTACTTTGGGGGAGTTTATAAATGTTCTGTGTGAATGAAGTGATTAATGGTCTTGTTATTTCTCCTTACATCTCAGTAGATATTATGATGGATAATTACTTTTTGTTCTTGATTAAAATAGCACTTCTTTGCTAATATCTTTTCTAGGTTAATGGGTTAGACAGTCAACATTTGGTGGGAATAATCACTCCAGAGTTTTGAAAAGCATCCCCAGTATTGCCCAGGGAGGCTGCTTTAGGACAGGAAAGCAGGATGCAGGGAGGAAGAATTTATGGAATCCATGCTGGAATCCATCTCTCTGCTGACATAACCTGAACTACTTTGTTGTAAACTCAGAGTACTTGGCTGGAGTTACTTACCTACATACTGCTGTGTTCATGTTCCTCAAGTGATACAGTCGTATATATTCAGGCCAATAATGCCAGCTCAGCAAACCAGCAGCTACTGCTGTCTGTAACTGTAAGCACTAAAACCCCATATTTACTCATGGGCTCGATTTTGCTGCCTTAGATCCATGAGGCAATATAATAGCCACTGTTTTACTGTAAGTGAAACAGTTTAAAAGTGATTAATCTGATGAATGTGGTACAAACTCAAATAACCTTTTGCCAGCTGTTTACTGCACTTACAGTTAATTAAAGTAATAGCTGATAGGAAGGCTCAGATAGCTGAGGAGTAAGAAACCATATAAGCATGTATGTGTGCTTAGTAGACTCGTGCATATACACACTGTTACTGCGTGTAGGCTTAAAGCACTGAGAGTTGCTCTCTTCTGGTCCTAGCTTTGTCACTTGAAGAGGTTATTGTCTCTCCCTACATATAACCACTCACTGGCACAAGGGTCCCAAGGTCCCAACCAGCTCTTCACCAGGCACAGTTGAATGCGTGAGCACTTCTCAATCCACTTTAGCATGAAATCACCAAGGTTAATACAGAGCAGCTTCAAATCAGCTGCAGGCAGATGTCTTTGCACTGGTGACTAAGAGGAAGCCTCTTTGTAAGCTTTACTGCCAGGTGCGAACCTCCAACATGAGAGTTGTGGTGTCTTGGTCAAGAGAGTCATTTGCAAAGAGAATGTGTCTCAGTCGTGCTTGTATAGTTTGTGGCCTGTGAAAGACACAGCAGTTGGACACTATCTTAATTTAGGTAGGAAGGATTTCAGTGACAACCATGCATGACCAAAATGGTGCCAAGTGCATGAACTGGACAAATTCCTGAAAACCTGTGTGCCTACAGGAGGAAGGTCCTTACAGCTCTCTGCCTTTCCTGCCAAGTCTGTTTGCTTGGTTTTTCATGATTTAAATCAGCAGTATTCAATTATAAAAGCACTGGAGGGGGTGAAGAAGGGTATGCTTTGCATGAATATTAAATTAAATATACCTGTATTCAAGAATTAACATTTAGATTTAAGCAGCTCAGTCTTTAAATCAGTTTGTTATTCTATTTGAGTTCTGATACTTTAAAAAGTATATTACTTGTGTTAGCTTGTTAAAGACTCTGATAGTTATATTTTTATAGAGATATCACAGATCAGTGTGACTTACTTAAATGGCATTCTGGAGTCTATGTTCCCACTTAGCTTAACCTATTAATGTAAGCAGTACTAAGGTTTTGTCTTTGTGTTAATGTGAATCTAATACGAAGTGGCCTAATGCTATCCTAGGCCTAACATTATAAAAGCCTGTTATTTCTTTGCTTTTCCTATTACCTAATTTGTAACTCACACTGGGTAGAAACCAAAGTGCCTGCTGGGAGACTTTTAAAGTAGGTTTTCTTTGCAGCCCATTTGCTTTCTTATAATTGAGCAAGGTGGGGCTGAATCTGCCAGTCAATTTTAAAAGGGTTTTTGTAAGAATGTTACAAGCCACCACCTCTTGTTTAGAGCTGTGATTGCTTTTGAAAAGGACTGTCTTTTCAGAAAAGATCTCACTTTGTCAAATATTGGAAAGGTTTACTTGTTTTCTTGAAATATAATTATCCCTAGGGTTCTAGAAGTGGTAACTGTGAAAAGGCTAAATGAAGCTGAAATCATTTATGTCATTTGCGTCAACTGATCAGCTGACACAAACAGTTGCAGCCTTATTTTACCACATCAGAGTATTGATACTGCTGGGCCCAAATTCTGTTGTCATTTCTGGGAGATTCTTACATACTCATTAGTTAAGTTTACTCAGTCTCTTTGCTGTCTTTAAGGCTCTGACTCCATGTTATCAATATTGGACTACTACCGTACTAGGGAAAACTGATCAAGGTCTAGGTGGAAATTACATTTCTGTACAGTTAGGTGGAGACCTAAAGCAGGTTTTATACTGACAGTGCTTTATACTGTCTCTGTGAGTTATTCCTCATCCAATACCAGCACTAAGTGGACAGTAAATACCTGATCTGGCATAAAGTCTTCTCAGAAAAAGTTATCCCTTCGAAATTTCTGGAACAAATCTGAAGCGGTCGGGTGGCTGTGGCACTTTTATTCCCCTATGCTAGGTATCTAAAGCCTTGCATGATTTCTCTTGGAACCACAGCTTAAGACAATCAGTCCCCAATTCTTTAAAATCCATCTGCTTTATTATTAAGCTGATAAACTGTAAAGTCTTATCCTGTTGCATATAATCTCTCTCCTGCAGAGCTGTTCAGCTGACTCATCAGTGGGGCTGTCCAACATCAGGTTGTTCCCACTTCTGTTATGAAATACAAGATGTGTGTGCTCCCTGACTCACTGCAGCTGGCCCTGACACTGGCTGCCATGGAAGTGTGATTTACTAGAAGAGTTCACAGTGTAAGTGTAAGTAACATCAGTCACAGCTGGTTATGATAATCTTATCTCAGTAGAAACCAAACTGTGTACCACAGGTCTGGTATCTCAACCACTACGTCTCTGTGAGATCTGAGGATCAAACAATGTGAAACAAGAGGTTTTTACAAGTTTTAGCAAATAGGTAAAGTATCAGCAAAAAACCTGAATCTTACTTTCATTTGGCAGGGGGACTGATAACAGCAGATATCTCTCCGGTGACATTTTTTCTCACTAACACACGAGATACTATGGCATTGCTACAAAGCTCATTACCAGTCATGTTTGAACTGACTGCTTGGGAAAACAACACATCTGGTCATTGGGAACATGTAGCTACATCAGTATCTGAAGATCTGACTCCTTCTCATGTTGCTGTGTGCTAAGTGACCGTGGTGACTCTACTCCCTACAACAGGCAGTACTCCCTGGAGAGTGCAGCCTTGCCTATTTTATTTCAGGCTCTATCCCAACACTGTTTTGGAAAATGAACCTTGACCTAGCTGGAAGGCTGTCAGCACAGTTTACTCACAACCACTTGTTCCCTTACTACTAAATGAGATTCTATTTTTACTTGCCTCCACTGTAAACAAAGCATAGAATAATTATGGTTCTAATTTAATGTTCTGTGACCACATGCATTTTTTCATCATCTCAGAAATATGCACACGGTGGATATTTTTTCATTTTTTTTTCTTTCTACTATTGCTGCTTTCAAAGTTTTTTTTTTTTTGAAATTATTTGCTGGTTGTACTTTGGGGCCTGCTCTTAACACCATCAAGTGACCAGAACAACTGCCAGGAAAAGTCCAGGAAAGATTACATTTTCCTGAGAGTGAGCTCACTCCTGCATAAACACATAGATGACATCATCTCAGCAGCTTGGATGCCATGGTATAAGACCTATTACAATCTAGACACTACTGATGCTCTACATATACCTTGGGCATCTATACATATGCTGCCAACTCTGCTGATAGTGCTAGAGGTAATACTGTTACTTCCAAAGATAATCTTCGCTAGCAGGGCCAGCTGAGCTGTCCTGACAACATCTCCTCCACTCCTCCCTTGTTCTGGAGAAATAGATTAGCTCCCATAGCAGGGCAAATGAATGAAGCCAGCTCAGCTCTAGGAGAAGGATAACCATCCTTGCAAGGGTCTCTACCAGAGCCAATAAGCCGTCCAGCAGCTACAGTGTGATGCAGAAACAGTTGAGCAGCTGCAGAAAAAGCAGCTAGGTTCGAGCAAAGTTTGTTTGCTTGGTGTCAGCACTGCATAAACATGACTCTCCTCATTGTATAGAGAAGTTGGCTCTGGATGCAATCTAGTTATGAATCTTTACCCCTACGTTCCCACTAACGAACTCTGCAAGACCAACAAAGAGAGAGCTGAGTGCCTTTGGAACACGGGACTTGCAAATTGGATAATCTAACAAGGGAGAGTTGAGAGCTAGTAGGAAATGAAGGGCTCCAGATAAACAAAGTAAAAAAATTGGGAGGTTTCTCTTTGGATAACAGTGAAAGAAGTACGTAATTTCAGGAGTGAATTCATTGGAGAGGAAAATGTCATCGGAGAAGAGAAGAAAAAAAAAAGCAATGAAAGTAGGTAAGTTGTCCTGAAAAAAATTGAAGGGGAAAGTGTGAAAGGAGAGCTTAGGGGCCTCTCTGCTCGATATATCAACCTTAGATCTCTCTGCCTGCCAGATGCTAAAAGTTAAAGTTCTGCTGTCCTGGGAGAAATGTTTTGTGTATTTGGTTCTCATCCTGCTCCCCTGCTATTGCGTATGCTATTTGATCTGTCATAGCCAATTCCTTAAAGTGTAATTATTATTTAACTTTATTTTGTACTTTGTAAATTCTGTCAAATTCTCAGAAAAGTAGCCTTTGACTGACAGTTGAATATTACAAAAGTTTCTGGCCTAAATCATAATTTGAGCAAAATCTGCCTTTAGGGAAAATTCTTCCCCACAGAATGAAAGCAAAAGACTGATATTCACCATAATTCATCATTGGACTGATGTAGGGTTCAATAAAATAAATACACTACATAGTAAGCATTTGAACTAGTTGCTGGTAATTCAAAAAATGGGAGTATTACAGTCAGTGCTT
The DNA here is from genome assembly GCF_040807025.1 of Struthio camelus. Classification (NCBI taxonomy): domain Eukaryota; kingdom Metazoa; phylum Chordata; class Aves; order Struthioniformes; family Struthionidae; genus Struthio; species Struthio camelus. The sequence continues at coordinate 141,776,685 of NC_090943.1, read as the reverse complement.
AAACAAAAATCTAACATTCTTCAATTTACTCTGCTCTTCAAATGTTTCTTTCCTGTGAACTGGGTGTCTGAGCAGCAGAGAGTCTCTTGCAGATGGAAGGTGCAGATATAGCTATAGAAGAGACATAAAATAATGTGTATTTGATTCATATTCTCTTCCTGCTTCTTCATTTTCTTGTAGCTAGAGGAATGCTTGGCTGAGGAAAGTTCTGAGGATCTCTGTTTTGGAGAAATACTAATTTCATTTCAATAAATCAGCTTTGTTTCTATTTTCCAAAAATCAGGGATGTGAAACAATCCTATTACTTCCATTCCACGAACAGTCAGATGATGGGGCCTCTATTTGTCTGTAAGTTATGACTAAAGTCAACAGTATCATCCATGAAAAAATTTCTCTTCAAGATGAGCACAAAGGCCAGGTCTCTTCTGTACCCAAGGAGGTGAGTACTCAGTACCACACAGCATAAAACAAGAGAGGATCGGATCACCACTCTTAGTCAATGCTTTAGTGACCAACTGGAGATACACATTGGGGTAGTCATATTAACTCATCTCCTATGTGATTATCTGTCAAATATGTTTGCATCTCTTCTTTGCACTGATATTTTTATCCATTATTTCCTTGCTATTGTGCACAAAATGTTAACCTACATGCTTGTTCTTTCTGCTATCAGATATTAGTGATCCCTAGCCACTTAAGCCCCATTTATCTGATTCTATCTCTATTTTCACAAGAAGAAATATAAAATGCCATGCACTTCAGCTGACACTTAGCTTTGTGAGATTCTAGACATATCCTTCTGCTGTTCACTCTGTTCCATTGTAATCTTAATGCAATGTTTTAGAGAAAATAGACTTTTTTCGCTAACTACCATTACCACACACCTGGCACAAGCAGTTGATGGGGAATATTCTAGCCAGTTCTTACAGCAGACATAACTATCCACTCTTTTCCCTAGTGATTGGTTTAGTCTTTCTATCTAAAGCAATCTTTTCATAAAATGAAATCCACTTTATTCAGTCACTAAGCTAACTGGTCTCAAAAGCTGAGTGGATGTTGATACTAGACTGCCACTTCTTACAGCGGTTCACTTCCTTTCACAGTTTCAGAGTTGAAGTTAGATGACTTTTCTTTTAAGTAGTAAATGATTGTGATGGACATAAGAGTTGCCCAGAAAACTGGAGAAGCAGAACTGCAACAGTGGTTACCACGTATGCCTAGCCAGATCACCTCCAGGACTATAGTAAGTAAAAAGGTCAGGAAGAAGGAAAGGAAGCGGAAGACTGAAGAGGCAGCAGCAGGGCTGCAGAGTGCCCAGCTAGCCACCTCCACATCTACAGACTGGATGGGGTGGAGGTTTGTACATGAGGAGAGGTATGAAGAGGGGAAGCTGAGATGAGGCCCGAGATACTCAGAAGGTTGTGTGTATAACAATTTTAACTGCTTTATTAATAAGACTTTTGTATAAAAAATTGCGCCATGAATATTAATATTATTGTACCTGGACCAATAATCATAATTTTATTGCATGTTGATTAGATATTTATTACTTAATTTAGACCACCAGTAAATTATTACCAGATTATAATCTGGTAACGGTAGATTACCATTTGCACAAGAATAGTTTTGTAGTTGAACATTGCTAGGTGGACCAACTCAGGCTAGAAGAGGCCCGGGGACTGAGTAGGTAAGATGACATGGCCTGCAGGACTGGGCTCAGAGCTGGCCCAGACCTGTCTAATGGGTCTTGCTTTTCCTTTGCCTCTTTTGGGCTGCAGAGTTGGTTTCTGGTTCATGTTGGGCAGCAGAAGCCTGGCAGAGGCGGGGGATGGCTGAAGAGTGTATGATGCACAGGGCTAGGAGGAGGGGTAGGAGTTCAGAGGCCCAAGACTGTTTCTTTATTTTCTCCTGACCTAACTGGGCTGATGTGAGGGAAGAAGAGACCGTTGCTCAGAAACAGGTGAGTAGGGGATGCCAGAGTGGCGGTGGCTTTTCTGCTGAAAAGGTGGGAAGACGCAGGCAGGGAAGGGGCCAAAGGCTTCAGAGTTTTGGGAAGGCAGTTTGAGTACCTCTCTGTCACAGAGGCAAGGGAGCAGGGGGCTGAAGAGGGGGAGGATCTTGGTGGATGTCACATAGCTGGTGGGAGCAGGGCAAGGGCTGCCTTGCATGCCTAGATGAGAACTGCTCTCCCTCTGCTCACTTTGGGCCCTTTTGCCTCTGAGAGAAAAGAGTGAGCACTCAAGAAACAGAGTGGAAGAGGCCATCTTCTCAGTGGAAATGCCAGCATCTGTTAAGTTCAGGTGTGAGCTGGGATCAGAGGGGACTAAGACCACCTTCTTCCTGGTGCACAGGAGCCATGCCCTCTCTCCTCAAGCTAGCTAGGGGGGCTCCCATTCACTAAGAAGGCATGCAACAGTGACAGGATTTTACAGAAAAGACTGGAGGATGACAGGCAGGGGAAAAGGGGTTAATGAAAAGCTCTGAGCCACAGTCTACCCAGCCCCCTGTGTCATCCACCCTGTTAATGGCTGCAACAAGTAAAACTTAGTCTAGTTACCTCATCTCCAAAAATAACTGTGTGGTAATGGAAAAAGGAGAAAGCAGTCAGTGAATGAATAAGCAGCACCTTTTTTGCAGCTTGTTTTATTTTACAGCGTTTCTTCTACTCTGAAGTCAAGGATTCCAGGAAAAGAAGAGGAAGGAGGAACAGATTGTACATGGCAAAAAAAAAAATTGTGTCCTTTTATGATGCTATTATCAGAGCTGCAAAATATTATTTCTAGAGATGCTGCAGGCCAGATCATCGGCTGCTACAACCTGCCAGACTCCTATAAGCAACAGAGCTGTACAGATTCAAGCTAGTTGCAGATCTGGCCTGCCATTCGTGCGTGCAGGCCTCTGTGGTGCCATTTACACAGCAGCAGTCGGCGTGAATTAAACATTTCAAAAACAAGTGTTCATAGTATTTCTTCTCACACATGTAATTGGATCAAGATTTGGGTTTGGATGGGTTGAATCCACAAATATCAGTGAAAACAAGTCAATGTCTTTTATTACTAAGTTGGTAACTATTTTTGCACTGGGCACGCATATGTAAAGAAGCCCACTCCTTCAACCTTATACAGATATGAATGGCTTTTCTGCCTGAGTAAAGGTAGCATTGTATAAAGACATTTATGAAGGTTCTCAGGACTCAGTAGAAGAAACCATACCATACCAAAATATTATAACATATTAGCTTTTCAGTTTTGTATACACACTGTCTTGTCAGAGCTCTGAATTAATTGACCGGTATTGACTAAACACTTCAATACTGAATTGCAGAATTGGATCGTTAAGAATTATGTTACCTCTTATGAGTCAAGCAGTTACACAAAATCATATACTCATAAAGTTGGAGGAGACATAAAGCTTATATCTCCTTTGAGAGAGAATCAAGTCTGCCTAGGGTATTCCTGAAATAATTTTGTCTACCCTGTTCTTCTAAAACTCTGACAACAGGAATTCTTCAAGAAGTCTCTTCAAATGCTGAGCTATACTAGAAAAGGATTGTCTGAGATACGCATCTCTTGCTGCAGAGTAAATGAATTACTTCTCAACTTACTTTTTGTGGGCATGGAGAAGACTTGCTTTTCTTTGCAAGTCTTTTGTACAGGTGAAGAATGCTATGAGGTCACCACCCAGTTTTATTTTGCGTAGACTAAATAAATCAATTTCTTTCCATCTTCCTTCATTGATCTTGGTTTTTGAATTCTTCACTCCTTTTGGTCTTCTCTGGTCATTCTTGCTTTTTTTTTTTCCCCTTAAAGTATAGTGTTACAAACTGGGCACACACCTCTAGTTATCAGTGCTGAGTAGAGCAAAGTAATTATCTTTAGATTCCCCAGAATTACATTTGCTTAGCTTAGGGGCCAGTAAAACGTTTGTTTGTTTGTTTGTTTGTTTGTTTGTTTGTTTTTTGCAGCATTATCCTGTTGACTCATACTCAGTTTGTGACTGGCTCTGGGTCCCAGAGCCTTGCCTCCAGGAATACTGCCAAGCTAGCTACTCCCTGCTTTTAATTGTGCATTTGATTTTTCCTCCCTTAGAGAAGTTCTTTACATTCTTTATTGAATTTGACCTTATTGATTTCAGAGCATTTCACTAGTGTAGCAAGATCATTTTAAATTCTAATCTTGTCCTCCAATGTGCTCACAAACCCTTCCATCTCGGTGTCATCTGCAAATTTTACTCTCTATTCAAATCATTACCCTCATTCAAGTCATTAATGAAGGCATTGAGTTAAACTGACCCCAGGCAGACCCTTGTGGGACCTCACTTACAACATCCTCCTCGTTTGACAGTGAATCAGTGATAATTACCCTGGATGAGTGGTATTTCAAGCACTTGTGCACCTACTAGGCTGCAAAGTAATTTCAGACTGTCCTCATTTTTCAGTTTAACACATAAGAACATAATATGGGGCCACATCAAAAGCTTTTTAAAAAAACCTTACTCACACCTGATGCTTACCATATACCAACTGGGCCAGGGATGCCCAACTCATCAGCTTATGGGTTGTACCCAGTCCTCCAAGTGAGGACTGGGTACGTTTAGCACATAGCCGACAGCCAGGCATCTGCTGTACCTATGCAGACGGAAGTTATGTTGTCCTAGAAACATAGCAGCTTAGCTTCAGCTGACAGCTTTCCCCCAGCATAGGCAGACAGGGAAAAGGGGTTCACCTGAATGCAGGTTCAGTGCAGTGCTTGCCTAGTAAATCCAGCCCTTACAGGCAGCAAAGGACTTTCAAAGACATGAAGTGTTTTGCAGGTAGAAAGTTTCTGTCACATAAGGAAAAAGCAAGGCAGCTCCTGTGCGTCTCCCAGAGAGGTCGTGTCACCAGCAGCAACAGGTTTAAGCACTATGGCACTAGGGTGTTTGTTGCAGAGAAGATACTAAATTAGTTTAATATGATTTGTTCTTCAAGAGTGTTTGTTGTCCTACTGTATTCTACATGTTTAGGAACATACTGTTGTAGTATGTTTTAAAGCTTTTCTCCATGATAGTCCTATCCTGACTGCTCTGAAAGTCTCTGTTTTCTTCTCTTTCTCCTTTTAATGGCAGGTACAAATGTTTATCCTCTGGGACTTTTCTTCCAGGAGCTGTCAATGCTTATTGTTTGTTAGTGCTTCTAAGACTGCTCCAGTGCTTTAAATTTGCCAATGCAAATCTCAGCAGACCTGGCTGATTTCAATAAATCTACATTACTTAAACATTTAAAATGTATTCTTTACTTGGTTTAGGAGTTTTCTAAACCCCTGTTAAAACGAAGCATGCTAAGTTTCTGGGTACCAACACCTTGTTTGTGAGTGAAAACCATTATATACTTCAGTCTTGGTGTCATCTGCTTTTTTTTCTTCATTCCTCACTAAGCAATAGACCTTTGTGCATCCTTCCCCTGTTTCTAACATCCTTGTCATTACAATTTGCCCCTTGTGACTCTTTTTCTGCCTTAGCCTTTCTGAGTCCTTCCTATTGTTCAGGCACCTTTGTCGCTGTCTCCTTTTCTGTACAGTTGCTTTTGTGTGATTCCCACCTTATTTACTTTACAAGGTGAACCTGGAAATGCAACAGGGTATTTCTATGGTGCCAGGGCTCAGGTGCAGTCATGAGGACAGAAGCTGTGCAGTCACATAGACACTCCTGTCATGCGACACAAGAGTGTACACAACTGAGAGAGTAGCTCTGACCAGTTTTAAGACTTTAACGTCCATTAAATCATGGATATGTTATCTTCTCAAGATAGTTCCCCTTCACATGCAAATGTCCTGCATGTGTCTGTGTTTGAAGAGCAGGCCACTGTTGGTTCAGGTGTCTGATCCTATAAAGAATTGTTCCTTCCAACTATTTTAAATGGTGGGTATGGATATACCTAATTGCAATGAGGATACTTATCCTTTTTCCTCAGTAGGTCTTAATGCATTTACAAGGGACCCTATCCTTCCTTTCTGCAGATGGAGTGATCTAGATATAGAAAGGCAAGGGATATGTCTAGGCCAACACACAGTTTAGGCTGAGTTAGGAAGTGAAACTAGGTCTCCAAATCCCAATCCTGCATTCTTGCTACAAGGTCTCATTACCTCCACCAATGAACAGGGATATGTCTAGGCCAACCACAGTTTAGGCCGAGTTAGGAAGTGAAACCAGGTCTCCAAATCCCAATCCAGCTTTCTTGCTACAAGGTCACATTACCTGCACTGATGAACTACTGACTTCCCTCAGAATGTATAGAGGTCTTCATGATATACACACATTTAACTTCATTTCCATTTTTAAAATGCTACATACTAGCTTTGCTGTTTGGCACAGCAGCAACGTTCTAATGAGATTAAAGTATCTGCACGGTCCTATATTGCTACAAAAAGTCATTTCAATATCCAGCTTCCAAACTCTTCAAAGTTAAAGCTTTTCTTTTGCATTTGCAATGAGTGGAGCACAACAGCACTGTAATGCACTACATTAATGCAAGTAACTGCCATAAGCTTGCATATATAGGTTGACAATAACTGTGTAGCATGACAGTTTTTACTCTCTTGAAAGATGACTGTCACTTACAGAGTGTATTATTTACTGAAGATAAAAACTAAAGGGGGGTTGAATCTTTTACTATTGTAGCTGATGACCTTTACAGTTTCCTCCTCATTGTTTAAAAGAATAGTTTGGTGAAAAATCATTCTGCTTCCTCATAGCCTACTGTGGTATGTTTTTGTCTGTCTTTCTCTCTAAAACAGTTGTGCTTCTCTTAGATTCCCTTCAAGCCCATTATTTTCTCTGGCAGACAGGCTGGACTGGTAAAACAAGGCCACGAGCCTCTTAGAGCTGAACTGAAGTAGTCGCACAACGGCAACATCAAACAAAAGAAAGAAAGATGGTTTCACCAACTACAAGTAACGTCTAGTAACACTTGCCACTAAAAAGGTTTTACACTGCTCTTGGAATAGAGTAAGCAATACTCTCAGCATGCATTTTATTAGTTTTACATGTGAACTGTCCCCTCATCTTGCAAGCAAAAAAAGGTCTGTTGCAATGTATTTCTAGTACAGTGTGACCTCTCTGGGACTGCCATCATGTTCTGAGTAAATCTCATACAGCTACCACAAAGCTACTAAGTTAGTAACAGACTTCAACACAATTCTGACTTCACTCAATAAGAAAGCCCAGGGTTACATATGCAGTCTGGGCTATTAAACCAACATCATTTTCCTTCTTCTAAAGAAAGAATAAATAAAATTGTTAAAGAAAAAATATTATAAAAACACAAGGTACAAAGTGCTTTGTAGTTTTATGCTAAGACATTTTCCATTAAAATCTTTCCTGTATAGCAGCTACCACATCTCACTTTTTTCAGAGTAAAGTATAGACAGTATTCTCTGTCCTGCAATGAGTCAAGCAAACCACCAACATAAAGTGGCAATATTTTTACTATTACTGTTTGTATTGTGCCATTTCCTACCAGTTAAAGATCATAATAATGATGATGTATGCAAAAGTTCTATTTGGTAATGTATCCAAATGAAACAAATTCAGTTTATTATTTGATTTCACAGGCACTTAATCACACAAAACGATGCCTGGATGGCACAGTGATAGATGAACTAGAAAAAGATGAGGTTCATTAATTGTGACAATAAGATCATTGCTGTCTAGTGTGATTCCGTCTATCCTCATCCTCTCATAGATATAGGAGGTGTGATCTTCCCTCGTTCTTCAGCAATGGGGCGATGTCAAATTAGGAACCACATAAGCTGACATCAAGTGGTGGGAGGGCTACTTGGTCAAAACGCCTCATTATCACGTCTGTCATCATCACTGCTAAAGTACCATTTATGTTATCCAAGAGGAAATCAGCTTACTATGGAAAACTTCAGAGGACTTACAGAGCTGACTGTTCTTAAAGTTACTGAATGTGAAATATAGGAAAGCTAGTAAATGATTTGTAAACTGCTTCATCAATTGCTGCCTGGAAAGAGGCGCTGGTCATTGTATAATACAGCATGCTGCTTGTTTAGGTGAGACAGAAAGAAAGGTCAGGAGTGCAGGAAGTACTTATAAATTCAAAAAACCCCACGGCTGGCTGCACCTCAGATGCTTCCTTTGCACTGGAAGGGACAAGCCACACAGAGAAGCCACACAGTCTATGTACAAATTAGAGTCCAGGCCATTATGGATGAGACACATCTTAAAAATTCAAGGTGATTGATAATAAAGCAGCTAAGGAAGAACCTATTCTTAAGTCTGCTCTAGAATTACATTTTGTTTGAATGACTCTTGGTCATTCTCATCACCCAGCCTTACGTCTGGCAGGAATAGACCTTTTATGTGATTAATTATTGTATTTGATGGGTGTTGATGACTAGACTATTCTGAAGCTGACGAACTTCAGAATATTTTCTATATTTGGAGGTAATCCAAATGCATCCAAATAAAGGGACATGAGAGAGCAGCTTCTTGAGGAGCTGCTCCCCAAGACGTGTATAGACACAGGATCAGCAAATAAGAGTGTGTTTCTTTATAAGCTACAAAAATCAGTACAGGGGCAAGGGTTTTCAGGTGCTCAGTTGCAGAAAGAAATCCGTTCTGGCAGACGCGAGCCAATGCCTCTCCTGCAAGGAACAAATACCTGAGAGATATCTCACAGTTTCAGACAACACTTAAACTTCCTGGTAATAGCTCTGCATTTGAATCTGTACAATCAGCTTCTCATTAAGACTGGCAAAAAAGCAGGATTTTCATGTGTCAGGGACTTCCACTTTTGGTCGGGTTTTCAGTTAGTCTTCATCCAATGCAAGCAAACCCAACACAAACACTCATTTCCCAGACATTTAGGAGAAAATGGACGTTTTAGGAAAACTTTCACTTAGAATACATTGATATATGTTGTATTCTAAACAAAACAACCTTTCCTGACCTAGAAGCTGCTTAGTCGAGTGGGTATGCTTGTCTTTTCTGTGACTACTAATAAGAACTACAGCCGCATGGAAAGCCTTAAGTCCCATTCCTAAGGCGATCTGCCAGGGATCAAAGTGCTTTTCTATGGGAATTCTGCCTTGTAGTTGGTGATAGGTTATTGAACAGAAACCTGCAAACTCTAGTCTTAATTTCCTCTGAAAATATTTTCTCTTCCCTTCTACAAAGGGGAGACTCATAGTCAGGTCTGTGACCCATAGAATGGGCAGTCGCTTAGCCATTTAGATTTGGAAGGGCATATTTTAAAGAATGAAAGATTATGGTCTACCATGGTGAAACTATCTCTAACTGAAGCATAAATAATTTAATTATGGTGTTAAAACAGCAGAGAATTTACCCCATAACTTCAAGAAGTGAAGCGACGCACCCCGGAAAAGCCTCAGAGACTATAAATTACAGCAGCCCTTCAGGTTAGCAGGCCAGAGTGCTATGAACATCCTTAGCCCTGTTACCTCTTCATCAGATCCCTATTGAGCATCAAGGTCTCTGTATATTATCATATGAGCTTGAAATACAGATTTTAAGGACCAGTTCTCTTGTGGTCTTATCTCCTTTATGTGTCACTCTTCTCTTTCAGTGAGACTACGGTCACTTAAACTTCCCTGTTTAAACTCATGTCTTTGCTTACCTCATCACCACAGTGACAGGATTCCTTGTTGCAGGCTCACGGATTCCATCTTCTGTGACACTGCTTTTCCCTCACATTTTTTTTTACTATACTCAGGTAATAGCAAACAACTTCTCCTATAACTGATACAATTTATAGACACCCAGACTTACCCTGCTGGCTCTCTATTACCTACCACACCTAATTTCAAGTTCCCGTTTCAACCTCCCTGTCCTCAAACACTCACACTTGGCTTCAGCTTTTTCACCATCTCTTATTCGCTCCACCCCTCCCATGTTCCCTCTATGTTTAACCAAATCTGGGGTACCATCAGGCTATTCTCTGTAGTATCTACTATGCCCCTGTCACATCCTTATCCTATTCTCACCTTCCTTCACCTATTTCACACTCTTTCGGGAGCGTGAGGAGGCCAGTAATTGCAAAATGGTATAACAGGGCATTAGTGTGCAAACTCAGCTGTGTGTACACCATGCCCTTCTTCTATGTTCCACCCCTCAATCTGCTTTTTTTAATATGCATTATTAGATTTCTAAACAATGGTATGCAGTTGGACAGTTTGTATAATACCCAAATCATCTAACACGTTTTAGCCTCCGGAGTGACCAAATATTCCCCTCACTTTTCTGCTTCTTTTCTCCAGTCTGTACTGGTATCTCTTCATGTTGTTTTCAGATCAGTCTAAGCACCAGTCCTGACACAGGACTACTGCAGCAGCACCCCAAAAGCCTTCAGCTCTCCTGAAACCACATGATGAGCAATGATTTGCAGGATCCAGACCTTCAAGTGTTAGCTGAGCTCAAGATAAGTAGTGCAGCTACAGAGTTACACACATTGTCAATGAATAGTTTTCACATGTAGCCTGAAACAGATGGGAAAATCCAAGAAAGCTGAACAAGGGGAACAAAAAAAGCAACTTTGAAAATTTGTCATTTTAAAACCATACATTGCATTTGTAATGCAGATAGCTGTCTCTTATTTTCAAGTAATGCATGATGGATTAAAGGAAATGTGAGACTGTTACTCTGAAAGGTACCGAGTTTTCCTCTCTTCAAGCACCTGCGTATTAAGTCTACACTGTTAATCCCTATGGTTTATCTGACCGGAGTTGGGAAAAAAGTGGGTCGCAGAACTTGAGCGCTAGAGACCATTTAATCCCCACGCCAAATCTAAATGTGCTAATTTTCAGAAGCACAGAATCAGCAGCAGCTTTGGCTACCCATCACCGTTCGCAGTCAGGCTGCCTAGCGCGTGCTGACAGCACCTCACAAACCCATCGGCTGAACTCAACTCCTAAGGAGAGAGCCGCATTAAGGCTGAACACGTACGCAGCCATTTACAGCGGCAGAGTCCAAATCCGGAAGCAAGGCTTTAACTTTAGGTTACCAAAAATTGTACCGGGCTGCATTTGATGGTGCAAAAGCTGAAGCCTGCTCTGCATCCTAAGGTGTAGGCAAAGCGTTGATAGGGCTTGACCGCGGAGGGCTCGCTGAGCGCAAATGTCATAAAAACCATCATTAGCAATTAGGAATACACGAAACCTGCAAGGTGCTGACACATTCAGTGACTTCCTTTATCTAATAACGCTGAGGTCACGGGAGAATTACCAACGCTCAGGTATTCTTCCCCGCGCCGCCATGGCGTTGGGCACAGCAGCCGGAGGGCGCGAGCAGGGCGCCCCGCCGCCGAACGACCGTTAACGCCTGTTACGGCGGGCGCGGTCCTGACACTCGCCGAAGGACGACGACCCACTCGCGGCAGCGCCCCGAGCCCCGGCCGGCAGCAGACGCCGCAGCCGCGCCGCCGAGCCCACGGCCAGCTTTTTACGCCGTGCGGCGTTTAAAACCTGCGGTTTTTAAGAGGTGCGACACAACCCCACCCCGCTCCGGCGCCGCCCCGCCCCGCGAAGCCCCCGCCCCCCGCGGGAGAGCAGGGTGACGTCACCCCTCGCCGCTGGGCCCCCGCCGCCGCCCCCTGCACCGGGCCGGGGCCCCCGACCCCGTCGCCACCCCCGCAGGGAGGGGGGAGGCCCGGGGCGCCGCGGGGCGGCCCGCGCGGGACGGGGGAGCGGCGGGACCCCGCCGCCTCGCCCCCTCCCCCGCCGCAAGACGTCATCCCCCCTCGCGCCCCCGCCCCGCGCCGCGGCGCTGCTGGCGGGGTAGCGGCACCTCGGGGAAGCGCCGGGCCCGGGCAGCGGCTTCGCCGCGGCTTCGCGCGCCGCAGGGCGCCGGCGCAGAGGCGGCGCGCCGGCGCGGTGGGGCGGGCGCGCATGCGCAGCAGGGGGGGCGGGCGCGGCGGGCGGCGGGGCAGCTCCTGCGCTGACACCTGCAGCATGTGCCAGGAGCTGCAGCGGCAGCGGCCGCCTCTGCCTCTGCGCGGCGCGGCCGCCCCGCTCCGGCGCCGTGCGCGGCGGCGGCGGCGGCAGCAGCGGCGGCAGCAGCAGCAGCAGCAGCTCCCGCGCCCGGCGTCCCTCCCACCCTGCCTCCCGCCCTGCCTCGCGTGTCACCGGGTGCACGGTGACCTTACCGAGCGCGCATTACCTCACAGGTAAATATCAGCTGATCCGCCGTGGCGGCGGCGGCGGCGCCGGCGGCGGCAGGAGCAGGCAGCGGCAGCCCACAGCGCCTTCCCGGAGGTAGCGATTCATTCATTCCCTCGCCCGCCGCGTCCTCCCCTCTCACCCCTCTCCCCGCCGCCACCGGGGGGGCCGGGGCGGCGGCGGCAGCGGAGGGAACGGGGTGGGGGGCTGGCTCCGCCTGTTGCCGCGGCGGCGGCGGCGGGGGGCTCCGGCCGGGGGGCGGCGGGAGGGGCCCGGGCCGGTGCGTGCGTGTGAGTGACCCGGCGGCTGCCGGGCCCGGGTCTCTGCCGGGACTTCGGCCACTCTTACCCCCCTCCATCCCCCCCCCCGCCCTCCGGCCGGGCTGGCTGGCAGCCGCGGCGAGGCGCCTGGGGGCCGGCGTCACCGGGCTTCGCGCCTGCCGCCCGGCCCTTCCCCAGCGCGGCGGCCGCCCGGCCTGTGCGCGCGCGCGCGCAGGCACGCGGCGTTGGGCGGGCGCGGGGCGGCCGGCGCGGTCCCCGCCGCTCCCCTCCCTGGCAAACTTCGGTACTTGGCCGCGCGCATCTCGGTGGTTGCAGCCCAGCTTGGCGCGCGCTGCGCCGCACGAGTAGCACTCGTGCCGTAGAGTAGCTGTCACCGAGAGTTACGTTTCGCTGGAGACTACGGCGGGCAGCCGAATCTTACATAGTCACCGGGTCCGTCTCGCAGCATGGGCGGGGTGTGAGATGGTCTTTAAAGCATCGCTGTGAATAAACGCTGCCTGGTAAACGCTGCTATCTGCTGGGGACCCAGAAGTTTTTAAACGGAGATGTTCGCAAAGTAAAGAGCGCTGAAGCGACGTCACAAGCTTAGTGTTTCTTGACTTGTAAAATTGTGTCATTTTTGAAGTTTTGTAACTTACACTTCTAAACTCTCTACGTCCGTTCCTCCCCTTACTGTTGGAGTGTGGCAGTAGTTGTAAAAGGGTGGGGGAATAAAGGCACGGATTCTCTGTTTTAACCCTGTCATAGCTAAGGAGCTGTTTCCTTAACTTTTACCTGAATGCCAGGTTCTCTCTCGCACGTCGACCCAGCGACAAAGAACGCGCACGTGCTTGCACACCTGTTCACTAACAAAATGACAGCAACTGGAGAACACAGGGCGCTAGACACTTTAGTGCTGATGTCTCATTTTCAAAGGGTGGATGAGCATGAGATAAAAACCAGTGTCGTTCTGTTTTAAGTTTATGTCTTTATATTACTCCTCAAAAGAGAATAAGCCTGCTGACAAATCTTTGGATTTCACCCTACTCTTGTTGCAGTCACCAGCAAAATTCTCATATTTATCCAATATCAATATTTAATGCACTAGAAGAATGTGTGTCTTTATGTGGACCTTATTTAGTTTTTTTTTTAATAACAAGACAAAGTTAAAATCAAAGGACTGAATACCTGAAAATAAATCATTCCTTCCTACAAAAAGTCACACACAAAATACCAGCCCCTGACGTGACCTCTTAACAAGAAGTAGCTGTAATCAGAATGAGGTGCTACAGTTTTGCAGTAGTAGAAGTAAATACAAAATTACACACATGTGCACACACTGTGATCAGAGGCAAATGGATAAATCATGCATGTAATGCTCAGGATGTGTGGCTCCCCAATGGCGCATAATCATTTCCACAAGCAGGTTTTGATGTGTTATTGTTCGTGTGCATCAATGCCCAGGATGCCTAAGCTGCATGAGCAACCGTGCTGGATTCCGCTCCCTTGAAAGTATCTCAGGCCCAGATCCTGAAAACAAATGTATGGCCGTGAGCTCTACATGCTAGGGTAGCCTGCTGATCTCACAACTAGAACAAAAGCAATAAAAAGCAAAAAGTACATTATGGTAAACTACTAGATGGCAATCTGTCAAGCTTTAGAGGAAAGCCAAGGATGGATTTTGTTTTGTCAGGCTTTTGAAAATTTTGTTCTTGACTAATGATTTCCTTGATTTGTACACTGTCAGAGACTGCAGGATGGGTTATCTACTCATATCCATTTTACCCAGTGTTAAGTCTATTCAGAATAGCCTGTAAGGGTCAGCACTGATCTGTAACTCCCATGCCAGGCAAAGAATCGGGTATAATTTCACTGAAATCAATGAATATTTACTGACATGAAACTATCAGAAGAGAAACGTCCTCGAGGTGTTTTGTATTTGTCAAAAATAGCTGTCATAAACACAGCACATCCTTCTTTCAGAAAAAATGGTCTATATCTGTCCTATAGTTGCCCCAAAAGTGTCTTTCTTCTGTCTCGGCAGCTTTTGGTTAGGAATGTGAAGGTAACAATCTTGGAATGAGAACTATTTTGGAGAAACTTTTTCTTCCAGTGACTAATCGCCTAGTCTTTAATTCTGTGGTATTAATCTTAGCTTGCGCATATACGCGCTATTAACATTTGGCAAGGACTGTTTTCTTAAACAAGGCTCCTTAAGTATATTGCTTGGTGTGACAGGGTTAACTCTAATGACTATGTTTTAAACTGTTGCTCTTTACGTTAATTATATATGTTCCTATCTCTAGGCATAACAGCAAAAGTAAGTGGTATGGAATGTTATATTCCAATTAATTTTGCTGTGCAAATGTGGCTTATAGTTGATGGGTAAGTCTGGCATGTACTGCATGACTTGTCCTGTTTTTCCTGGAGAGAAGGGATCTTGGGACTGAGTCACCATGGAAGAACATGGAGCCCTGAAGGCATAAAACTGGTGCAATGGAGTGATGAGTCAGACCTCTTATGTTTAAATTTGGTATTATGTGGTATTCATGTTCTGGCTGTAGTGCATTCATTGTGAATCTAGGCAAGTAATTAACTAACAATTGAAAAAGTTGCTTAAACATTCCTCTGACTCTGGGATGGTGCTTCCTTTGCAGAGCTGATTCTGCTTGTATTGAAATGAAAAGTTATTGGTTAGGATCACGTGGGAAATCATGGTGTATTCATTTGCCAAGCAAATCAGGTTTGCCAGGCAATACAAATTCATTCTTTTGTAGTCTCACATCCAACAGTAGTATGACCTAATCCTTACCTTTTTGCTTTCCGCATTCACATAAGCTTTCTTAGAGTTCTGAAAATGTGTAAAGAGGAGAGGGGTAAGAACAGCATTGCATCTTCACAGGCCCCTGTATTTGCATATGGCAAACAACTTCCATCTCTTATGAGTGTTGCTGTTGAATGACAGCTTCATTCCTGACCCCAGAGGAAACTGATGTTGCTGCTAAAAAAATGTAAATAATAGAAAGTACTTACTTGCTAATAATAGCCTCAGAAATATGTTGGAGAGAGCAGAGGCTGCTTGCTCAGCTATTTTCAGAAGCAAAACAAAGCCGTACATCAGAGATGTCTTGAGTTGGACATTTATTCTGAACTTCCTTGAACAGTAATCTTTAATAACACCATCCCCTTAAGCTAACAGACCATGAAAGTTCCTTGATTTATAGTGATTTGAGGGTAGATATTTGAGATTCTGTCCACTTACGCAAATAGCACAAGAATGACCCTTTAGCTAAAAATATCGAGACAGGGGATGGGGGGATCCAATTCTGTAATCGAAATGGCCTGGAAGAATATAATGCAATGGCTCCCCCTCCAACTTCATTACAAAAACTACTAGAGAGAGTGGGTTGGAAAAAATACATGGGATTTTTATTTGGAAATCATAGCAGAGCATTATTGCTCTGCATATTTTAAAATCTCTTGAATGTAACCGGTCACCATTTTGTGATTACCGCAGACATCAGGACTAGGTTCGGGGGGTGGGAGGTTGTTAATGGTCTTGCAAAAAAAGATTCTGTCTTCCTGTGTTGCCTTAATTTGGGAAACTGTTACAATGAAGACATGTTGGAAAACATACAGGAAAGGTGCACCAATTTAGATCTAAAGCACACCAATTCCAGATAGAGCACAGATGCTTTTTTTTCTTTTTAAGTTATCCAAAATACCTACTATATAGATAGGTGTATAGATTCTAGAATGTCATATGTGGAGCAGTATAGCCTGATATCAATGCAGGAATGGTTTGGTAGCCTCAGCGGTTGAGATGAACTGCAAAGCCACTTGCAAAAATTTCTTGGACGTTTCAATGGCCTTTGTGTTGGTTGTGGTGTGCAGATCAACAAACCTAAGATCTATTGCGCTGATGAAGAAAGTCAATCTGGAACTGGAAATCTCCAGAGAAAATTTCTGTCTCAAATCTAGAGATACAGAGATCTAAGGAACGCGTTCAAATACCTAGTGTTTGGATTTCATGACCTTAGAATTGGAACACGGTGGAGTTGCAAGGTGTTATGCTGTCCCCTTGAAATTGATAGTGTTTTGCTATTGACTTCAGTGGAGCCAGGAGTCTGCCCCACTACTTAAGATAACTAGGACCAAAATATATGGAGCTAAACCCTTTTCTCATTTATGATGACATAAATTTAGTCCTAGTTCATTTCCTTCTTCACAGCAAGGAGAGACTGTAACTCTGCTAACTCTCTACAGCATATCCACAACTCCTGGTAGGGAAAAGAACAGTTCCAGTATGCTATTCAAAACCTTTACCATTCACACTATAATGGCATCTTCTCCTCCTGTATCCACTACATTTATACTAATTACATGACAGGTACCACTGACAGTTCACATACCTGTGTGTATGCTACAAGGAAGGACCTACGGGGAAATCCTTACCCGCCTGTATCTTTTATTGTGCCGAGACTGCATTTGTATAAGAATGCTCTGTACAGTCAGAAGGAGCTTGTAAAAGGAAACATTTTTTTTAAATTGTTCAAAAGAGATTACAACTTAACAGAATTCCATCCTATAATACACAAAGTACAAAAATAAAGGCTCTTTTCAGTTAAATCCTCTACCAGATGGACGCCAAGAAGCAACATAATATCTCAAATGATTTGAGATTTTTTAAATCTTCTTAGTTAGAAGAGATGTCAGAAGAGCCAAGGGTAGAGGACTACAAAAATGAAGCAGAAGACTCATGGAGTTTCGTCATATAGTGGTCTGGATGTCTCTGCTTCTTTTATTTAAAATGAAATTCAGACTTCAGAAGCACACTTTATTGTCTTTTCTCTTGGCACTGACAAGCTCTGCTTTGGCTTTTGTTGTCTAAAGAGGTAACAGCAATTAAAATGTGATGTGACAGCAACGTCTATGAACTGTTTTGTGATGTCAGAATCATAACGTAAGATTTTTCTGACATGATAAAAATCAACAGGGGAAAGGAAATCTTTCAGAATTACGCAGGACTTTTCAAAAGTGCAGCCGGAACTTCCTCCTGATTGCTAGCCCTCCTGATGCTGGAGTGTGAGTGGAGGCCCATCTAAATGGTAATAGTTCTCTATAGTCAAGTTACAGTTAAGTTGGTTTAAATAAAAGCCTGATATAATTTTGCCTTTGGGCCTTCCTGGGGAACAGAAGAGCTGCTGGTTTAGAGCCAAAATTTGCTTGTCATACTTACAGGCGAATAGATCCATTGACAACAATGAGACCATGCTGAGACAACAATGAGACCATTCCTCTCGGTTTGTGCAGAAAAGTGGTACTGTTTTTCCACCCTGCTCTTGGCATCGGGGAGGATGGGTGAGCTGCTTCCAGTTGCTTTGTTCCCAGCCAAAAAGAAGAGCCATGTTGAGCCGTTCCGAGGCAACCTCCCTGTTGCTGAATCCATGGGTGACTAGCGAAAAAGAAAAGTAGAAGATAAATAATGCAGCACTTTCTGGAATGTAATTATTACCGATAAAAGCTTAAAAACCAAAGCTAAACCACAACTAACCTCATTCTTCAAATGATAAAGATGAAAAATAGTGCAAGGGAGGGATGAAAGATCAGCTGTAATAAAAAAATGTGAGAGAGACCAGTAGGAGCAAGTTGGTAGTATGATCTTTCTGGAAAGATTTGAGCTGAATGTAAGATCTGATACCTGTTGTTCTCATCTTGACCCTTGGTTTCTGGACAGCTGCAGTTCCTCACCGACTCTGTACGTGTGTGAAAGGAGCTGAAGTGTCTTTTGTAGGCAATTTGTATATGCCCATACACCTCACAAAATTGCCTTGTGTAGTGGTTATTTGTATCTGTTGAGTTTTCTCACAATCGCAGTGTTGTACTTTGTTGGTACTAGAGCTAAAGTTAAATTATGGTTGGCCTGCGCTAAGCCACAGTACCATTGTCCAAGGCAATCGCTGCCACAAAGTAGGTCTTAATCACAGTCTGATGTACCAGTCAGCTCTCCTCTTTTCTTTTCTCTTTGAAATACTCTTTGCTTTGGCCTGCGTGTCGCTCAGGGTGGTTGTGTGGTGTAGAACACAACTTCAGTTCTGCTGTGAGGCTTGTCTGCCTTAAGAAAGAAAGGCTCTTGGCTGCCCACCAGAGCCCATCATGGCTTGACAGTTACACTGTAGTGACATGGACCAGCCAACTTCGCGGTGGGCAGAGTGCCATCCTAACAGATGGACCTGAATGTGGGCAGCCAGCAGTGCATGTACATACATGTTGGTATACATATTGTATGTATGGGCATTAATAAATAGGGATCTTTCTAATTTGAAAAAAGTTGCCAAAGTGAAAGTCTGAATTTTAGAATGATGGGCCAGACTTATTTTTCCAGCGGAGGGAGGGGTTAGAGTACTCAAACAAAGAATCTGAACTTGCTGCTTTCTGCTTGCTGTTTCGCAGATTAAATAATAAACAGAAGAGGCTATTTACTCTTTTGAATGCACTCTTGTTACTACCACTGAGAATGTGGAAAATGACGCTTTATTGCAGTGAATCCTTTACAAACCTGTTTGAAGTTTGTTACTAGCTCACATTCTACCAACACATTCACTACTACAGCTTGAGATCAGTGAAAATCTACGCATGCCCTGTTTTGCATTTTGTATTAATTACAGTATGGAATACTTCACTGAGAAAGAGCAAGAGTTGCATGGAAATCAGTTACCAATATAGAATGTAAGAAACCTTTCCACATAGGCACTAGCCCTAATGCTTCCAAAGTCTTTGTGTGTAGCTAGCAAGCCCATAAATACTAGGCCCCTTCCATAGATGCTGGTCAGCTTCCACATTTATGCAGGCCATATAATCATTGATAATTAAACACTCATAAGTCTTTAGAAGAGCTAAACGTTAGTTGCTATCTCTACAGAAGGGACACAGGTAGAAAAGCTAAGTGACTTGACTGCAGAGGGATTTGATTGTACAAGCCCATTTCCCTTGAGTCCTCTGCCTAATTTTATTAGTTTGATGCTGGAGAATTGCCTGGCCTTGCTATCTGAGTTCACACAGGTATCTTGGTAGAAGATCCAACTCTCCTTATTAGGACAGAGCACTAGTAGACTGCAGGATGAATACTAATGCACCCACAACTGAAAATGAACTTAAAGCTCCTCTTAAAATTCTAAAATGTCTTTGGACACAGTTTTCCTTGAGCTTTACAGGGCACCCTAAGGTCTATGGTCTTTGGCAAAATCAGAAATGAGTTTTGGAATCAGTTTATGGGAATTCTGCGATTCTGTGATTCTGTCTTCACCACCCAAATGATTAGAGATTTTGGCCCCCCCCAGCATAAAAGTAGACATTCATCTTTATATTTCTGGACTCTTACATGAGATAGATTAGCAGAAATTACTACAGTAAGAAAATTCTTTTCCCAAGTCCTGGGAATAAACTATCTATCAAATCTGAGGTAATCCTCTTTTTGTTTAAGCGGAAGACATGGTGATTGTCTGTGCGACTCCCAAACCGAGTACTGCAGTCACTGGCTTCTGTATGTGAACCTGGTGAGCAAACAGAAAAAGCTTGCACGCCAGCACATTAAACTGGCCAGCAAGCCCTGGTAGTAGGCTTTGGCCTAAGGGAAGGGACCAGGCTTTTGGTGGGGACTGACCTGCCTGGCGAGGGGTCCAAATTGACTATGACAAAGGGCATGTTTTGAAGAAAAGGAATAATGAGGTAATTTCTTAGGGCCTGGATTTTAAAAAGATGATTAAACACTCCTGTAGTTTTCAGAGACAAGCCCAATGCATTCTGAATATAAAACTTAATAATATGTTCCGGTCTGCATATAATGTCTGATAAGCACACATTTTTATTTAACTTTTTATTCTTCCTTTAACCTTTCAGACATGTTTACCATGTGAGTCTCCTCTTTGTTGTCCTTCTTAAATAGTACCCATTAATAGACAGTAGCCCAAAACAAGCAGTTTAGTTGTGGTGGGACAAGTTAATGAAAACTAGAGAAATGTAAACTGGGTGTATGGGAATTCTGCCTGTTTCCTTAGCGCACATCTAACTCCCTTTTGAACAGACTTCGGGGAACATGGGCTTTTCTTAGCAACCCTGCCAGAATAAGTCTTCGACGATTTTTATCAGTTTTATCAGTTTTCTTATCGCCTACATTCAGCTGCTTCTGGTGGGGCTTGAGGAGAAGCACAGGGGCAGTCCTCCAACAGACCGGGAGAGGGCAAAGGCAAAGAAAGATAGGATGGAGGAGGAGGGATGTAAGAAGGAGAAAGTGGGGCAGAGAGAAATGAGACTGAGAGGAGGTGGAAAATAAGGCAAAAGGGAAGGGTGAAGAAGAAGAAAAAAACCCCTGAAGCCAGTAGAAAAGAAAGGGGGAGAGGGAAAGAGAATCCCCTCCCGTCCCCGCCCCAGATCATCAGCTAGGAGGGGCTTTACTGTATTACTGAAAAATAGAGTGTGCTCCAACTTAGCTCCTTTTAACATGACAGAGCAGGATGCATCCTGCAAAGGCTTCTTTGGGAAAAGGGTCTTATTAGGCCTAATGAGACTTACCCAGAAGAGGAGCTCACCGGAGAAGTGCTGTACAGGGTAGAGACCAAAGTTAGCAGCAGTAAGGTCAAGCTGCATCAATTTGTGCTGACAGACGGAACACTGATTTCCTTTTCATTACTGGGTCTGCTGAGGTAGGAATATATCTGTCCTCAGATAAACACTGGCACTGGAAAGAGGAAAATAAGTTGCTGTATGTTTTAAGTCTACAGACAGGCACATTGAAAGTTGAACTGCATCACACTGTATAACCTGCAGAGGTGACATATACTTTTAAACACTGTAATACTGGAAGTATTACTTTTGCAGTTCCCGTTTCTGTAGACGGATGTAGAAGATTTAAAAGCAACCAGTATTTGTGTGAGCACTTCATCAGTCTACGCTGAAAAGGCACTTTGCTAATTTTTGATTTCTGACTTCAATTTAATCTAGTTGTTTTCAGACTGACCTTATTATGGACAACTGCTTGAAACTTGTTTGCTTTGCAAAGATAAACAGAAGCTGTTGTACAGTATTAATAACTTAAAATGCAGTTACTTAGTAAATTTCTGTGCTCCATAGTTTAGCCAGTCCTTCCTGGGTACAAATGACATTTCTGTGAAGGGTATGTGCCATTTGTCCCCGGGCAATGCTCTTGTGTATATCCATAGGGAATGCTCTATTTCTGATGATCTGGGAGCCACATGTGCATTTACACTTAAATGATGCCTATTTTACTTCTATAAATCAGCCAGCAGAAAGGTATATTTTGCTATGCATTTTGGAGGTTTAATTTATTTTTTTCTTTTAACATATGAAAGCATGTAGTAGGGCTTCATAAAACTCTCTTGATTTGTTGTAGGCAAGCAGACTTTTGATAGTGCGCTTGACTACCAGAAAAAAATGACTGCAGCTTCTTAACCAGAAGCTCTATTCCAAATAATTAATGTAATGTTAGTGGGCTTAGTGAAGCAGTGGGCTATATTACAGTGCCTGCAAAGCATGGAAACATACTGTGCTTTTCTACTGTAAAAAGGCCCTGCCTGTGCTGTAGATCTTAGGAAGAATTTGTAGAGATACTTGAAAGGATAAAGCACTGTATAAATTCCTAAAGTTCAAAGAGAAAATACCACTCAGGATGAAAAAAGAGAGCTTAGCCCAGCAGCAGCTTAACCATATATGACAGATCTAGTGCTAAGTCCTGAACCATCAATGCAAATAAATGCCTCTGGAGTTCACCAAGTAGCCAAATGGAAGGGCTAGAAGAAAGACTGTGAGAATACTGACCATAGAGCTGCAGAGAGAAAAGGCACACATTTGCCAATAAATGAATCTGATTCTCCCGGCACTATAAGAACAGGGAAGGTTTAAGACAGTTGTACAATTAGATCTGTCTTGCATTTTCTGTGAAAATTACTTTTAAAGACATTAATACGTATTTGTCAGTATTACTATGTAAATATTTTGCTAGAAATAAAATTGG
Source organism: Struthio camelus (assembly GCF_040807025.1). Lineage (NCBI taxonomy): Eukaryota > Metazoa > Chordata > Aves > Struthioniformes > Struthionidae > Struthio > Struthio camelus. The sequence goes on along the minus strand of NC_090943.1, from coordinate 141,754,222 downwards.
AAATACTCAAGTCAGCAACCCTGTATTCTAACGTAGGGGTAGATTACCCAGCTCTGAATGAGAATTTGGAGCGCTGAGACTTACAGAAATCATAAGGCATGTACTCCTTCCTGTGCCATACAATCACATAGGTGCTGGCCCTCCTCTCGCTGTACTTACCAAAGTAATCAAGACTGAACCAAGCAATGAAGGCAATCAAAAGTTCATCAGTAATCTCCATATATGTCCCGGACCCCACTGCTTCCTTGAGCCGCCATCCCTTGCCTTCCCAGCTCTCCACAGAAGTATCCTGTAAACCAGTCTGCCCAGTTATGCCTCCTGCTGGCCTCCCTCCTGCTCACACTGAGTGGTTCCTGTGTGCGCCCACCTGGACGAGCCCAAGCGCCTTCTCTCGCCTTCCAGTCATTGAGCCACATTGAGCGAGTCTCTGTCGTACCTCCGCCGCTGCTGTGTGGTGACCGCACGTGGCTTACGCGTATCCACGTTATCTCAATAAATAATTTGCATTAGTTGTCACGCAGAACAACACAAGGCTTGGTGGTTGTGGCAGTCTGCTGCTGCCGCCGTAGGAGGTGTACAGAGACAGCTTTCGTGATTGCCTGAGGAAAGGAATGGCACAGCGGCGTTTTAGCAGCTATACTGATAGCAGGTGATGTTTCAGGCAACTTATCCAGTGCTTGCAGCCTTCCTTTTAAGTAATGAGAACATTTGAAGCTAGGAAATTATGCTGGGTTCAAAACATGTTAATGTTAAATGAAAGGAATATGGACATACGGCAGTAAGTGCAGTCCTAGGAAAGTTTGTGTGAGACTGCCGTTACTGCTAAGAGGCCATGTTTTGGCTTTTTGGCCCTTTCTGATTACGAAAGGCGTCAAAATGGTTCATGCTGCTTGTGTTTATATGTAGGAGAAAGAAGAAACAAGGAGTTGCATCTCTGTTTTGAAGCTGAGGTGTAGATTAAAGGTACTTTTTCACAAGTTTTGTTTTTAAGAAGATTGTAGCAAGGTATTCTGAGCAGTCACGGCAGCTTTACTGACAACTGTTTTTCTTAAAGAGTCTGTATCTGTCAACGTCTGTAACGTGATTTGATGTAATCCTTTGGATTTCCTCATGTTTGAAGAGTTTGCCAAATCTTGTTCACCTACCAAAATGCATTTAACAATTGAAATTTTAGCAGTGAATATTTCTGAAATCTACATTTTACATATAGTCTGTTCGCTGTCCCTACCATTTATGTATTTTTAATGTATCTATCACATGAATGTGAACACACAATTAAGGACATAACTTAGGCAAATATATAAGTTTGTTAAAAAGGAACAGAAGTAAAATAGTACTGATAGTCTCATTCCCCTATGTTGTTTGCTGCTCAGATCTGAGCAGAAGTTGTTTAAAAACAAAGTTGCCTTTTGTTGCAGACTTTACACCTATGAATCAGTCTCATCTTACTACTCAGCTGTCTAGAAGATTTGTCCGTGAAACCCAGATTTCCCTTACATACACTGACATGTGTTTTGCAAGACCTTGAAATTAAACAATAGAAGGAAAGCAGAAAACTGCTGCCAAATCTTCTAGATGGTCACAGTAATTTGGAACTGACCAGAAGCCTTAGTTTCATGCACTAGCGTACTTCAACTTGAAACCCCAGAGCTGCTGTGCAGGCCGGTAATCAGGCACAGGATGCTTTGCGGCTCCTTTGGGCAGGTTGGGTAATGTGGATTTACTAGAGGGAGAAAGATGTGTGCCTGCCATACCTTAGGAGGGCTGTCATTTCCATCACATTTTGTCTACCCAAAACAGTTCACTTTTTCTTGGTTAGCAATAAGTGGAAGGAAAAGGTATCTACTGGCACAGTGGGTCATGTGGCACACTGCCACACTCAGAATGCAAGGCAGGAGAGAGGCGATGTAGGATGTAAGCACTCCTGAATTAGCAATTCTGAGAGCAACTAAGCCCAGGGGAACTGAGTTTGATACTGTTTTATCCAGGGGACTCTCTGTGGGTCCACTGAACAGAGACAAAAAAACAGTGATGGTCATGCCACTGTCATTATGATTTAGATCCCAATTTGTTAATACCAATATGCTCATCTTTTCTAAGCTACAGACAAACAAACTTGTTTCAGCAGATTCAGTAACTCAAAACCACCAGCGTCCATTCAGCTGATTCTCAGGGGGCTTTGGAGGGGAGAGAAAAGGTGTTTGGTTTTTCATTGTGGCATTTTTAGTGTTTCTTTACTTGCTTTTCTTTTCATTAGCTTTCTTTCCACTGAAATGACATCAAAGTTTGCATACTGTTGTAATTAGCTGTTCACGTATCTATTCTCAGTTAGGTACTACAAAATGTTGGGCCAATCTACATTTTTCTAGTAGTCGTTAAATACAATAATTAATTAAAATTTATTGGTTTGTTCACAAAGCCCAAAACCAAAGGGGGAGATGTTTCTTCTGCCACTTCTTTGTCCTTGGCAGCCTCAGAGTAGTGAAAGTTCCTGGGCCTCTGTTACTCTCTGCTTGGCTAACAAGGCTAATGACCCTTTTGTTAACAAGGAGGCAAAAATTTATTAAGAATATTTTTGTTCTTTTTGCTTTACCTCACTGTCTTTGGGTAGAGCCAAATACAGTTCCTTAACTAGCAATATAATTTATGAAAATGTATTAAATGTTGTTACTGTGGTTAAACTGAAATTCCAGCTTACACCCATAAGCAACCCTTGAGCTTCAAAACATTTGTTAGCGTATGTTATGTGCGCGGCTAGACTGGAAGCTCTGTCCTTTCAGAGGGCCTTTACTATTTTTTTGCAGCCTCACCCAACAACTGTTAACCCCCCCTCCTTTTTTTTTCTTTCCCCAATAAGGCAATCCTCCCCTACCTTGAAAGAGCTGAGCATTTGATGTGACTTTGTTTTAAACTCTGGTAGCACCCACTCTCATACTGGTCCTGAATCATCAGTGTCATTAGATCCGAAGGTGTTTAGATTTTGGTATATCAAGCTCTGCTCCAGGCTGTCTGTGCATCTGTATTAACTAGTTTCTCAGCTATTGTTTATTTCTACTTGGCAGATATTCTCAGCAGAGAGGAACCTACAGCAGTTGCTTCTAGAAATGCAGCGTTTGTAACTGGCAACTGTACTGTCACCATTGTTTCTTTCATATTCTATTTTAAAATTTCTCTTTTAAGAAGAAAACACACGGAACAGTTGCCAAGAAGAAATGCAGCAGAAAGCTACCACAGTCCAGAAGACTTTACAGCAAAATACAAAGCAGTACAGCTAGTCTGTGCGTCCCCTTGCAAAACAACTGTGTAACACAGATTCTAAGCAGCAGATCCTTAGCTGCACAAATTCCTGTAGCTCCACCGAAGTCACTGTTAGGAGGCTCTGCCCTGATTCTCGTCGTGTTCCTTGTGAAGTCATTGACTGCAAAGCACCAACTACATACAGTTGGGGCAGGATCAAACGACAAATGCATCAGAGAAGGGACATAAATGGCTGAATGTCTATATATACATACATGTCCGCAAAGGTAGGGTGACTGGATTCCTTAGCGTATGAGACGGGCGAGAAGGGGACATTGCTAATGCAAAAAGAAAAAAAAAGTGGTTGAGAATCAATATTCTAGCTGCTTTTTGAAATTTTTTGTACAGTGAACAAAACAAAAAAAAAACAAACTAAGAAAGAGAAGGTCAAAATCATAAGAACATGGCTTGAAATGATGAGATGCCCTTTCAAATGGGGTGGGATTCATGCTTGCATTAATCCCAAATTGACTTGTTTCAGGAAGATAGGATATTTTGAATGTCAGAAATTGTTCTGTTATTCTCAGTGATCTGACTGAGGATGAAAGTTTCCCATTTCTAATTTGAGTAATATTCAGTCAGCCTATTTCTCACTGTGTGACATCAAGCCCAAAACAGTTGAGATTTTATTCATTGTTTTATTTACCAGCCAGGTGAATTTGTCTGCTTTGGTATTTAACCACCATTTCCCTGATAACACTGTTAAAAGCTAATGATTTGTTTTTTTCAGATTTAGACCTAGTAATAACAAAGTTAAAGAACAAATGCTTTTTTTTCTGTCAGTGCCCCCTACCTTTGGACCTTTTTTAGCATGAGAAGAAAAAGTGACATCACGAACATCTTTGGAGCTGATAGTAGACCTGACTTCCCATGGCAATCTCTGTATACAACCCAAGATGGTTTAGCATAATCCAAATGCAAAGTTAGCTTCTGATTGTAGAGGGAAGATTTTTCAAGGCTGAATAATGATAAGTTGTGATCTTGCATATTTAGATCCATGTTTCATCCACTTATTTCCTCTTTTCCCATCTGAGCACTTCAAATGATCAAAAATAACTGACAACCCTTTTCTGTTTGTTTGTTTTAAAGTACTCTTTTCAACTGACAAGACATGAAATCTTTAGACCAAAGGACAGTATTTTTCAGCAGGTTACAAATGCCTGAAAGTAGAAATGCTGAAAATATTTACTTCAGACATGATTGCACTGCCATAATAAGATTTTTTGCTTTGCTGCATACAGCAGGGCTTTAAGAATGTGTTAGCTTATGCTGGGCTAAATCCAGATATGGGATTTGGTTGTAGAATGTACAAGGAGAGGTTGGTGGCTACAGAAATTCTCTACAATCCTCTTTCCATGCAAAGATACTAGCTGAGCTGAAAGCAAGGAATCCAGTACTTGGTGCTTTCATGCAATCCTGGCTAAATTAATGGTGATCTTTCTGTTCACACCCCTGCAGGGTTCCTGAGGAGCCAGATAGTAACTTAAGTCTTGCTGCTTCCAGATGGAGTAGTACTAGGTAGTACATCAGGAGTGGTAGGTTTGCCGCTCTGCGTTCCTTAATTGGTGCAGCTTGGGAAACCAGCTAGGTTGGCACAGAGGAGTCTCATTCAGACATCTCATATGAGATTCACCAAATCTGGTTTCTTTTCTGTGAAGAATCAGGAGGTAGCTTATGGATAGCAAAAAAGATCTAGCCTGAAAAAAATGGCAAAATGACAAAAAGAGCCATGCAGGAAACCATGCTTACTTATGCTGTGAGCTGACCAATGTTCTTTACCTTCAAGTACTTCGGGTTTCATTGCTGTGTTGGAGCTTCTGTTGACCAAAAGTGTTTGAACCCAGTGATCTGGGCTTACCTGCATTTTGCGCTCTTCCACCCTTTGCGGTCGTTAAGTTCCAGCTATTAACCTCCCATAATTGTGGAAGAAGCACTCATGGATGTGTACAGCATCCACCAAAGGTCACCCAACCATACAAGATGAACGCCTAAGTAAACCCGTAGAGTTTCCCCTCAGTAGGAGCATCCACGATGACTGGAGCTTAACTACTATCATTTGATGATTCATTTGCGGTGCTTATTTTCTAAAAATTGCATAGCCTGTTCTCAAAAGCAAAGCAAAGGAAAAAGCAGCTGTTATGAAAAGAGAGGAAGAAAAACACACACACAAAACACAGCCACTTTAAAGAACCAACACCATATTGTTGGGGTAGGAAAAAACCAACAATTTACCATGCCTCATCTTTGAAAAAAATCAGGAATAAAGTTATATTTTTGAGGTACTTCTCATATTTTAGACAATTAACAGAAAGCACTTGTGAGTCTAAAAGATTTGAATTCAGTTCTGACTCACATTTTTTTTACTTTTGTGGGTTTTCATAGAGAATAAAAAGAGGAAAATTTTCCCTATTGAAGGAGATGTGTTTTTATATTCAGTACCAGTGAATTTTAGGCATGTAGTGATGATACTGAAATAAACACTCTGCTTTTTAAATGTCAGGAGTATCAGAAGTGAATGGTCCAAGTTTTACCCTGTTGTGTCATTGAATATGAACACGGACTTCATTGTGCCTCTCTTTTTCCTATCGTAGTTTGTACATAATTTCATTCAAAAAACAGAAAAGCAATGTGGCTGAAAAAATGGAAGTTTAATTTTCAGTACTGTATAACTTTTTGCAAAAAGTATTTGCTTTCTGGAGAAGCAACTGACCAACAAAAAACTGTAGCTGAAACTTCCCATTCAGAAATTTCAGAACATTTCACTTCAAAATTCAGGACTGAAATGAAACATTTTGACCTCTCCAGATTCATTGTTTTCTTTCACCTCAGTATGAACTTAAAAAATTTAAAGTTCACACTCCTGCAGTGCTTCATCCCCTCCCCTGTGTCTCTCAGTAAGCTGGGCTCTCCAGCCTGTGATGATGGGTCACAGGCGTGCAGCCTCTATGACCAGAGAGGTGGTTGTATCTACTGCTGAGATGATGCATTGGCCAAAAGCAGCCGCATAGTCCAGGCCACAAGGCGCCAAAATTAGAAGTCGAGTGAGGTACTCCAGCAGCCCGGAGATCCCAAAACAAAACACTTGGTCAGCTCTGAAAGTGCTGTGTTTTTCTGTGAATTAAACCTGGCTTCTAATGAAGCACTTCATTTCAATTTTGCTGATTGAATTTTTTTAAGCCAAAAATTTCAGTTTTTGGCTTAAATTAAAGCACTTCCATGCAATAATTCCTAGTGTTTTGTTTTACATGCCATGTCTATTTTGAATGCGTCTTACTCTTCTTTTGCATGGATTATACCCAGGAAGTATCTTTGTTGTGAAGGATCCTCTTATTTTAAGACGCATTCCTTGTTCTTACCAAGTAGGGAATACTACGGAACTGGTGCTCTAAGTGGAAGAAGCACACCAAGTTCAGATGATACATTTTCTAGCAGACTAGTATATACATTTATGTGGAGGCTACCTACCAACTCAGAGCTCAGAGAAACAAAAATTCCAGAGTGTGTGTGTGTGTGTTTAAGTGCATAACCCGCAGATGAGTCATGAATGCAGCATTACTAATGACCCTACCCACACTGCAGCTGCTGAACCTTTCTGCAAGGCAGAAGGAGCTGCGCACTCCCCCCAGGTGCTCAGACTATCTCATCGATACTCCCTGAAGCTGATGTCCTTGGACAGGCGTTCATACCTGATCCCAGCTTGTGGCCTGTGGGGGACTCCCAGAAAAACTCTGGTCCCCTATGCATGACCTGACCCAGCTTATTACTGAACCTGCTCATGCCCTTTCCCTGGCCTCACCTCCTGTGGACTGAATTCTTCTGACCCCCAGTAATCTGCTGAGCACTGAATGCACCTTTAAGTAATGAAACTGCTAAATGTGTGAACGCACACAAATAAATGTTGTGGTTGTTGTGGCTGTCTTCTTCTGGGCCAGTGGAAGCCCATATATTAAAAATAACCCATTTTCATAAGAATCCTGACACTTCCCATTTGCAAATCTATCATGAGTAGCGCTGTCTTTTTAAGCCCTGTGCTGGCTTGCAGTAGAGCCAGGGTAAGAGGATACTGCTTGATTATCATGCGCTCCCACTGCCACAAGCTACTCATGTATCTGCTTCCTTGTGGAGAGTTGCCTCTCCATGGCTCTTCTTGTGGATACTTGTTCTCAAAGATGCTTCTCAGAGTTGCTCAGTCTGCTGCTGTATACTTGGGAACACGATTGGTTTTTGACAAAACTCTCTTATTAAATATTGCAAGCCTTTTTTATTTGTAGCCATTCCTAGCATCTTTAGTCTTTCTGTGGATTGTTGCCCATTGTAAGCTGTAAGAAGAATGACCATCTCTATTCCAGTGCAAACATTGCCACACAGAAGGGCTGTTTTTAAGTATGATTTTGTCCCCCTTTTCATTTCCAGTGCCAGCTGTAAGAGAGCATGCTGCTTTGTGCACTTTGAGAAAGGCCGTTCCCTGCTTCTTTGTACTAGGTTATCGCCTCAGAGTCGTCTTTGGAGTGAAGGAGCAAGCACACGCTTCACTTGATGTTCCTGAGCTAGAGGCCTTATGAGTTGCTGGTGAAGACTATGCTCTTTCCAATGGCCAGATCCAAATCCTTTGACCTTAAAATCAAGGAAATCCATTGCGATGCTAGTAACAATTCCCACCCTGCTGAGCTGCGCTTTGTGATGGACTGAAAGGCTTTTCAGGGTCTAGGAAAACCAGTTGCGATAAAACAGTCCTTCGTTGCGTTCCTGTCATTTAAGTAAACAGTTTCTGTGAATATCTTAGAAGTGAATTGGAGGTGTGAATTCAGGAGCTTCAGGTTTTAGTTTCTTACTGGCTCCTCCACTAGGGAAAGAGAATTATGAAGCCCTTTTACAGTATTATCCCTCAGAGTACTGTAGTTTTTTTAAAGAAACAGCTGCTAGATCATACAAGACTTTCAACTAAAACAACTATGGTTGTAGAGAGAAGTATGGAAATGAAATATATAATATTCAAAACCAGTTTGGCTATAAACATGGAAATTGAAAAGCTCTCAGTTTTTTGAGCCAGTACTGTTATTTCAGGATGATTCATGGTCTGGGGCCTCCGGTGATACTGTTTTCATTTTTTATCTAAAATTAGTTCAGGCAACAAACATGTAGGCCGTCTGGAGCATTTCAGTACTGCTACACCACAGACCTATTTGAAGTCTAGGGATTAAGAAAGTAATTTTTAGCAGTTAGGATTAGCAGTTTAGATTATAGTTATATATGTAGCAGTATGCCTTAATCTGAGCTGAATCTTGATTCTTGGAGGTGAAAATCAAGTGCATGAATCTAGTTTCTGAGCAAAGATAATGGATTTTCAGTTGGGAAGTAGGAGCTAAGAGCTAACTTACATCTATATATATATTTATATTTTTCATACTTGTGTTGAAGAAGTTATAGCATGAATTTCTTCCTTTCTCTTCTTGTAGCTTAAATATCCAAAAATGGGAATCACACTGGTTTTCAGGGATCATTGGATCACTGAGCATCTAAAACCAAAAAATAATAATCATATTTTAGAAGGCAGTGAAAATCACTGCTAACTCTTTCTTTTGAGTTGTATTGTGAATAGGGTAGTTTGAAATGCGGAGAACTACCATGTACATGTGTTTGTAAAACTGTTCAAGAAAGAAGAGCTGAAAACAGGCTTAGTCAGCTGATGCACTAGGTTTCATTCTGCCTTTATCGTTAGCTCACACACAGCAGGAGGAAAAGTATTTCTGTTTAATGACATTCTTCAGTATTAGACAAAATATGAGTCTACTATGACTTCCAGACTTTGCTGAGGGTGGATTTGGGAGTCAGGGAACAGGGAGAACTGCTGTGCATGCCCAGAGTTGTGCGGAAAAGTTTGCACTAAACTTGACCCTCACCAATGCTGCCAATCTATCATTATGCACCAACGTGAGAGATATCACACTACTGGCTGTCCACCCAGTGTTATTCCAGGAAATGTCGAAGGCTACCATAATCAAAAGGGACTTAAAAGAATTTATTATTTCTGTATTTTCCCCCTTCCTTCCAAATGTGTTTCATTTTGTGTACTTGGCATAGTTTCAGTTTTGAAAAGCTTCCAGGGGGGCATTATTTACTTGTACTCCTCTGGGATGAGCTCATATAGCAGCAAAACTGAAATGTGCACGAGACATGTAAATGTAGTGAAGGAGAGGAGGTTAAAACAGATGTGATGGCAGAGTTCTATCCTGCCTACTGGCCTTGCTAGAAAAATTGTTAGTAATTAAAAATGCAGTGTGTATATTGAGAGAGTACCCTATCAGAAGCGTTTAGTGTTTCAAAACAGTGTTTTAATTCCCTTTGAAAACATTTTTAAGCATTGATAGCTGTCATTGTCCTTTCAACTATACTTAATTGCCCATTATAATAATTACAATAGTAGAAATATATAGTTGGCGAATAGATGTGAGTAGGACGAATGGACTCTGTGACAGCAATAACTTTATGCAAAGAGCCGTCTTATGGAACTCAGTGGAGTTTCTTGTAGTGCATGATGTTAAGTTAATGCATATATCTTCCCTGGCTCAGAATTGTGGATAAACACCTTTATCTTCTTTTTGAGCAAATAAAATGGCACTGAGAAATGCTTTTTCTGAGGCTGTTTAGGTGAAAATCTAAATTATTTTTGCTATGCTCCATTAGAGATGCTGGCAGGTGGATTGCTATTGATTGCCTTTTAAATCCGATTCTGGATTTTAAAAAGTTCTATCAGAAAAATGATGGTGACAGATATCTATCCTAGTAGCCTTTGTCAGATGCAGAGGAAACTGCAGTTTATCAGTTACTTGCTAATGGCAGAGAAGCCAATGACTATTCACAACCTAAAGGTCCTGATCCTGTCCTTGTTAATGTGAGTCACTGTACTGAACGTTATGGGATTACCCATGTCAGTACAATGAAGTGAGTTCTAGCGTTCATGGGGTCAGTACTTGAAAGTTACTTTTGCAGGAAAAAGCTGTGATCAGTTAATCAAAATTAGAAATGAAGGTACAAGAAAAATAACAGCTCTGGTAATACTGAAAATTTTCCTGCACTTTCCAGCTCACACTAGCAAAATTTGCAATGTTAATAGTATAGAAGTAATATAGTTTGTGGTGTTAATCACTCAAAGTGTTTTGCCACTTTTGAGACCAGCTTTCGTTACTGGCTGAAGTCCTGACCTCACTGAAGTCAGCGGGTTATGCCATGGATTTAGATCAGGGTGAGATTTCACTCTCTTTCACCCTGTCTATACCTGATCTTTGCTTTGTGCAGGCGTGATTTTTTATCAGCATTGCTGGTGTCACCTCTTCTTATCTTCTTTAATATGATAATGACATAGAATATACTAATAGGAAATGCTGAGATGCCTTCCAATCCTGCTGTAACGAGGGGAATAAAGGGGTGTTCAGATCTTGTAGGAGGTACTCAGCGTCTTGCATGGTTAAGGTTCTCCTGATTCATGTGTTTTTAGTATATATGGCAGGAGTCCCCCAACTCAACTGAGGGTGGGCCTTTAAGGGCTTCACTGACCAATGTCATAGATGGATAATCTCAGCTCCTCAGCCTTCCCCATGCCTCGGGACGACACCGCCCGTTCCCACAGTGGCCCACTGTCCCCCAGCCCCAGTTCCTTGCACTGAACACAGCAACAACACACCTCTGTTGGCAGTAACAGCCAGGCAGCTGTAGCTTTTCTTTTTCGGTGAAGGCTTTTCCTGGGGTTTAGCTGTCCCCACTGATCAGCTGCTCCACGTAACTTCATGAAGGGTCAGTTTTTTGGCCTGACTAGGCTGCAGTGTCCTGTGTCCCTTTCTGTTAAACGGTATCTCCATTACTCCCTTACCTGCTATGTTCTCCATACTTTCTCTCCTGCCTCCCACCGCCCATGCCATGCCACGTAGCAATATTTAGAAGACTTAGTCACCCTCGTGAAGAGAAGAGCAGAGCACGGGGAGAGGAGCTACCAGCCGCGGCAGCCTCGCCGCTCCCTAGCTGCTTAGTGCTGGCCGCCCTGGTACAGCGCTGAGGGACATGGGGGCTCCTGTCCTCAGCAATCCCACCGGTGTTTTGGGGCAAGAGCAGCAAAGATGCCCACACATGGCCTCTCGCTCGTACCATGCAGGAAGCTACCCGTACGCTTCAGCGTTGAGCCCGTAGCCAGTACACCGTTTGTTCTGCAGACCAGATAAAGGGTGTGCAGAGACGCTTGACGTTTACATTGTAAACAGCTGTTTTCATTGACAGCTTCCTAAAAATGATAATTTTTAATTAAAAAAAATTTTAAAGGTAGTTGGGATAGGATATTAAGAAATGAGTTTAGTTTTTTTTCCTACGAAACAATGATTTTTGGGTTCTATCCCCCTTTTTCTCACCTTCAGTTTTCCTTTATTTTAACTCTGTCCCTTCTTCAGTCACAATATTTAACAAGAAAAAGAGAAGAAAAATCCCCAAAGTATTTCTTGAAGGCAGACATCTGGAGAACTGGAAAAATGGGAACAAGATTCATTCATACAGTTTAAACTGCAAAAAAAAAAGTGACTTCTGACAGCTCTAATTTTTACAGTTTCATTGACTGTGCTATGCATTCTTGTTTACCCTAGATTTTCAAAATGGTCCTTCAACTGATTGTTTATCTCCTAAGTTAGCTAGTTACATCAAACTTAAATTCTCTACACTGTGACTCCTTCTTTTAATTAGATGAAAGAGCGAGATTCACTTTGGCCAGCTCCCTAAGTGAGAAGTCATTGTGTTCTAAGACTAGAAATGTTTGAACTATGAATCTGGGTCTACTGACCAAAGTGATTTGAAGGTCCTCTAATGGATTTTATTTCTGAATGTTAAACATAAAATTTTTTTAGAGACAGATAAATACAATCCTGTGACAATACTGTCTTAACTCTAATGCTCTGTTTGTTCTCTGTTAATCTCAAAATAGATCAATAGCCACTTTATTTTCCTTTAACTTTTCTGATGGCAGTATGGATTGATTAGAAAAAAAGTATTAAAAAATTGCCAGATGGGATCACATCAAGGTAAGTTTCTTTTTGAGACCTTCCTGGCTAAACTGCTTTCCCTATTTGCATTTCTGTTGATTTCCACCAAAGTTTTAAGTAAAAAATGTGGGTAAATATCCTTAGGATAGCGTTGGTTTTCTTCTTATTTGAGCTTTCTTCTGCTACTATAAAGACACAAGGAAGAAAAGTTTGTTATTAAATTACTATATGTTGGTATGTGTTTTCCTGTGAGTAAGAAAATCAAGTATTTAAGTTTTATCCTATGTATCATTCACAGTGATGCTATTGCATCACTGTCTGGCTGAATTCAGTACTTGAATTGAATATATCATTTTCTAATTATGAAATTATTTGAACAATGGCGCCCAGAAATAGTCAGTCAAGGTGGTTGAAAAATGGCATCCCACAGAGAACTTAGACTCTTCAGAAAAAGACCCAAAAAACAAAATAATTTGTCAGCAAAGCAAATAGATTGATTCCAGAATGTTCCAGAACTTGTTGCTCCTGTTCTGAGTTTAGAGCTACTTTCTATCAGAACGTTGGGTTTGATGAACCATCCTCAACCTGCCCCAGTGACAGTGTCTTTGAAGATTCGTGAAAGCTTTTTCATGAGCATACATCTTCCAAAGTCCTTGAAATACAAGACTTTTTAAAACTTTTGAACAAATCCCTATTCTCTCACATTCCTAGGCAGTTTGGGGAAGATTACTTCCTTTTGTTCATTATTGTGTTGTTTGCAAATTTCTAGTTGGAGATGTTTTTATAAAAAAGCAAAACATACTTCACAATAAGTCTGGCTTCCTATCATCCTTAACAAAAAGCATTTATTATTTATAGTAGCTATCGTTTTGGCCAGTCTTGCTTTTCAACTCAATTAAGTTACATCACGTTCAGATTTATCTGAGATACCGTCTTGTAGATGATTTGAACTCTTATTCCCATCTTTTAATTTGCAAACTACTGCTATATCGGTCAATGTTTAACCCCTTTGTCCGTATTCTGTGTTGCATGTGGCTGTTAAGAAACAGCTCTTCTCATGGCTGAGCGTTGCACAGTTGCAGCAAAGCATGTGGATCAAACCTCTTGGCCTGGACATACTCATTAAAATGTACCATGTGTCATTTTAGTGCTTACCTATGTAGAGTACTCTAGACGATATCTGAGAACAGAAGAATCAAATAAAAAGTCTGCGTTTCTTTCTTTCTCTCAACTTCTTTCTGAAAATATTGAAATCAACTCAAAACAGAAGATCAATGTTTGTCTTAAATATGCCTTTAAATAGAGAATGAATTAAACTCACGTAAAATACAGTGTAACCTCTGACCAAAAATTCTTATCTCTGATTACACATAAAAAAATACCTAGATCATAAATCAGCCAAGGATGTGCTGTCCCAGCAAAATGCGTGTACTCACAATAGTAAAACCAGCATGGCTTGTCTTGCTTGCATGTGTGTATAGGGGAGCATTGTAAGTATAGCATCATTACATGAGGTCTCTGTAGAGTTTAGGCAGATACTTTAATAACGTGTATATTTACAGTTTCTTGCAAATGAAAAATTGCTTCCTCTGACCATTACCAACTAGTAGCATGTGAGAGCCTATCTGTCTGCATTACCATCCGTGCACAGAAACTACAATGTCAAGCCACAGGCAGGCTCACATGAATCATAGCTGTTAGAAAGAAAGACTTATTAGTCATCTACTTCATTGCCCTCCCTATATAGGATTATTCTATATTGTACTGTACATTTACTGCTTTTTTGCCAGTCTAATTTTAAATTATTGAAGTAATGGGACTCCCACCGCTTCCCTCGAGAAACTGTTCCGAAGCATAATAGATCTGCTGTCAAGAAATACACTCATTTCCTGGTACTGATTTTTTCCCTTCATTTCATTGCACCAGCTACTGCCTTCTGTACATTTTTCCATGATCTCACTTAGGCTCTGCACCCTGCAAATATCTGTGTTTATTTCCAGCTACTCTATGTGCATATAAAGGGGTACAAATTAACCTCTACAGGCTTATAAATTTGGCTTATGTTTAGTAGGAGTAAGCCAGTGAAACTGCTAAAATGAATTGGTTCATTTTAGAGCAACACATCTTAGCAAGAGCTCCAAAAGTAATTACAAACAACGGCTAAAAATTTCATGTGAGCTGAAAGTTAATTTTCTAGGTCACTTTTTACAAAGGATGGTTTCACTATCTGAATGTAAGCAGGCAGAGTTAAAATAGGATAAAACCTTGTGTGAACATTCATTTTGATTTGAGTTTTCTAGTTTATCTAGACCATTTATAGGATAGTTCAGACAGCTGAGGAAGTTACGGTTTTCCAACTGATGCCCACTCATGTTTGAGCTCCCCTTGTCCATTTTGATGCAAACTGAAGCAGTTTAATCTAAACTGGTGTCAGTGTTGCCTTGCGCTGGCCTGTTGTCTCTGCCCTGAAAGGGATGAAGAGTATTTGCATAATCATTACAATTTCATGGTACAAGATGGTGGTTTAAGATATGCCTTTCTACTTTGCATTCAAATAGACTTCCTTACCTTAGATAAGAGACAGCAGTTTACCACAAGAACTGTCCAAGTTCATCAAAAACTCACCTGACTGCATTTCAAACTTGTTTTCTATTGATATCAGTTAAATGAAAAAAAAATCTTAAAGGGAAATAAGAACATGCAGTAATTAGATTCCATGTGTACGTGTAAAATCTGACTTAAATTTGCAACTTTGCAACATCTAGTTGGAAATACACATCTGCCTACGTGGCTTTTCTCCCCAAAATACTGAGCAAATCTAATTTTCCTCCTTCTACATTGAAATTTGCCATTATGAATTTCCTTGCAAGCTCTAGATCACAGGTAGCAGGGTGGTCGTTAGTCACAATCACAGTAGGTACGCAACAGGAATTAGTACCAGACAGTAGCAACAGTTCCTGGCAACAACTTTCAGGTGGGTTGTGTGCTTCTAGCATCCATCTCTTTTCCTTCCTTCCTGGTCTTGGACAAGTTTATTTTTGTACTGACTTTGGCCGAACTGCCAGCCCACTTTCTGCCGAATCTCCCTGTGGAATTCAAGTTCTCACTGTTCCCTCCTCTGCCTCTGACGAAGATTCACCTCTGATGTCTTAACCCTGGACCCAGACTAGTATAACAGGTTAGAAAATGGACATTGTTCTAGAAGCTTTAAACTTTATCAGTTTTATTGTGGAGCTATCATTTTTTCCCCAAGAAATGACTATGCTTTATATGATAGCATTTCTCTAGAAAATGCATACAGTAGAAATCAAGGATTTTGAAGAGGGAATGTTTTTTTAACTGAGGCTAAATGGGGGCAATAGCATAAACATAACTTGATTTTATAGGATACCTTCCATAGTCACAGCTTCTGCTTTATAGAGAATGAAATAAATCCCTGCAGTGCAGAGAATGAGATAGCAAACATGTCTCTGCCCTTTGCTCAGCAACACCTCCCGCTTTCTCTTGGAACATGAGATGGCCGGATTATGTGTCCTTGGAAGTCAATGAAAAGACTCCGGATGACATCTCCTATTGTTTTGGTGTATTCAGTGTGCCTCTCTAAACGTCCAAGCATACCAAGGAACCAAGAGAAAAAGAAGCTCAGACAGATTTTTCAGTGAAGAAGAACAGGACCTGCTAACTTCCTTCAGTCGTCTTTGCCAGGCTACTCGCAGAAGCTGGGTAACGAATGGGAGACACCCTTTTTTGAAGTAACAAATCTTAATGTGCTTTCTTAGCTCTCTTTCATGAGTCAGTGTGCTTGAGAAGGACCAAAAGAAAACGGAAGTCAAAACTGAAGAAGGCTTTTTGGGTTTTGTACCAATATTTATTTTAATTGGGATTGCTAAGCTTGCTGTGAATATATTACAAAAACTACAATCAAATGTTCAATGTTTGAACAGGCTTTTCCATAGCTTAGCTGCTCAGGCTGTTTTTACCTAGCATGTGATCTTATTGTCACTGATTGATCATACTGTCCTTTTTGTAAACTAGAATTGTTTTTTAAAAGATAATTGTTCTTTTTAAAAATGAATTAGATCTTCAGACTTTGTCTTGATAAAGCTGACGGTGCAAAATGCCTAAAATGGCAGTAGCTTTGTTTCATGCAGTATAACTGACCATGCATAAAATTCATGTAGTAAACTAAACCATGACAAATGAGTCTTTTGTCCTCGTTCTTCTCACTGAAATCTGAATGTGGAGAGCATAGGAAAATGCCACATATTTAGCACTCTAAGCAAGATCCATGCTGAAAAGTTAAAAAGTTAAAAATCGGATGTTTTAGAAGTATTCAGTTCTACTTTAATACTGTTCTACTCAGGTCTGTAGATTTCTTGCCAGGAGTTAGGTCCAGGTTGAGTGCCTTTGAAAACACCAGACATGAGTAGCTACTCTGCATTGAAAGCAAAGATTAAAACAGAGCAAGTTTGTTTTCTAAGGCACTATAATAGGTTTGCTGGGATAAACGTCACTGTTATTGGAAGTTACTGGAAAGTAACAATTGAAATAAGCAGGAGGAGTTGGCTTTGCAAATCAAAATGGAAGTCTAATAGTAAAGAGCAACCTAGTAAAGAGTAGGCTGGAGTAATGCCATTGCATTCAACTTACATTCGACTTGAATCCTACTATATACTACCATCCTTTTAGTATACCGTGAATTTTGTTGTAGGTTTAATTGACTATCCAAAATCTTTATATAAATTTGTCTTTGAATGTATAATCTCAAAATGATGACTGTACAGACCGATATAAACTCTGCATATATGTTGGCATGAGTAAGAGTTTTGGGGGGGTCCAATTTAATATCTCCCAGAAAACAGCAAAAAGTCAATAAAGGCAACAGAAGCATGTCTAATAGAGTGGTCAGGGTGAGATTTCTTGCTATTGAAAGTGGCTGTTCTCTTCTGATGTCATGTCTTGATCCTCAAGTAGATCCTGTGGTGAAGTAATGACAAAAAATTTTATGATTTCACAGCAGTAAAGAAATTAAGACCTAGCACAGTGACATTACTGGGTTGAAAGGGAAAGGTTTAAGCTGAGAACAGCAATTGTAAAGGCATACTTATCTACAATCTTAAGTACGAAATAGTTCAAAGAAAAATTACATATAAAGTAATTTACTCTTTTAGTTTGCCTGAGGAATATTCTTCTTCAGATACTGCAGAACAGCTTATTGGAGCAATAACAACGATTGTCAACCTGATTGTATACAGAGAAGCAAGCTTTTTTTTAGCAAAGGGAGAAACTCACTCTGTCAAAACTAATGAAGCGACATGTTTTTAGACAGAAAAAACAAGTTTGTTATCTACCCATCTGTCTTTTCTAAACTGCTGTGAGCTTAGAAAACTATTCTAAACTCCTATGAGCAAGGTAATATGCAAGTTCTTGTTAGTTGTGTGGCAGTGTGTAGCCCAAAGATAGAGTGTGGCAGCCATTTTAATTTGACATTTTATGTGCAAAGAGCCTATACAATTAAGAGTATGTGTCTCCTTCTGCTGGTACTTCTGTCGTGTCATAAATGTGGTGACCCTCAACAAACGAGGTTAATGGCTTTTGTGTCCCAATGCCTTTTGTCCAACAGAGAGGTAAAACAGAGCATTAAAGGGCTGAATTTGCAGTGTTCTTTGGCTTGTTCAAGATGCTATTTGATAAATGGCAGCTAAGAAGGTTTTAGGATATAAGTTGCAGATAAACCTCTAATTGCCATCTTCATTATCTTTTGAGTGAAAACTACTTGTGTTTTAGCAAGAAAGACCTAGATTTAATCATATAAAAAGTAAGTATTTTTCAGAGCAATTAAAGGGCAAGAAAGTGCTTGTTACTGGTGAAGAATCGTAGCAAGCCACAGCAAAATTTTATTAAGAAATGACCTTATACTTAACAATGATTATGTTGTAAACTTAAGCTGCAATAATCTACCTTCAAAATACGGGCCTATGGCTCTCATCACACTATAATAAAGGCCATCATATAGGAAGATTTGGAGTAGGCTAAAGGGCTCCCGGGACCTGGCAGTTAACACATCGTGAGCACACAGCATTCACAACAGTGCTTACTCTGCACATGAACAGAAGCATGTTTCATCATTCTTCCAAAAACAAAATTCGTGGGTCCTGAAGTTTAATTTATATATGTATTAGATTGAGAATCTCCAGGCATTTGTGTGTAAAACTATAGGAAGCAAATTAGCTGTTTTTTCCTTCCTCTAGCATGACATTTTCAGAGAAGGTCACCATTGCGATGTGACAGAGGTGCATAGTAAAACTGAGCAGATCACTGACCAAGGGCTAAAAGAGATTAAACAATTCCAGTTGACTCTCCCACTGCTGCTCTTCGTGGTTGGAGTCAGCTGCTATTGTGAACGCAGTGTACTCAGGAGTTGTGAACTACTAGATCCCATAATCCTTTCCTTTAGCTCACTCCTAAATCTTCCTTTATGACAGCCTCTTTGCAGCTGGCAAAGATGTCTATTGAGAGGTGTGTGAAAGACTGCAGAGAAGTCCCCCTGGGTATCTGCTCTGTCCTTGATCTTCCTTTGCACATTCCTTGTCTTCAGTGGAGCAAAAGGCTGTTGCGTAGGTTTCGTGAACCAAGGGTGAATCTCACCTCACCTATAAATCCACTAACATTAATGGAAATTGCATGCATACATTTATTGTAGGATTTACTGCCATTGTTATATGCGTGTTCTGTGGAGAAATCCCTTAAGTACCAGGGGGAAAATATACTCTTAAGCATACAGGGGCAAAATTAAATATGCTGAAAAACCAAGTCCCTGTCCAGATTGTCACCTTCCCTTTTTAAATCCCCAGTTGCCTGCATTTGAGATCTAACACTGATTTAAGATACACAGGTAAGTATTTTTGTGCATTTTGGAAATCCAACAGTGAGCGCAGGTTCATGCATCTTAGGGAGCAACTGAGTGATCTTATTAGCTGGGCATTACCTGCATATCCCAGACAAATTATTTCCTTCTGCTAGTATTACTGAAAAAATTCTTTAAAAGAAATTGCTGCACCAAGATGCCAGAATGACATGTTTAGTTCCTGTTTTTTAATTTTTTTTTAAGGTTAGCTTAATGTCTGTGGTTTTGCAGGGACCTGACTCATGTCCATTGGTTTAAAGAATTTCAGTTGTACCTAATGGATGTCAGCAGTACAAGTTACCTCATACACTTTTGCTAGTGCCTAAGCATCCTGAGGTGCAGACATTGCAGGAGTCTGGTATGGTAGGGAAGGAGTGGGAGAGTTGTGGACATGGCTACCACTATCCGCCTATGGGAGAGTTAAATTTAAAAACTAACAGCCTACATTAGCTTTACAGTGAAGCTCCTACACATTGAGGAGCCTTCTCAAGAGAATAGAGCCCCATATTCTTGGCTGGCAGGTGTTTCTAGATGAGTGATGGCACGGAAAAGGGCTGCCAGCAACAAGGAACAGGAAAGCAGATTTTCAGCTCTCCCAAGCAAATGGCCTGAAGACTGAGAGAAGAGGAGTGGGTTCTGGCATTTTTCCCACAGCGACTTCCCTCACAAGAAACCTTTTCCCAGGGCAAATCTGGTAGAAGGATCCCAAGTAGAGCTACGGCCTCCCTTCCGTTGCAGGATTTGCTATAGGAGGGAATGAGCCAGCCTGAGGTCGTTACGGTTCTGTTGCACTGCCATGGTGAATGTGATCGCTTGTTGCTTTTTTTTATTTAATCATTCTGTGAGAATGGAGATGATAAAACAAATTGTTTCTATGTTTCATTTACGCACCTAATGGAAGAATGGGACAAGGGAGCTGCAGACTATAATTCCCATGATGCACAGTGACAAGATTGTTTGTATTTCTTCCACATGTTGAAAAATTGACATTTGCTGATGAACGCCCTTCTTTCCATTTTCTGGTTACATCTAATTCTAACTTATAATAACGGTGCCTTATAATGTGAACTCCAGGTTCATGTGTGCTTTCCTATGATTTTCATTGTAAGTCAAAGAACACCTGACTAAGGGTATATACATGACCTTGGAAAAGGCTTTCTGCTGTTTCAGCAGAGGTAGGAGAAACCAAGAGTGAGAATAAAGTTTCTTGTCAGGGACTTGAAAAAGACATCGGGGACTGGCCAAACTCCGGGGATGTGTCCATAACACCCGGAGAGAAAGCATAGGGATTTAAGAACCGTGGCAGTCCTGAGCTGAGAGCTTGACTTGCAGGACCACCGAGAATAATGAACAGTGTGAGGGAGACTTAATAAGCCAACTAGAGCATTGCTGGATTTTATTTGCCATCTGATTTTTTTGCATTGAGACGAGAAGGAAGAGATAGGGTAACATGAGAGTCTCATCCAAGAGAAGGAGGAAAATTCAAATTAACAAAAGGCATCAGGGGTAGACTATTCATCAATCTCCTGATAGGCAAAGAAAGAAATTACATATGTCTGCTTGTGGATGTTTAGTACTCCATGTTCTTCTGTACAGGTGTTGGACTAGATGATCTCCAGAGGTCCCTTCCAACCTAAACGATTCTGTGATTCTGTGATATCGTTGAGCTGTAGGGGTGCATTCACCAGGGTTACAAGAGGAGAAACTAAGGCAAGAGATAAGTGATCTTTCTGTGTAAATTGATCTTTCTACATGTTACGCTTATGTTTGTTCATATAGTTCCTTGGTAATTATTCCTGCCAGTTCTTGGTTTCCATATGTCTTAAGGAATGGCAAAATATTCACAGACTTAATTCTATTTATTTTATAATTTTATTTCCCTCAACTTTATGCTGGGCTTGTCTGTACTCCCAGCTATTAAAGCTGCTATATTTTTTATGTTCTTTTTTCTTAAAACAGTTAAGTAAGTTTATAGTCCTGCATAATTTAGCTATACCCTTCTTACATTAAACTCATACAGAGGAAATCATGACTGATTATGTAGGAGGATGATTTCCAGTTATTCAAGACCTAAAGTGATGAAATTGTATAGCGATTTATAGTTTTATTAAGCAAAATTGCATCATTTCCAGAACATTTCCATTGCATATGAGCTTGAATATACATGAAAAAATCATTATTAAGGTTATCTGCTTGAACTTCTTTTAAAGAAATGGTTATGCAGCTTTAGAAAGTAACATCTAGCACCATAGCTCTTAGAGAAGCCTGTAGTAGCAAAGTAATTCTTCGCAATATGGAAGGTCATCACAAAGCAGACTGTATATTATCCAGTGATAATCTAAAGAAAAAGGAAAAACATTTTTCAAATGAAAGAAATACCTGAGATATCATCCTTCAGAATATGGAGCAAGAGCATTTCTAGTTCTACAGAATGGTCATTATTTGTAAAAGTGCTTCGTGGCTGCGCGTGTTGCCCAGATCACTTCTATCCCTTGTCCTTGCTGCACCACCCCTGTTCACTTGCTGATTTATCCTTTACCATTGAGTCACAAAGTGCATCAGTTGCTGGATTGCAATCCAGGATTTTGCATTCAGCAATGGTACATGTTGAACGACTGTCTTTTTCATCTTCCCAAACCTACTGAATCACTTGCATAGTGTCCCACCATTCCCACTGAGCAGGGAGGCGATTCCTTCCAGGCATCTGTGGGCAAAGAGCTTGCACCACGAATTGCAGGCCTCTTTATTATTTAGCTAGTGTAGCTACAAACAGAATTGTTTTCCACATAAGTGTAAAGATTAATCCAGGGAGGGCTCCTGTATGGTCAGCTGTGCCATAGAAAGTCTCTGGTAATCATAACAGAGCAAGGAGCCTTCAGATACCGAGATGATGCAGGGTGTCCATTCTGCAACCTGACAAAGAGGAAGCAGAGTCACGTTCAGATGCATGTCTAAAGGAGGAAAACGGAGCACATGTTTTGTACGTCTGTCCATAAGGTGGAAGGTAGCAGCATTTCCCTTACGTCTCTGAAGCAGTAATATAGTCATGGAAATTGGGTGGAGGGGAATGTTCTGCCAAGGGCCCTTTGTCCTCCTTCATGCTACTAAAAAGCAGACACCAGGAATTCTCAGCCTCTTAGAGAGGCTGTATCTTATTCTACAAAACTGTGTGAACAGTGCTGTAGAAATGAAGTGTTTTTCACACATTGTAGCCACAGAGGGCTTGGCAGCACCACTCAGTCCCAGTCACCCTGCATGCAAGGCAGGAGGATATCCCCACAAGCGTGTAGCAGCTGGAACATGCAGCTGGTTTTGTCCTCAACAGCAAGCATTACAAAACAGAAACACGGGTGCATGTCTTTCAGAACAGAATTTTATATACTCCCCATTATCTTTATAGGATCTTCACTTTTGTCTCCCTCATGCCTTTGTAGTCTCACTTCAGGCTTGCTTAGTAGTTCAATTCCATTCCCAGAGGCCTGAAATGAATAAATCCAAGCATGCTCTATTTAGACTTATACCCCATGGGCAGCACTCCTGATATGGCATTTCAGAGACTAAGGGAAGTGAGCCATGTTTGCTCATGGAAAAAAAAAAAAAAAAGAGCTGCAACAATACAATGACGTAAGGTTTATCCTGCAGGTTCACCTGAGGTTACAACTGGATCTAATTCAGCATGCTCTTGTCAGTACAGCTTAGTTCAGCTAAACCAAGAAAATAGAGTTCAATTCTGCATATAGCTGAACTCCCACATATAGCATCAAAACAGTCACCTTTTCCAATCCAATTTTTTATTGCAATCTTTTTTCATTTGAAGAACTGTTGGACTTGAATAATGTGGGGTTTTTATCTGTCTCGTACAAAGTGAAAGTAATTCTATGAATTTGATTAAAGAGCTGTCTCAAAGTAAACAGGAGAATTTCACATTTAAAGATGTTCCCACACATCAGATGCTAATGAGGTCATACAGGAGAACATTACTCTTTAGGGGCTCTGTTATCCCCAGGGTGCATTTTCTCTCTTGGAAAAGGTCCTGCTATGCAGTCTTACAGCATGTTCTGAAACAGCGCTTTCAGCTAATGATGTATTCTTTTGTACCATTTTGGTAGACTCCAACAAATGAATTGCATAAATTTCACAACAATGAGATTTTTGTTTGTATTAATTTTACAAATTGACTGTTGTATTGCAATCAGTGCAGTGGCAAGCTTCATAAGCCAGAAGACCCTACAAATCCTGTAATTGCAAATACTCTTAACTGTGGTAGAGACTAGAAGTCAAGTGTGTGCTGAACATCTGAAGCAGCTCAAAGCAGTGAAAATTGTATCCTTGGCCCAAATGCAGGCCAAAGCATTTTTACACACCAAGGTCAGTGCATGCTTGCTGCTTTCATCTTCAAGTGCTGCTAGCTCCTGACAGTCAGAGCAGAAAATGTTTCAGAACGCAAAGCTTCATGGCGCACTCCTCGGGTTGCAGTCCTTTTCTCTTGAGCTTAAACAAAAGTTCTATACATGAATCTCTTAATGGAACTTTAGTGTTAATCAAATGTTGTCATGTTAGATCTGACCCAGTGCATTGTTCCTGAGACGGCTTGGGGACTGGCCAGTGGATAATTACAGAATAATGTGGCAAAAGGGGAATTTTCTTCCTAATCCTTGACGTTTAATCATTGCTTGTGTCACGACATATAAATGTTTATATTCTATTGCTTAAAAAAACAAAGTTCATTAGCGATCATATTCTTTCTTTTTAAAACAACTGATTTTCTAATGAGAACATGCAAGATTTCATTAACAATATAATGATTTTTTTTACAGTCCTTTTTGGTCTCAATTCTGTTGTGCTGCAGAGAGCACCACACAGTAAACCATGCCTTAAGTTTAAAAAGATAGAACAGAATTTTCTTTAATCTCGTTTAAATTTGCCTCTCAGTTCAACCTCACTTTTTATTATTATCCTTTCTTTTTACCATTTATAATTTGTATATAGCTATCCTACATTTATCATATCTCTCATTTTCCTCCTCTGCAGACAAAATGATATCAGTCCTTCTTCATACGGCTAATTTTCTAAGACTTCTGGAAGTTATTTATGTTCCATGAGTCTGAACCCTTTCTGTGGCTGCTTTTTTCGCAGCTCCGTGACAAGCACTGAGTATAATATTCCTCGTGGCAGATGTACGGTTGTTTCATTTTGTTTTTCTAAGTGAAGAGAGTTTCTACACGCACCCTTCAATCTAGAGCCATGTGCTTGACATTGCTGGTGCCATCAGAGGGGGTATGTGCTGGAGCTCAACCAGGTGGCACCGTGGGCCTGCTGTCACGGGGATGAGCTCATACATTCTCTCCAGCTCCGGGATGGATTTGTCTGCCTCTCGCCAACTATCGCTGACTTTGATCCCCTGTAATGAAAAGCCTTAAAATAGAAAATGGAAGGGAACAGAGAGCAGCTTTAATTATTTACTGGCTAGGTAGAATCCTTACCTTTTGTAATGAGGCTTCTTTTGTTGTTTCTGGTCTCTTCAGTTTTCTTTAAGCCAAATTTAAGTCTTTGTGCTCAGCATTGATTCAGATTTTGGGGCTGATTAAGGAGATTTCTGAAGGAAGCTGTGTTTTTTCTTCCTTTCTTTTACTAAATTAATTTTTCCATGTAGTAAATGGAATAAAAATACTCCTTGAACTATTTTCAATATTTTAGTTGTAGTAATGCTAAGAGGTCCCAGCTCAAAGTTTTGGCTGTTCTAAACACCTCGTAACATGACATCCATCCTTAAAAGCACGGAAGTCTGGATGGGCAAAACAGATAGAAAGTGGGAGGGAGGAAGTACTGTCCTCACTTTTCAGACATGGAGCTAAGGCCCAGAGAAAGCTTCCTGGATTCACACAACAAACCTGTGGCAGAGCTGAGAATTGATTCAGGTCTTCTGCTGCTCATCTAGTATTTAACCACTAGCCCGCACTTATTGTGCCGTACGCACCCTTAGGTGACATGCGAGCAGCACTGGCATTCCCTACGAAGCCTCCCACAAAAACAGCAAAGATGTCACATTACTCATGACATAGGAAGAGTTAATACAGGGATGACAAATCAAAGAAAGCAAGCTCACCTAGAAAAAGGGTGAAGGAAATACTATAAGCATCCATTGCTGATGAGAGAAAACAAGAACTCTTGGGTACTTTGTGTTTTTAGGCCCTGACGGTAACTTTTAGCTACTGGCCTGCACTGGGTAGGGATGGGAGGGACTAATACAAGAGCTTCAGTGAGGAAAAACTCTGCCTTTTTAAATGCACTTTTTTCACAGGTCCCTGAGGCCTGCAGTATAGCTGCTGGGGGCTGGTGCCAGCCAGCCCCTTTTTGCCCTGCCAGGCTGTGCCAAGTGTGGCAGGCACCATCCCAACCTCTTCCCGCTCGCCGGGGCTGAGCTGAGCTGAGCTGAGCTGGGCCACCCAGGGGTAGCAGCTGGAGGCAGGGGAGAGAGGCAAGGGCAAACAGGCTTTCTGCCTGCCACTTCTGTGCATCCTCATGTTTAAATCATGTTTGTATTCTTAAGCAGAAAGCTCGCTTGATTTTTTTTTTTTGAAACTAGTGCCTGGGTAGTGTGTGCGGTTGGAAAATCTGCATGCTTGAATTTATGCTTGAGGAACCCCAGTGCCTATCAATATTGCTATGTCCACAGCTCCTTCAAGGAAACAAACAATAATGTGAAATACAGTGATGGTTCAGAGGAATGTCCTTGCTTTATCCTCACCATCTTGGTGCCCGTGGATATGTTAACAGACTACTGTACATAGGGGAAAACATGCCTTTAACAGTTCTGTCTTAGCTGCTGTTAATTTGATTTCCCTCAGGTGTTCAGTGTACAGTCACAAAGTCCCGGAGCAAGACTTTTTGTAGTAAGAAGTACAAATAATTTATATTGTCATGTCTGAGGTCCTTAGATAAAGCATATGCTATTCCAGACAAAGTGAAAAATAATTTATTTTATTTGAGGATAAACAAAATGAATTCAGAGAGACAGGAGGAAGTGCTATAATATGGAAAACGTTTTTTCAGAGGAGCTGTGGGATCTGAGGGGGGGAAGATTATGGCCAGAGCAGGGCTCAGTTTCTGTGCATACACACTGTGTATTTGTGGGTTGTCTGTGATCATGCTTCACAGGACAGGTTTAAAACAATCTGTAATTACTGTTGAGTTATTACAGATAAAGTACTTTTTAAACAATAACTTTTCCTATGGATGTTGTTAGTTTAGTTTATGCTCTCGGTTCCGTTCCAACCATAAATGCAGATGAGGTTGCTGCTGCTTCTCTGCAAACCTGAGCAAGTGTGAATTAGGCGCATTGTCTCTGTCCTGAGGCCAAACTGCATCTATTTGCATTCATGTCAATGTAGAGTAATGCCACTGAAATGAATGGATTGGATTCCGCCCCTAATCAGCATGTCACATTCCCTTGCTGGAGCCACTAATTTAAAGTGGGATTTTTCAGTAGGACTCAATATTGCCATAGCATTGGTTCCGTTGAACTGTAGTATTGCATGGCTAGTACAGCTTTGCGAAAACTAAAATTGAAGCAATCAGAGCAGAATTAGGTCGTGAACAAGTGCATTTGAAAATGCTGTGCTACTTATTTACAACTTTAAAAGTACTGAATGATTTTCTTTCAGAAGTGCCTCGTTCCATAGATCCCATTGACATTTAAATGTAATTCACTTTATCACAGTGTTATATGCTAAAATCCAGTTTCTAATATTTCCATTAGCTGGTAGTAGTTTTATAATCTAAAAGGAAATACCACTTAAGGTACGAAGAAAAAGGGAATGCAGTTAATCTCTTAATACTGCCTTTCTAGAATTCACTACTTACTTACTTTTTTAAATCTCACATTGGGATTAGCAGGGTTTTTTGGTTTCTTTTTTTTGTAAAAGTTATATAAAGTTCCTGAAATTCCCCAGGAAGTTTAAAGCGTATGCAGGATTGTCTTTCAAAGTTGCCGAGTCCTAAATTGTGCGTTCCAGCCTTTGAGACTTTCTTCAACTCCTTTCATGTGGAAAGCGTATGCTTTTCCTGAAGGCGCTGATTCTTCTTATCGTGCCTTCCTATTCTGATGAGTTTGCACCTTCTCTGAAAAAGGTGCTTGAGAGTGATTTCTTTCTTTGAGATAGTTTCTGCTCTAGTTTGGCTTTCTATAAATCGGACTAAAAGCAAAGTTTGGAGTAACTGAAATACCACTCTGAAGATCAGCCAAAAGCACACTGTAATGTTTGAGCATTTGAAAATACATATTTTTCTTGGGGTGGAAGTTGTCACTACATTCAAAGAAAGGCTTTCATGGCAGTTGCAAATGGCTTTTATAGGTGCTATCCAGTACTGCCAATTTCTCAGCCCTCAGAAGTGGTATACACAGTGGGGTTATTGACTGGAGGGAGTTATATTCAGGTTGATGTGGGTTAAAAAAGAAACATTCGCTCTCCCAATCAAATTGATAATTTCCAAATGATTAATGTACTACATTTCTATAAACCATTTCCCCCCTTCCCCTTTTTTGTCTATACTTCATTGTTTTTAATTCAGTGTGACATTAATATGACTCACAGGTTGAGGTTTTTTTTCCCTGTTTGATGTCGGCGATGAACTACAGCATGTGAGGCATTTACTGACTACATTATATAACTTGTCATTTAACTGCTATAAGCAACCATGCTTGGAGAATTTCGTGTGCGTTTCTCTGCAGACTGAGCCGCACAGCTAGTCATGACACCCATCTTTCTCGAAAGATGAGATCATTATCTAAATATGTATTATGGAGTGAGGCGATCAAGCTCAAGGAGAGGCATTATTTCCCTGTGCCAGGCTAGGCGCGTAAGGATAACATCTCTCTCAGCAGGTACAAGGCAAAAGGGATCAGATAGGCTCAATACATAGAGCTCCGTGTCGTGCCGCCTCCCGAGCGTGGTGGTGCTTTTCGTGATCAGCCGTGACTTCCTTTATCCCTTTCTCAGCTCAGCCGGGGTCTGCACTATATACAGACTGCTCCCTGAAAGCTACCCTGGGTTTCCCTCGCTTCTCGTGCTGACGTTTGGGATTTCTCCACAGGATGGGTACAGCAGAGGGAGCAGTAGCACAAGCTTCTCCCAGGCCATCGCGCCCTGCCTGCTCCCTCAGGCTCTGAGACCTGGGGCCGGCTAACATCCCCTCCCGCCCACGCTGCTGCCACCGCCGCAGCCCCCAGGCCCAGGCTGAAGGGGCTGCCGATGCCTCTGGGCTGTGCGCGGGGAAGGCTGGCCGTCAGCGACGCTTACCTGCTACAGCCGCCCCAGGACATGCGCTCGTGTCAGAGAGCAAGTCGGCCAAACGTTGCGCCTGCATAACCAGTCCGATGGCATTTAGTGGTGTTGGCCTATATATTAATGCTCCAGCTCTCATTATCCCTTTCTGAGACTTTCAGGCCTCCTTCTGTTCTTGCTGTGTATTTTTTCCTACACACAAAAAAAAGCTTGGTTTCCCCTTTTTCCCAAAGTTTTCCTCTGGAGGGTTGCATAAAGTGAGCTTCAGTTTCACTGTAGAGCTGGAGGGGTGTCAGTGGTGTGTGGGATGCATGAAGGAGAATTGCCTTTATGTTTGGCCAAACTGAATAGGGAATCTGTTTTATAAATTATCCTCTTTCGGCTCTGAAGAGAAGCGTATGTCGCTCCATCCCTCTGCATGCCTGCCTGCACGCACACTTAGACGTTGGCCAAATTTCCACGAGAGGCCTGTGGTTGTCTGTCCAGGCAAATATAAATACCTAACGTTTGTGGCATCTTTATGAAAGAGCTGACTGGAAGTGTTTTCCAGTGCAGGATATAGCGTGCAATGCCACCAAGGTGCTAACATGAGCCAGGATAACACAGCCACTTCCTTGGCAAATATACTCAATTCATGCCATAATTTAAAGAACAAAGACATTAATTTCAGGAGTAACTTGTGACAAGACAAGTTTTAGTGCTGTGATCTGTACTTTCACAAACCTTCCAGTTACTCTTTTCAGGAATGGATTTCAATGAACCACGTTATTTAGCAGTCTTCACTACCTCTCATATACTAGGTTGCAGCAGATGTGAAACCTTCAGAGCACTGGAGTTTCTTACCAACAAGGAACTAAAGGGAGTCATATGCTGTAGCTAACACTGTGTCATAAATCTTTGTAACTGGCATGTAGGCTTTTTATTTACTTTATTTTGCTTCTTAGTCTGCCTTTGTAAGGAAATGCAATCATGCTATGTTTGTCTGTCACATTGCTGGTCCCAGTCAGTAATTTTGAATTCATTAGGCACTTTTGGCTAAATTTAACACAGGGGAAGAAATCTCAGCTATACTAATTCTCCTTCAGTCTTTTGAATATCCAACTTCCTTAGAGAGAGGAGTTGCATCCGAGAGAGCCCTCCACTAAGGACAAGACAGGCAAAATTTCCCTCTTGATTGACCCAGACAGCTCCTGCATGTCCTGCCTGGTTAATGTGAGCCCACGCAGCTCTGAACCAGGCGTATCTGCTTTCTGCTTGTTCCCCAGTACAGGAAGGGAGCTAGACCACTGATTAGGGCAAAACTGAAAGAAGGACTGCTATGGAGGCCTGGGGCTATAAAAAGGGGATTAGGAAGATGGTGGGGCAGGCTGGGTGCCTGGTACATAAAAAGAATGAATTAGCAAGGCACAAGTACTGAGGGGTAGGAGTGGGCATGAGAATTTAGAGGAAACTGGGGTTGCTCTAGTTGGGAGCAGTAAATAACAACGGAACATAAATCCTTAGGAAATAAATCCTTAGATGCACTGCTTACGAAGCAACTCTAAAGGAATATAGCTGTCACTTCAAACCTTTCAAGTTCAGCATGTTCAGGTAGGGAACCAACAATGCATGATACAGCCTTTTTATTTATACATGAGCCCCACCAGACCAGGAAAGACTTTTCCAGGGTTTAGCACCCTGGGGGATTATGTTTACCAGTCTTTTTTTTCCTTTTTAGTCAAATGTTTTTCCTTTAAGTGCAACAAAATTAAACGATTTATCTTTTTTTAAAGTTCTCTTGATTTTATTATATCTTGGAGATCTTAGTTTTGCTAATTAGTTTGGCCATCAACCAACAAGAATAGTCTTTTTTCTGTATTTAGTATTTGGTTTAAAAATAAATGGAAGCAGAATAATTCTAGTTGTCCTCTTAGGTATTTTTCAAGTAAACTGACTGCATTTGGCAGTGCATCTGATAAATAGCAATTTGATTTTGCAGAAAACAAGGCAAATGCACAGAGTTTTTCATAAGTTGCTTACTTCTTCTTAGTTCATGTTTCGTACTTTGTTCTTGTGCAGAAGAAAAAAGTCAAACGATTTTTATTCTGGACTCGTGTGGGTGTGACATATGTATATATGATGATGAACACAGGTTTAAACCACAAGTTTGTCCTCTCCTCCCCCCTCTAAATACAAGATACAGCAAAAGGGGAAGAAATGTTCCAAATTAAATAATGGATTTTTTTCTTTATTCAGTAAAATGGTTTAACTGAAAATACGATTTGTTCCTGAAGCTTAGATGTATGACCGTGGACGTTCTAACTTCTCCTTACATAGTCTGAATCACAGGCACGCAGGAATTAGAAGCAGAAAAGCCAACACAGAAAATCCTCGCAGAGGCCTCTAGGCCAAAAAACGCCTCTTGGACCATCTGGGGAGGGTACTCAGGGTGGTTATGCAGGAACTCTCAGCAACCAAGGCTGGAAGTAGGCTTGGGGGAAGTTTGGGTAGATTAAGTAATTCCCAATAAAGTTAGTATGTTTGATCCACAGTGATGCTTGGGAACTGTGTTCCTTTCAATGTAACGGTGGTCTCCTACTCAGAGCTCTTGTTCTTGAACAAACTCATGCTGAAATCGTCTGTGGAGGTTAATGAGGTTATTTCTAAGAGCAAGAATTACTCTAAATAAGACTTAGAAGGACTGAGTCCTTAGGGTAAAAAACGTTCCCTGTCCCAATAAGCCCAAATCTTAAGACTGCCAAAACAAATGAATTGAAGACACTGACAAACAATGGCAGACAAAGAACAAATTCTGTGCACCTTAAAAATAGCAAAATATGAAGGGACAAACCGTGCCTATTAGGCGCTGGACTAAATTGGGAGTTGGTAGGAAGTCACATGTCCCTGAACATGTTATGTATTGACCCCTTGTTACTAATACAGAATTCCCATCTCCTCTCCTCTCCTCTCCTTGCCTCGCCTCTCCTCTCCTCTCCTCCACATGCTATTAATTCATATCTTAATATAATTAATCCATATATCTCCCATCCAATGCCTCAGCATCCCAGAACAATTACATTTGTTAGTGTTTTTAAGCAACAGACATTGGTGAGAGGGAAGTAAAGAACAGTATTCCCTCTCAAAGCTTTGGTGAGTTTCTCCCAGCTGTACACTTAGCTGTCGCTATGTTTAGCTCTGGCCACATTAGAAACTGGTATTATTACACATCCCTTCATCTGAAGAAACTGGGCAGCTGTATTTTTCTTTGGTTTATGTGATACAGTTTTTGGACATATGACCTCGGACTGTCTCATTCATAGGAATGGGATCTTGCTGTCTATGTTGACAGGCAAAGTTTCCTAGTAATGTTAAGCATCCAGTTTTCCAAAGCTCCACCCCCCACATACTCTTATGTTTATAATTAACCTTGTAAGAGATATGGGAAGCAAACACTTACGGCATTCTTGTAGAGAATCCAAAACCCATCACTGTCTCCCGATATCTAGTAAGGGAAATACACAAATTTAGACAAAATAATGGACATATTTGTATGGATTTCCCTACCATTATTTTTCCCCACACCTAAACACTCTCTAAATGTAAGCTGAGCTCCTAGGAACAGCCCAGTGTTAATCCTTCATAACTTCACTGCTGAATCATCACATTTGTCCATTACACTCTTTTCTATGGGAAGCTTCTTTCCTCCTTACTTGTTGCTCTAATTAAAAAGGAAGCCTCAGCCACAAAAGTGTCACTTTTCTCTGTTCTTTCTCCTTTGTCTCTCTGAGCATCTAAAGCACTGTGGTTTTTGAGACCTAATGCTAACACTTGATCTCTGCTTCTAGTAATTAGCTACACTCCAAGTCTCATCTTTACAAAACAGTTGGAAAAAAAATCTGAGAGAGGATATTGTCATACATTATATTAAGTTGCTCCATTTGAATGAGAGACACTGTGATTT
Organism: Struthio camelus; assembly: GCF_040807025.1. Taxonomy (NCBI): domain Eukaryota; kingdom Metazoa; phylum Chordata; class Aves; order Struthioniformes; family Struthionidae; genus Struthio; species Struthio camelus. Next base: position 141,721,777 of record NC_090943.1, on the reverse strand, counting down.
AATGACTTTCTCTGGTCTGAGACATTTGTAAGCCACAGTGACAGATAAATACATTTTCTGCAGTTCATTGGGATCCCTAAAACCGAATGTAGGCACATTCCCTGAATCGTTGTATCAGCCATCCACAGTTTCAGGACCTGGGGCAAAGGAGAAGTTAAATGACTTCCTTAGTGTCTAGCAGGAAGTCCACAGTATATTTTTCACTTGCTGGTATTTTTAAAGCTCTATGCAAGGCAGGCATTAAACATACTGAGGACTATATTAACTCACAGTAACAAAGATTAGTGATTCAGAATAATAATTTGACTTTTCCAGAGTCATCTTCTCAACTAGTTTAGTCTTTAATATCTGTATGCTACTGGCAACTTTTTCAGGAACACGAACCTTAGCTGACTGTCAATTAAAAGGAGCTCTTATCCCACTGCCCATGGGACTGACCATGAAAATGGCTCTAGAGTTACTTGTTTTTATCAAACCTTATCTCCCACAGCCGCATGATGAACAGTAGCTCATAGGGGACTAAGTGCAGGCTTACTTCATTTGCACTAACATACAGCCCTTTGGATTGTTATTTTACTGCCCTTTAGGCCTTTCCAAATTTGAGCTGTTTTCTTGGTTAGCCTGCAGTAAATGCATGGTTACTTTTATTACTAAATCGGTCCACCTTCTCAAGCTGGGTGCTCTGAAAAGTGTAAAGCCTCATCAGATAGGGCCGTGTTGAAGCTGTTATAAACCATGTTTATAGCTAAGTGGTTCTGGCCACAGTTTGGCCTTATCCCCCCTGCCCTGACCTGTGTTCGGCATTTGTTCAGCTGCGTACGTAGTTAAGACCCCTGCTCGGCAACCAACAGTTCAGACAAAGGCTGAGGACTGCAAAACAGACATGTTTACCATGTTATTCTGTTTGAATTGGTGTGACTGTAAATTGATATTTTCCAGTCGTCAGTTGAAAGTGTTCAATAATTCATAAGTTTTACGTATAGTCTTGTGGCTTGCTTGGTTCTCACTGATGGTTGAGATAAGGAAATCTTGATGGCAAGCAGTATGCAGCTGAATGTGCATTTGCAAATTAAAAACATGCTGCTTCAAAGGGCTAGCATTAAGAGCCGGGGTTTTGTGTCAACACTAATGACTCCTGAAGTCGCTGGTAGTAATATTGACTTTCTGGGTTATGTGGTGGAAGTTTTTTTTCTCTTTTTCACTTCAGTCACCTTGAATGTGGTCATTAATTAGTAGCCTAGTTTAGTTCAGAGTCTGGCTTTTGAACAAAACTGCAACATTTTGTTACTGTAAGGAGACACAAATTTACTGAGTTTTTAGAAACTCTGTGTTTGAAACATGGTAAAATCCTTTTTGTTTGGTTTTGTTTTCTTTTGTTTTTATACGCTATTCCTTAATGGAGATCTCTGCAAAGGCAGATCTGCTGGAAATGTCCAGATATGAATCTCTGCAAAAGCCTGGTATGACAGAAGGTAAAATAGCAAAAAGAGGTTGAAATGCTTCTTTGTACCTTCCTTTTCCACAGCCCTTGCACATCTCTAGCTGATTGCATTAGAAACCATCTATATTTAATGCTTTCTTGAGATCTCATTATTGTGATTTAATCAGTGATTCCAGGATTCACACTCACAGACGCTGCCTTTGATGAATATTAGATTTGGCACAAGCAATAATTTCAGGTATCTCTGCACAGAACATAAGCAGGCAGTGCTAGCTTGTCATTTTTCTTTTGATGTGCTGCAACAGCATGTTTTAAAACAGGTTTGAAGGAAGGAATGGATTATTTTAGCTTATTTTTATAAGCTCATTTAGTTTCCTCAACATGAAACGCCATGTGCAGTGAAAAACGTGATGAAAGTACTGATTTGCTTACAGTAACTATAAGCTCCTTGCAAAGCTGTTGGAGGGGAGGAGAGGGTTATTTTTGTTTAAGTGCCCCCCTCCCCGTGAAAACCTGCGTATGGTCAACGATGTAAAGCTGCACGATCGCTCGCGCTGCGGGGAGCAGAAGCCCTGCTGCGCGGTTGCTGCAAGCTCGCAGGAATGTCACTGGGAGCATTCCTGCTCCAGGCAGCCAAGTTTGGAAGTCGGTTAATTCCTGGCGTGTGTGTGGGGGGGTACGAGGGGAGGCCATTCTGTTTTACACCTCTGCCTGTAACGATGAGCAATGAAAGCAGCTCCTTTGGTCATGTAAGGAGAGGTGGAAGATAGTGGAGGGAGTGAGATGGGAGAAGGGCAAGGGTGGGCATGGCGTGGAGTGGCAGGGCTAGCAGGAGAGGCAGGGGGACAGGGAGAGGGGGACGGAGAGAGAGCGAGGGGAGAGGGAGGGGGGAAAAGAGAGAGAAGGAGAGGGAGAAAGATAGAGGAGGGGAGAGGGAGGGAGGGAGGGAAGGGACTGGGTGCCTGTGATTGGTAAGCTCCGGGAAGGCATCTGCCAGCAGGACTTAGAGGAATGTGAAACCAAATCATTTACAAGTTAAAGATAGACGCAGAATACACAGCATCTTGAGCCAGGGTTTAAATTCATCCCTCTCTGCCTGGCTCCTCGCAAAGTTCTGTTTGCCAGCTTTCCTCTATCTCCTCCAAAGACTCTGATACTCCCTTAAAAATAACACAATTCTGGATTTATTGGAATTACTAAGGTGGCAAAAGAGATCATGGTGCACACTCTAGGGTAAGTAGGAAGCTCGCCTTTGCATATATTTGCTACAATAGTTTCTCCACGCTTTGCTTGTGCTTTCAGAGCACTCAGCAGTTCCTTTAAGATAAGGCAGATATGTAGGTAGAGCTTTCTCCCACGATTTGTTTGCCTGTATTTTCCCCTTCTGGATTCTTTGAACTTTGTTCCTCGGTGAAGCGTTAATACACAAGTTTACTTGTCGTTGCGTACTTAACGCGTCTTGGGCTTTAATAATCTTACTGTTACAGTTTTGAGTGCTGTTACCCTATCAGTTAATTTTTTTATATACTTTTGCTCTGTATTAGTGGGATATGCTGTTTGAAATGCTGCTTACTATTACGAAGTTGAAAAATAAGTTTTTTTCCACGTAAGAGGGAATGTAATCAATGTTTGCTTGCTTGTTTGGTCATGGTTCCCCTTACCTGCTCTTTCTTCATGTGGGGGGTTGAGCACAATTCAGAGGTCAATAAATCCAACCTTTTTGTTTGTTTGTTCCCAAATAACGCTTTTACTTAGCATTTGACTTTGTTTTCCATGCTGACCTTTTCGTTTTCTCTGAACAAAGTCATTCTCGCAGTAATTGGAAAATGTGCACATTCCTCCGATAGTCGGTACTTAAGACGTGAGTTTGTGGGTATAACAAGGTTCAGGCTGCCGTGGTTCTTTTTACAACTTACCAGAAGTAATTTCGGTATCTAGGAGACTTGGCACTTAATTGACTGACAGTATGTTCAGGCTGTTTCTCCAATACTTCTTGTGAAGTTGTTGCGTTCTGATGACCAGAAGGATTTTTAAATATGAGCAACTCAGAAATTAGGTATAATAGTTGTTATATAGCGAGAACTTGTACTCTGATTTGTATGGGAATTTCTTAAATGCCAGCATCCTTTTTATCATTAATTCTGGGCAAATGTGTTTTGACTTGTGATAGAGGAGCTTCTAACTGGTTTTGGTGGCAGTTTACCCAAACATATTCAGAATACCTTATGTGTTAATGCTGCCCATAATAACCATAGGAAGTAGGGTGCTGCCTGTGGATAACTGAAGCGTCTTACATATTTGTTCATGGAGATCAGTGCTGAGGAGAATCATGTAATGTCATGAGTCAGTCTTTGCCTTACAAAATATGTGGAATCGCATGAATTAAAACAGAAATGTTTCCTCTGTTTGAAGGAAAGATGGTATATCTGATCCGTTTTATCTTTCTTCCACTGGAGTGATCTCATGCCTACTGATCAGCTTACCAGAATTTTGCAAAACATGGGTATATTTGGGTGAGCAAATCTGCTGTGAATTGCTTAAATGGTTAAATCTAGGGGTAAAGGAGAGGGAAGGGACAGAAACGTAGAACCCTTAAGGTAAATCTGGAAAAAAATAATTGCAGGAGTGAGAAATGGCATTTAAGCCGGTTCCCTCATAACAGCTTATGCTAGTTGGGTGTTCTTTTAACTAGTTCAGACTGGCTAAATACTTTAGTCTCATACTAGATTTGTAGAACAGCAGTTACTTACACTAAGGCATCATGGTAATTTTTTTGTTTTTTTGTTTTTTTGATACAGAAATATAAGAAGTTTGAAACACAAAGTGTTGAGATGAGTAAAAAAAATAAATTGGGCCTTA